>NC_072490.1:59339929-59639929 GCF_027574615.1 Eptesicus fuscus | reverse complement strand
AAATCAATAAAATATATTTAAAAAAAAATATTGCATCTGCAGACTAGAAATAATCATAAGAACAAAAATGAGACAAGCAATAGTGGTTATGCTGAGAGGCAAATGAATCAGTCTGTATTAAGTTTCTTTCTGGGCCAACAGTTCCTTGAGTCCCAATTTCAATGTCCAACAGTTCCTTATGTGTACATGTCAGCAATGATATTTCAGTTCTGGATGGTGGACAAATGGTGGCATTGCAGGTCCGACCTCTCTGGTTTGGTCCTGGGCAACCTGCAGCAAGGCACAGCTGTTGACTGTTAGCATGGCAAGGCATCTTCACCATCTTCCATCTCTAGACTGTTTCTCCTCTTGTCTTCATGGCTGGAGCAATCTGGTCAGTTTCTCTCTGGGATCTGCTGTTGCAGGAATCCACGTGGGCTTTTTGTCATTTTAAGTTTTAAAATTCTGCTGTTAAAAATTTGGCTTTATTTAGAAATTTTGTTTTGTCCTCCTTAGAGGCCAAAACTTTCATAACGTTTATAAGTAAAATATAATTATTAATTTTTATTTGATAAAGCTTTCCATGCAATTTCATGTATATTAGATCAGTTAAATTAAAAATATTTCCTTTAAGAACACAGTACAAATTTCTTGAATTACTCCAGGCCCTTGGAGCTCTCCAAGAATCATCTCTCGGTTAAAGCCTTGAAATTTTAACATGGAAAAAAAACCATCAAACAAATATCTATATATGATTCAAATATTATAATACCTTTTTATAATTATCTTAAGATATCAATTAAATTTAAACTGGTTTTTGCATTAAAAATTTTGATTGGGATTACAGAATTAATCCTTCTTTTTAATTAGACCAATAAACAACATATTTTAAATTCCTAATTATCAGAGAAAACACATTTTAAATTTCTATACTTTAGGCATTTAATTACCACAACTATATTTTCTCCCAATTTAATTTGAACTTTAAACTTTTAGAGCTGGCAAGTCAAATATTTAGCATTTCTTTAGATTAATAACACATTTTTAAGAATAAATTTCAAAAATACAAGACATAATCAATCGATTCAATTCTGTCCTCTAGATTTTCCTCGTAAGGAAGCAAACTTCCAAAATTTTAAGCTGCCATAACCCTCATTTCTGCATGGCAAAATAGGTCCTGCAAGGGCTTAATCAATTGACTTTAAACTAACCATGTTTTTTCTGCCCAGGGAAATTGAGTAGCAAGCCTGCAGGTATTCAAATGCAAAATTGTCCTTAAAGAATGGCTACTGGCGGGAAGCTGATTTACCTGTCTGCTGGGGGAAGGGTGACCACCCCTTCCTCCATTAACAAAGGGCGTAGCCTGTCTTTATCTGGGCTACTTGATCTATATAATATATTTTTCAACAATTTTTGAGTTTCAAATCCAATTCCAATTATTTTGAGGCATTTACTTTGGATAAATTCTTTTGTAACACAATTCACTGATTTTCTTGAAGTCCTTAAAAGTTAGCTTTTTAATGCCATTCATTAGCATTTTAGAAACTACTCTTTATTTTGGAAATGCGAATCCTGTTGCTGGAACTAGCTTGAATTTTTTTCCTTTTGGTCAAATCCACCATTTTTCTTAGGAAAAAAACAGTCTTGGGTTTTTCATTTCTGTAGCCCTTGTAAAGAGTAAAGTCCAGTTTAAGACCTATCTAATATCTGAAATTGGACCAAGCGCACATTTTGTCCCAAACTAGCTTTTCTCTTTACATGTGCACAGAATTTCCAGACACATTTCTAAATTTTTAAAACTTTTTCATGGTGAGAAAGGAGACCTTAAATTAGCACACTAGGAGAGTGGCCTTCCATATTGGATTGCCACGTGTCTCCCTTCCCCCATCCTGCTTGCTCTGGGGGAAGTTTTCAGTAACAGATCTGACCGAATTTCTTTTCATGCTTAATAGATAAAGACAGATCTTAAATTTTTTCTTTCTTTTTCGCTTTCCAAAGTAATTACTAGCACCCAATTTGGCTAAATTTTGCATTTCCCTGCGAGTTTTTCTATAATTTTTAAACAAATCTAAGTAATCTCATTGCTGGAGAGCAGATAGTCCTGTCCTCTCCTGCCACCTTTGAATTTCTCTATACCAGAGGTGGTTTCAGCTGCAGGGTTTCATTTCTTATTACATATTTTAGATTCCAAATACAAATTAAGATTTTAATTTGAACAAGAAACCACATTCCTTAAGCATGCAAACCAAAAGTCTATAATAAAGTTTACTTTATAACCTAATTCTTCCCCATTAGCCTGGCTGAAAAAGACGTTCCCATCCTACTTACAGATCATGACTTCTGCAGCTGATTGTGGGCTTTGCTTGCTGTGAATTTCCCTCACCTATATGGTGATTTCTTCCCCACCTTTTCGGTGAAATCTTCCTTTCTTTGCTCTAGGTGAAATATCCCCTCCAGAGGCCCCACATTGAAGGCAACAGTTGTGAGTGCCCCCTCCCCCCCCCCCCCCGCCCACGTCCCACATGGTTCAGGGTTCAGGTTCAAGGTTCGGGCTCTGGAGGAGGCCACACACAAATGAAAGAGACTAGAAAATATTAACTGGAAAATATTGGGGGCCAGGCGGGAGCCCAGCTCAAGGGGAAGGACTCCGTCCTGCTCTGGCCTTGCTATCTCTTTTATTCAGATTGTGGGATACACCCATAGCCCTTAGGCAGGCAATTCCAATAGCCAATCAGCAAGGATTTACATAAAACTAAAAGGTGGAAGTTGCTTTAGCTACCATTGTCTCAACGAGACAGTGGGTGGTTGGCTCTGACCTTTTCAGAGCTTCAAAAATTGACCAGCCTTATGGGTTCCTTGTCCACACCTCTCTGCTAGTGAAGACAATGGGCAGCTTCCAACAGGCAACAGCGCTCTTCTGCACAGGAGTAAATTTGCCTTGCTGATCCAGTTTTAGTGTTTGTCTCATTCTCAGGACATCGTTGAGAGCATTGCTAACACTAGGATATAACCCAGGTGGGAAAATGGACAAATACCATTTTCTAAATGAGAGTAGCTTCCCATATCATCAGGTTTAACTTTTTTCCAGAGACTTTTGAAATGAAACACTTTTTTTTTTTATTGGAAATAAGGGTAATAAAGGGTCTGAGCCAAAAGACCTGGTTTGTTTTCTGTAGTGACAGAGTGTGCCTGGAGGCTGCTGGCAGCCATGCTGGATTGAAGAGTAGTGCTGCCAGAGAAGGCTGACAAAGAGGAGTTAAGTACTCCCTAGTTGGCTAACTTAATTTTGACGGCAATAATGGGAGATCACTTCAGGTTCTGTGAAATAAAGTTGGAATTTATTAAGAGAGTAGGACAACCAGGACTCCAGTTGAAACCAATAGCCATTCTCTTCCTCAGCTGTGCACATTTATGTTTTTTAATTTTTTATTTTTTTTCATTTTTTTATTAAGGTATTATATGTGTATATATCTTACCTTTGCCCTCCCCACCCCACTCCCATACATGCCCTGACCCCCCCCCCCCAGTGTTTTGCATCCATTGGTTATGCTTATATCCATACATACAAGTCCTTTGGTTGATCTCTTATCTCCCCCACCTCTCTTTAACATTCCTGTTGTAATTTGACAGTCTGTTTGATGCTTTACTGCCTCTGTAACTATCTTTTAGTTCATCAGTTTATAATGTTCTTTATTATTCATAAATGAGTGAGATCATGTGGTATTTTTCTTTCATTGACTGGCTTATTTCACTTAACATAATGCTCTCCAGGTCCATCCAGGTTGCTGCAAATGGTAAGAATTCCTTCTTTTTTATGGCAGCATAGTATTCAATTGTGTTGATGTACCATAGATTTCTGATCCAGTCATCTGATGACAGGCACCTAGGCTGTTTCCCAATCTTAGCTATTGTAAATTGTGCTGCTATGAACATAGAGGTGCATATATCCTTTCTGATTGGTGTTTCTAGTTTCTTAGGATATATTCCTAGGAGTGGGATTACCAGGTCAAATGGGAGTTCCATTGTTAGTTTTTTGAGGAAACTCCATACTGTTCTCCACAGTGGCTGCACCAGTCTGCATTCCCACCAGCAGTGCACGAGGGTTCCTTTTTCTCCACATCCTCGCCAACACTTGTCATTTGTTGATTTGTTGATGATAGCCATTCTGACATGTGTGAGATGTTACCGCATTGTTGTTTTGATTTGAATCTCTCAGATAATTAGTGACTTTGAGCATGTTTTCATGTGTCTCTTGGCCTTCCTTCTGTCTTCTTTTGAAAAGATTCTATTTAGGTCCATTGCCCATTTTTTTATTGGATCATTTATCTTCCTTTTATTAAGTTGTATAAATTGCATGTAGATGTTGGAGATTAAACCTTAATCAATGATAACATTTGCAAATATGTTATCCATATGCACTGATTTAACATTTTATCCACTGATTAAAGTTTTATCCACTGATTAAACCTTTATCAGTGATAACATTTGCAAATATGTCTTCCATACAGTGGGCTTTCTTGTTGTTTAGTTGATGGTTTCTTTTGCTGTGAAAAAGGTTTTTATTTTGATGTAGTCCCATTTGTTTATTTTCTCTTTAGCTTCCATTACCCTAGGACAGTTGATGGTGAACCTATGACACGCGAGTCAGCACTGACACGCGTAGCCATTTTTGATGACACGTGGCCGCTGAGGCAGCTGCATGCCGAGAATGAAACATTTGCTGCTCCTGAGGATGAAACATTTGTGAAATAATGTTTATTCCTCAAAGTGACACACTACCCGAGTTATGCTCAGTTTTTTGGCAAAGTTTGACGCACCAAGCTCAAAAGGTTGCCCATCACTGCCCTAGGAGCAGTATCAGTGAAGAAGTTCTTCTGGCATATGCCTGAGATTTTGCTGCCTGTGGATTCCTCTAGTATTTTTATTGTTTCCCGTCTTATGTTTAAGTCCTGTATCCATTTTGGGTTTATTTTTGTGTATGGTGTAAGTTAGTGATCTAGTTTCATTTTTTTTGCATGTCTCTATATAATTTTCCCAACACCATTTATTGAAGAGACTGTCTTGACTCCATTGTATGTTCATGCCTCCTTTGTCAAGTAGTAATTGGGCATAGTGGTTTGGGTCTATTTCTGGGTTCTCTATTCTATTCCATTGATCTATATGTCTGTTCTTGTGCCAGTACCATGCTGTTTTGAGAACAGTGGCTTTGTAATACAGCTTGAAATCTGGTATTGAGATCCCTCCTACTTTATTCTTCTTTCTCAGGATTGCTGTGGCTATTCAGGGTCTTTTTTTATTCCAGATGAATTTTTGGAGAGTTCTTTCAAGGTCTGTGAAATATGCCATTGTTATTTTAATGGGGAGTGCATTGAATCTATAGATTGCTTTGGGTAGTATGGACATTTTAATGATGTTGCTTCTACCAATGCATGAACATGGTATGTTATTCCATCTGTTTACGTCTTTCTCTATCTCTTTTTTTCAGTGTCCTATAGTTTTCCGCGTATAGGTCTTTTGCCTCCTTAGTTAAGTTTATTCCTAGGTATCTAATTTTTTTGGTGCGATGGTAAATGGGATTGCTTTTTAAGTATCCCTTTCTGTAAGTTCACTATTGGTGTATGGAAATGCCATAGATTTCTTGGCGTTAGTTTTGTATCCTGCTACCTTGCCAAATTCATTTATTAAGTCTCTTAGTTTTTTGATGGAGTCTTTCGGGTTCTTTATGTATAATATCATGTCATCTGCAAATAAGGACAGCTTTACTTCTTCTCTTCCAATTTGGATTCCATGTATTTCTTCTTCTTGTCTGATCGCAATGGTTAATACTTCCAGTACTATGTCAAATAGGAGTGGTGATAGTGGGCTTCCCTGTCGTGTTCCTGTTCTTAGGGGAAATGTTTTTAGTTTTTGTCCTTTGAGTGTGATGTTGGCTGTAGGGTTATCATATATGGCTTTTATTATGTTGAGGTATGATCCTTCTATTCCCACCTTGCTGAGAATTTTTAATCAAGAAAGGGGGTTGGATTTTGTCAAATGCTTTTTCTGCATCAATTGATATGACTATGTGATTTTTATCTCTCAATTTGTTTATGTGATGTATCATGTTTATTGATTTTCAGATATTGTACCATCCTTGCATTCCTGGGATAAATCCTGCTTGGTCATGGTATATGATCTTTCTGATATACTGCTGGATCTGATTTGCTAGAATTTTGTTGAGGATTTTGACATCTATGTTCATGAGGAATATTGGCCTGTAATTCTCTTTCATTGTGTTGTCTTTATGTGGTTTTGGTATTAGGGTGATGCTGGCTTCATAGAAGGAGCTTGGAAGTATTCTTCCTCTTGAATTTTTTGGAATAGTCTGAGGAGGGTAGGTTTTAGTTCTTCCTTGAATGTTTGGTAAAACTCCCCTGTGATGCTGTCTGGCCCCGGGCTTTTGTTTGCCGGAAGCTTTTTGATGACTGCTTCAATTTCGTCCATAGTTATTGGCCTATTGAACTGTTTAGATTCTTCCTGATTGATTTTTGGAAGAGTATATTTTTCTAGGAATATGTCCATTTCCTCCAGGTTGTCCAGTTTGTTGGAATAAAGTTGTTCATAGTATTTTTTAACAATCCTTTGTATTTCGGTGGTGTGTGTTGTTATTTCACCTCTTTCATTTCTGATTTTGTTTATTTGGGTCCTCTCTCTTTGCTTCCTGGTGAGCCTGGCTAGAGGTCCGTCAATCTTGTTTATCCTTTCAAAGCACCACCTCTTGGTTTTGTTGATCTTTTGTATTGTTTCTTTGGTCTCTATGTCATTTATCTCCGCTCTGATCTTTATCATTTCCTTCCTTCTGTGTACACTGGGCTTTTCTTGTTGCTCCCTTTCTAACTCTCTGAGTTGTAGAGTTAGGTAACTTATTATCATTGTTTCTTGTTTTTTTGCAGTAGGCTTGTAGAGCTATGCACTTCTCTCTCAAGACTGCTTTCATTGTGTCCCATACATTTTGGATTGTTGTGTTTTCATTGTCATTTGTTGCCATGTTGTTTTTTTATTTATTCCTTGATCTCTCTGGTAACCCAGTCATTGTTTAATTGCATGTTGTTTAGTCTCCATGTGTTTGATTTTTTTGGATTGTTTTTATTGTAGTTGATTTCCAGTTTTTTGCCACTATTATCTAAGAAGATGCTTGGTATGATTTCTATCTTCTTGAATTTGAAGAGACTTTGTCTATGTCCAAGCATATGGCCTATCTTTGAAAATGACCCATGTGCACTTGAGAAGAATGTATATTCTGTGGCTTTGGGGTGAAATGTTCTGAAGATGTCAATTAATTCCTTCTAGTCTAATGAGTCATTTAGGATTGCTGTTTCTTTGCTGATTTTTTGTTTAGAGCATTTGTAAAATGGTAATAGTGGGTTATTAAAGGCTCCTATTATGAGTGTATTGCTGTCAATCTCTCCCTTGATATCCTCCAGAAGTTTTTTTTATTTATTTGGGTGCTCCTGTATTGGGTGCATATATGTTTACCAGAGTTATTTCTTTTTGTGGGATTGATCCCTTTAGTATTATGAAGTGGCCTTCCTTATCTCTTGTTATGTCATTCACTTTGACGTCTAATTTGTCAGATATAAGTATTGCTACCGCAGCTTTTTTTCATTTCCTTTTGCCTGAAAAACCTTTTCCCATCCTTTCACTCTCAGTTTTTGCGTGTCTTTTTTTCTGAGGTGAGTTTCTTGTAGACAGCAGATATATGGGTCTTGTTTTCATATCCAATCCGTTACCCTGTGTGTTTTGATTGGGGCATTTAATCCATTTATATTTAAAGTTATTATTGATAAGTACTTATTTGTCATCATTTTTATTCTTTACCTCTATGTTGCTTCTTTTCTTTATTTATTTATTTATATATATATATATATATATATTATATTTTTTTTTTTTATATATGTATTTTTTTTACAGCAGACCCTTTAACATTTCTTGCATTGCTTGTTTGGTGATGATAAATTCCCTTAGTCCTTTTTTATCTGTGAAGCTCCTTATTTCACCTTCAATTTTGACTGATAGCCTTGCTGGGTACAGTATTCTTGGATTCAGACTCCTCCTTTGCATGACTTTGTATATTTCATTCCATCCCTTCTGTCCTGATGAGTTTCTGTTGAAAAATCAGTTGCTAGTCTGATGGGGGTTCCTTTGTATATAACTTTCTGTCTCTCTCTGGCCACTTTTAAGATTCTTACTTTGTGTTTGGTGTTTGCCAATTTAATTATAATGTATCTTGGTGTCGGTCTTCTGGGACTCTGTGAGCTTCTTGGATTTGTGTGGGTTTTTCTTCCCTATATCAGGGAAGTTTTTTGTCATTATTTCTTCAAACAGGTTTTCTATCCCTTGCTCAGTTTCCTCTCCTTCTGGAATCCCTATTATGCAGATGTTGTTTTGTTTTGTGTTGTCCCCAAGTTCCCTGAGGCTCTCCTCCTTTTTAATTTTTTTTTCTAGAAGCTGCTCTAATTGGGTATTTTTTCCAAACTTGTCTTCTAGCTCACTGATGTGGTCCTCTGCTTCTTCTAGTCTACTCTTGATGCTTTCTATTGAGTTTGTTATAGCAGCAATGTCATTTTTCGTTTCTTCTTGGTTCTTCTTCATTTCCTCTTGGTTCTTACTCATAGTGTCGAATTTGTCTTCCATTCTTTTCAGCCACCTTATGACCATTTCTCTGAATTCTTTCTCTGACATGTTGCTTGCCTCTATTTCATTTACTTTCTTTTCTGGTGATGCCTGCTTTTTAAAAAATATGTATATATTTTATTGATTTTTTACAGAGAGGAAGGAAGAGGGATAGAGAACTAGAAACATCAATGAGAGAGAAACATCAACCAGCTGCCTCCTGCACATCCCCTACCAGGGATGTTCCCACAACCAATGTACATGCCCTTGACCGGAATCAAACCTGGGACCTTTCAGTCCGCAGACCGACACTCTATCCACTGAGCCAAACCGGATTTGGCTGAGCCAAACCGGTTTTGGCCTGCTTTTCTTTCATATGCAGGCTGTTTCTTTGTCTCCCCATGGTCTCTCTTCTCCAGATATTTGGTTATGTAGTTCTCTCTCTCCTTGTTGATTTAAAGGCACAAAAAAGAACACAATCAGGTGCAACACACAAGGCACTGAACAGAAATGTATTTACGATACTAATGACCCCCAATATAGGTTACCACCAGAGAAAGGCAAATTAGTGGATAGGAGAGAAAGAAAAAGAGGAAAAAGAAAAAAGAAAAAAAAAGGAGTGCCAAAATGAAATTGGGAAAAGGAAAGAAAAAAAAGTAAGAGAGTAAAGAAAAAGACTAAGAAAGAAAAGGGGAACAAACTATATATATGGGGAGAAAACTCCAAGAGAACAGCCACTAATCCCAGCAAATGCCAGCAACAAGTACCTGGAGATTAATATAAACTACAATCCACTAATATCAAGTGAGGCGAGGGAAATCAGAAGCAAAAAACAAACAAAAAGAAAGCAAACAAACAAAAAAGAATAAGCAAAACAATCTCCCAAAAAAGCGTATAGAATCAATATAGTCAACATTCAAGCAAACAACCTAAGTACAGAGAGAAACATTTTTTTGGATAGTTAAGACAGAGAAGAGAGAGGTGTGTATGGACTTGGAGCAGGGGATTGGAAATTAGATATATAAGTAGAGTGAATTTTTAACGGGGTAAACAGAAAGAATGGGGAAAATCTAAAGCAGGAAAAGGTAAGAGAAACAGGACACCAAAAGGAAAAAAGTTAGGAAGAGAGTGATGGCATAAAGGTAGAATTGAGATAGAATAAAATGATGCTAAAGGAAAGATGAAAATAGAATGTAGAACACTAATCCCAAAGTAAAATAAAGAGAAAATAAAATAACACTTAAAAAAAATAAAAGGTAAAATTGTAGTAGTAATCCTACTGATTGAAAATAAAAATGTAGTAATTAAAAAGGTAAAATCAAGTGACGAAAAAAGAAAGAAAAATTACTTTCTTAAGTAAAAGACGAAGAAAATGAAAATAAAAAAATAATAAAAAGTAAAAAAAATAAAATTGCATTAGTGAAGGTCATTCACTTCCTCTAGAGTTCTGTCTGGCATGCCTGTTTCCCAGTCAGGACAGTGTTGCAGATCCCTGCTTTCCAATGCTCCTCAGTGTTGTAAGCCAGTCCTGATTTTTAAGCAGGCGGTGTCTGAATTTCTCACATTCCTTTATTTTTTATTACACAAGAGTCAATTTGTGATTCATCCCCTGGGTGGCAGTGTTTCTGGATTGACTTCCGGATCTATTTGGCCTCTCTAGCCTGTGTTTTGATCCTTCTTTCCCTGTGGCACTCAATACTGGTTAGTGGGAGTGGGCTGCCTCAGAGCTTGCTCTCCGATGGTCACTCCCCGCTCCGATCCCCAGGTTCCAGAAAAACAACTTTCCCCTGCAGTCTCCGAGGGTGTCCCCAACTGGGTGATCCTATGTATTGGGCTTAGCAATCAGAAGCAAGGATTTGAAGAGGAAAAAGCCCAAGTGTGCGAACAATGGGGCTGCAGGCAAGTCTGCACAGTCCTCCTTTCCTTCTTGGGTCCAAGCAGCCGGCACACTTTTAGGACTCCTAGGCTTTCCCTTTGCGTCAGAATAAAATGGGCCGCTTTTTATAGATCCCCTATGTTAGCAGCTCTGAGGACCCCCTTAACCATTCACGGATCACGCCAGCCCCAACAGCCACAGATTTTTCTAGGCACAGACTTCCCCGGTCCTCCAGCTCCTGCAAAGCACGCGTTTCTCTCTCCCACTAGGACCAGAGACCTCACCTTATCCCAGGCGAAATCTGACCTTTCCGTGGTGGGGTGCAGAGCTCCTCCGAATCCGCGTGTTTGCGTCAATTGGGCCTGGTGCTCTGGGGCTCACAGCTGTTGCAGCTTTTCAAGCTTCCGATAAGATCCACTTTCTCCTTTAAGATGGTGTGGTCTCTGCGTCTGAGCCCGCAGCTCCAGTAGAGGACCCAGCAGCAGTGGGGGCTGCCCGGTCAGGGGAACCCTGTCCAGCAGTCCCCCAACTTCTCCTGGAGCACAGCTATCCCTTAACTCTCCAACAAATACACCCCGTGTGACCCTCAGCTGTTCTTTCTCCTCCAGGACAAGGGTCTGCACTCGTCTGTCTATTCCACCGCCATTTTTCCACCCCACAAAGTACTTTTATATATCCATCTGTGCTTTTATATATCCATCTGTGCACATTTCTCTTTCTCGCCCTGAGTCAGTGTTTAGTGCTCACAAATAGATGTCAACGTTTCCAATGATTTGCTAAAACAACTGACCAGCATCTTTCAGTCACAACCATAGTATCTAACCTAACTTATACCAAGTATCCAGTCACCTGTGGCCTGGAGCACAGGGTCTCCAAATGTAAAACTGTAATGATTGTGGATATCAGGGCAGTGAGGACATGTAATGGGGAGTTATCAGAGAAGTAGGAGGAAGGGTGGCCAGAGATCCCTAAATATGACTACATCAAGGAATCAGATTTACTCTAACCAAACTAATACAGGAAGAAGGATGGTATCATGAGGAACCCAAGCAAATGAGCAACCTGGAAGTTCACCCTGACTGTGAGTGTTGTTTAGAAACACAATCCCATCCTTGCCACGCACCTGCTGCCCCGGTGGGGCTGAGGGGACTGGGAGCCACCATCTTGTGGCTGTGGGTGCTGCCATTTTTGAGGATGGGGCAGTCAATTAGCATATTCCCTCTTTATTAGATATGTATTTTTACAATAAAATAAGCTAAAAATGTTAAGAAAATCATTTAAAAATGCATTTACAGTATTTAATAAAAAAATCAGTGTATAACATGATCTCATACGTGTAATCTAATGAACAAAATAAACTGATGAATAAAAATAGACCTAGAGATATAGGATCATAAAACAGACCATCTAACCTCAGAAGGAAGGCAGGGGAGGGTGGGAAGAGATCAACCAATGAACTTGTATGCATATATGCATAACCCATGGGCACAGACAATAGGGTGTGGAGGTTGAGGGCAGCTGGAAGAGGTCAATGGGGAAAAAGGGGGCATATGTAATCATTTAAACAATAAATATTTTTTAAAAATCAGTGTATAAGTGGACTCTTACAGTTCAAACCTTTGTTGTTTAAGCACCAACATGTATACTGTGATGGCTAATTTTATATGTCAACTTGACTGGACCACAGAATATTTGGTCAAAGATATATATATTTTGGAGAAACCAAGATGGCGGCATAGGTTAAACACCTAACCTACAGCCAGGCACAACAATTTCAAAAATACAACTAAAAGTCAAAACGGACATCATCCAGAACCACAGGAAAGCTGGCGGACTGAAATGCCCACAACTAGAAGGAAAGAGAAAACCACAAGGATAATCAGAGGAGCCATAAAAGCCTGAGGTATGGAGACACGGGCGGAGACACGAGCACGCGCGCGTGCGGGGAGGACAGAGCCGGAGAGGAAGGGGTGGCTGACGGCCTGGCCGGCGTTCACTAGCAGGAAGGAGATAAAAGCTCCAGATTGCGTTGAACACCAGCTCCGACTGCACTGAACCCCAGTTCTGGGCGAAACCCTGGGAAGCCAGGTGCACGCTGGGGGAATGAATCTGGGCTGTGGGGCGCAGGCACAGAGGAGCGGCGGAAGGCAGAGCTCCAGAGGCGCGCACGGGAAGGTGCGCAGAGAAGGGACTGTTTGCCTGTGCCTCTGAATTGCCCTGGTGGGAAGGAGACAAAAGTGCCAGACTGCAATGAGCCCCAGTTCCGACTGTACTGAACCCCAGTTCCGGGCGAAACCCTGGGAAGCCAGGCGCACGCTGGGGGAATGAATCTGGGCAGTGGGGTGCAGGCACAGAGGAGTGGTGGAAGGCAGAGCTCCAGAGGCGCGCACGGGAAGGTGCGCAGAGAAGGGACTGTTTGCCTGTGCCGCTGAATTACCCTGGTGGGAAGGAGACAGAGGTGCCAGACTGCGCTGAGACCCAGTTCCAACTACACTGAAACCCAGTTCCAGGCAGGGGTCTGGGAATCCAGATTCATTAGGGGAGAGACTGGACTGTTTGGCAGTGGGCGAAACTCCAGGGCGCGTTTCTCTCAGAGGTGTTTGCGGGGAGTGCAGAGGGACGCAGACGCAGGAGCCTCATAGGGCGGGGCTGACAGGAAGCCAAGGTTGTAGGCTCCACCCTGTAACTCTGCCCCATCCAAGCTGAGCACAGAGGCTTTTCCCTGCTGAGTGCCTCAGGCAGTAGCTGACCTACACTGCATTGGAGACCCAGAAACGAGGGCATCTAGTGGTCGGTGTGAGATGACACCAGATTTCAACCACTCGCATAAGGGATACATTCAAGAAGCAGACTCAGTGAGCGCCAAAGATTTGCTGCACCAAGACTCGGCCCATAAACATGTCTCCTGCACAGCAACTCTTCCTATATAGACAAAGAGGGTCCTCACGGCCAATAGGCCTGGAGGACAATTACTCCCAGTAACACCAACAACAATCAAGACTTAACTATACAAAGGAGGACCAAGATGGAGGCATAGGGCGGAAGCCTGATCGTTGCCTACCACAACAATTTTGAGACTACGACGGGAGAGCAGAGCAGACACCATCCAGAACCACCAGAGGGCTGGCTGAGCAGATGCTCTACAACTAGAATAAAAGAGAGGGGTACGCGGGATGATGCTGATGCCGGTGACCCAAAGTCCACACTTTAAGAACTATGGCTCAGGCGACACAATGGCGGCCTGGAACGTACTCGGCGCAGTTCCCCCGGCGGTCTCCGGCTGAGGGGACGGCTCCACTCGCTGCCGAGCACGGACAGACGAGCCCCTGGGAGACATGGGGTGGGAGACTCCGCGCTTGCTGACCTCTGAGTCCTTCAAGAATCTCAATGCCCCGGAAGCGGCCAGGTGCGCACGCTCGGCGACCGACCACCGCTGCAGACCCAAGGGCCGATGCAGCTACACCGGACCAGCCCGCCGCCGCGCCCCTGGGTCTAGGTGAAGCTAGATCCCGGGTCCGGGTGAGGCCATGTGCCCCTGGATCCGGGTGAGGCTGGGTCCCAGTCCCGGGTGAGGCCATGTGCCCCTGGGTCCGGGTGAGGCCAAGTGTCCCTGGATCCGGGTGAGGCCTTGCGCACCTGGGTCTGGGTGAGGCCATGCGCTCCTGGGTCTGGGAGAGGCCACGCGCCCCCGGGTCCGGGTGAGGCCATGTTTCCCTGGATCCGGGTGAGGCCTCGCGCACCTAGGTCCGGGTGAGGCCACGCGCCCCCGGGTCCAGGTGAGGCCATGTGTCCCTGGATCCGGGTGAGGCTGGGTCCCGGGTCCGGGTGAGGCCACGTGCCCCTGGGTCCGGGTGAGGCCATGTGTCCCTGGATCTGGGTGAGGCCTCGCACACCTAGGTCTGGGTGAGGCCACGCGCCCCTGGGTCTGGGAGAGGCCACGCGCCCCTGGGTCCGGGTGAGGCCATGTGTCCCTGGATCCGGGTGAGGCTGGGTCCCGGGTACGGGTGAGGCCTCGTGCACCTAGCTTCGGGTGAGGCCACGTGCCCCTGGGTCTGGGAGAGGCCATGCGCCCCCAGGTCCGGGTGAGGCCATGTGTCCCTGGATCCGGGTGAGGCTGGGTCCCGGGTTCGGGTGAGGCCACGCGCCCCTGGGTCTGGGTGAGTCTACACTCCTCTGGCTCTGGGTGAAGCCGGATCCCGGGTCCGGGTGAGGCCGTGTGCCCCTGGATCCGGGTGAGGCTGGGTCCCGGGCCTGGGTGAGGCCACGTGCCCCTGGGTCCGGGTGAGGCCTCGCGCCCCTGGGTCTGGTTGAATCTGGATCCCGGGTCCGGGTGAGGCCATGTGCCCCTGGATCTGGGGGAGGCTGAGTCCCGGGTTCAGGTGAGGCCACGCGCACCTAGGTCCGGGTGAGGCCATGCACCCCTGGGTCTGTGAGGGGCCACGCACACCTGGGTCCGGGGGAGGCCTCGCGCCCCTGGATCTGGGTGAGGCTGGGTCCCGGGCCCGGGTGAGGCCATGCGCCCCTGGGTCCGGGTGAGGCCGTGTGCCCCTGGATCCGGGTGAGGCCACATGCCCCTAGGTCCGGGTGAGGCCACGCTCGTCTGGGTCCGGGTGAAGCCAGATCCTGGCTCCGGGAGAGGCCGTGTGCCCCTGGATCCGGGTGAGGCTGGGTCCCGGGCCCGGGTGAGGCCACGCACCCCTGGGTCTGGGAGAGGCCACGCGCCCCTGGGTCCGGGTGAGGCCACGCGACCCTGGGTCCAGGTGAAGCTAGATCCCGGGTCTGGGTGAGGCCATGTGCCCCTGGATCCGGGTGAGGCTGGGTCCCGGTCCCAGGTGAGGTCATGCACCCCCTGGGTCTGGGTGAGGCCACGTGCCCCTGAGTCCGGGTGAAGCCGTGCCCCTCGGTCCAGCCGAAACCAAACCAGAGGGAGTCAGACCTCCGTTACCACCATTTGTCCACCACCCAGAGCTGAGGGGTCAGTGCTGACATGTACACATAAGGAACTGGTGGACATTGAAATTGGGTCTCTAAAGAACTGTTGGTCCAGAAAGAAACTCACTACAGACTGATTCATGTGCCTGTCAGCATAATTATTATTGCGCATCTCACATTCAGTTCTTATAAGTATATCTCTAGTGACACATGATCTCGCTCATCTAGGGGAAATGATGAACAACATAGACTGATGAACAAGAACAGAACCAGAAATAAGGAGGCATCGATCGGACTATCGGGCCTCAGAGGGAGGATACGAGAGGGTGGGGGAAGGGGGGAGAGATCAACCAAAGGACTTGTGTGCATGCATACGAGCCTATCCAATGGCTAAGTTCAACAGGGGGTTGGGGCATCCGTGGGGAGGGGTGTGGGATGGGAATGGGGAGATGAGGACAAATATGTGACACCTTAATCAATAAAGAAATTAAAAAAAAAAAAACACGATGGGCGCACCGGAGCCTCGCCGAGCCCGCTGCCCAGCGAGTTCCGAGGCATCCCCCACCGGAACTTTGAGAAAATGGCCGGAGGAATTGTTGAGAAGGAATTGACCGATGGGAATTGGGATCGGGAAGACGAGGCCCCACTGGGTCCCGGATCCAGGTGCGCTTGCCTGGCGACTGGTCACCGCTGCAGACCTGAGTGCCGCCGCAGCAACCTTGAACCAGCCCGTCACCGTGCACCGGGTGCACCAGAGCTTCGCCAAGCCTGCCACCCAGCGAATTTCACGGCAGCCACCCTGGAGCTTTGAGAAAATGACCGAAGGAATTGCTGAGAGGGAATTGACCAACAGGAATTGGGATCAAGAAGACGAAGCCCCGCTGGGTCCCAGGTCTGGGTGAGGCCGCGCCCCTGGGTTCGGGCGAGGCCACACGCCCTTGGATCTGGGTGAGGCTGCACAAACCTGGGTCCGGGTGAGGCCACGCTTCCCTGGGTCCGGGTGAGGCTGGGTCCCGGGTCCAGATGAGGCCGTGCACCTGGGTCCGGGTGAGGCCGTGTGCCCCTGGGTCCAGGTGAAGCTGGATCCCGGGTCCGGGTGAGGCCGTGCGCCCCTGGATCTGGGTGAGGCTGGGTCCCGGGTCCAGGTTAGGCCGCGCCCCTGGGTCCAGGAGAGGCCAGGGCCCCTGGGTCCGGGTGTAGCTGGATCCCGGGTCCGGGTGAGGCTGCGCCCCTGGGTCCAGGTGATACCGCGCGCCCCTGGGTCTGGGTGAGGCTGGGTCCTGGGTCCAGGTGAGGCCGTGCCCCTGGGTCCAGGAGAGGCCACGTGCCCCTTGGTCCCGGTGAGGCCACGCGCCCCTGGGTCCAGGTGAGGCCATGCGCCCCTGGATCTGGGTGAGGCTGGGTCCCAGGTCCAGGTGAGGCCGCACGGGACCCACAGGTTGAGAACCGCTAGCAGGGTCGCCCAAGACCATCAGAAAACACAGACATTTACATTACAATTCATAACAGTAGCAAAATTACAGTTATGAAGTAGCAATGAAAATAATTTTATGGTTAGGGGTCACCACAACATGAGGAACTGTATTAAAGGGTCGTGGCATTAGAAAGGTTGAGAACCACTGTTCTAAAGCTTTCTCTTTCAGGAACTCTGCACCCACTTACTTTTTACTTTGGCTCTGACACAGGCAAGATTTGGGGTGCTTTTTTTATTTTCACTTTTTTTTGTTGTTTTTGAAAAACTGCTTAAACTGAGGCTACAGCTGGAGACATAATTGGTTTTTGAGGGGGGAAAAATAAAAAACTTGTCCTTGTGGAAGAAAAAAAAAGATATATATATTTTTTTATTTAATAAATCTTTATTGTTCAGATTACAATTGTTTCTCCTTCCCCCCTCCCCCATATCTCCCCACCACTCGGTTCCCACCCCTCCTCTACACTTACCTCCCCCCCGCTGTCCTCATCCATAGGTATATGATTTTTGTCCAATCTCTTCCCGTACCCCCACACAGACACCACTTTCCCCCTGAGAATTATCAATCCACTCCCATTCTATGTCTCTGATTCTATTATGTTCACCAGTTTATTCTGTTCCTCAGATTTTTAATTCACTTAACTTTTAGATTCACTTGTTGATAGATATGTATTTGTTGTTCATAATTTTTATCTTTCTTCTTCTTCTTCCTCCTCTTAAAGAATACATTTCAGTATTTCATATAATACTGGTTTGGTGGTGATGAACTCCTTTAGCTTTTTCTTATCTGTGAAGCTCCTTATCTGACCTTCTATTCTGAATGGTAACTTTGCTGGGTAGAGTAGTAGTGGTTGTAGGTTCTTGCTATTCATCACTTTGAATATTTCTTGCCACTCACATCTGGCCTGCATAGTTTCTGTTGAGAAATTAGCTGATAATTGTATGGGTGCTCCCTTGTAGGTAACTAACTGTTTTTCTCTTGCTGCTTGTAAAATTCTCTCTTTGTATTTTGCCCTTGGCATTTTAATTATGATATGTCTTGGTGTGGTCCTCTTTGGATTCCTTTTGTTTGGGGTTCTGTGTGCTTCCTGGACTTGTAAGTCTATTTCTTTCATCAGGTGGGGGAAGTTTTCTGTCATTATTTCTTCAAATAGGTTTTCAGCATCTTGCTCTCTCTCTTCTTCTGGTACCCCCATAATTCTGATGTTGGTATGCTTGAAGTTGTCCCAGAGGCTTCTTACACTATCTTCAACTTTCTGAATTCTCTTCTCTTCTTGCTTCTCTGGAGGAGTGTCCTTTGCCTCTTTGTATTCCAAATCTTTGAGTTGATTCTTGTGATGCTCTAGTCTGCTGCTGGGTCTCTGTATAATATTTTTTATTTCAGTCAGTGTATGTTTAATTTCTAGTTGGTCCTTTATCATATACTCGAGGGTCTCATTAAATTTATCGGCCTTTTCCATGAAATTCTTGAAAAACCTTATAACTGTGGTTTTGAACTCTATGTCCATTCGTTTGTTCTCCTCCATTTCTTTCGTTTGGGATCTGTTTCCTTGCCTTCTCATATTCTCTGCTTCCCTAAGTTGGTAGGGTAGCTTTGTGTACTAGGTGCCCTATTGGTTCCAATGGGTCGGCCTCCCAGTTACCTGAGGTGGGCACTCTTGGTGTACCTTTGTGTACTATGTGTCCCCCAGCAGGAGCTACAGCAAGAACTAGTTTTCTCCTCCTTTGCTTGGGCAGTTTTGGTGCAGTCTGACTGGAGCTTCAGTTAATTTGGTTAAGCTGCCACAGAACAGGCCATTTATATGCAAAAGCCGCTGTGTGGAGCCTGGGCGGGTTTGTAGAATGTGTGGGGCGGGGTCTCAGGGCGTCACTAGGCTAGGGCATGGCAAATGGCGATGGCTGCCGTGAGCCCTCTCTTCCTTCGTTTCCAAGTCCCTGCGTCCTGCGCTCCAGGGCAGTAAACACTGATTGGTGGGCGCACCTCTGCAAAAAAGTCACTCTCACTTTCCGACCCTATGGCCGAGAGTCCAGCTTCTCCCCGTAGGCGTCTGGGTCCCCTGCGTGACCCCAGAAACTGGATTTCAGAGTGATCGGGAGCTTGTCTCCCTGCAAGTTGAAGAAAAGCCGTGTGCCCAGTCGCCCGCCAACAACCCGCTTCGCGTGCCTCCGTACCTCAGCTTTTCAGCGTTTGTGCTCCTTTCTCTCCTTAGTTGTAAATCATTCACTCAGCCAGCTTTCCCCTGGTTCTGGGTGTTAGACGTTTTGTCTTTTAGTTCTATTTTTGAAATTGTTGTGCGAGGCAGCAGTTCAGTTGTTTAACTTTGCCGCCATCTTGGTTCCTCCCCTGGTCCAAGATATTTGGTCAAACATCATTATGGGTGTTTTTGTGATTGGTGTTTTGATGAAAATAGCATTTAATCAGGACTAAGTGAAGAAGATTGTCCTCTCTGATATGGGTGGGCATCATCCTATCAGTTGAAAACCTGAATTAAACAGAAAGAGAAAATAAACCTGAATAAAACAAAGAGAGCCACCCAAGAGAGAATTCTTTCTGCCTGATCTCTTTCAAACTGGGACATTGGCTTCTTTCCTGCCTTTGAACTCAATTTGAAACATTGACTCCTGCCAGATCTCAGGTGTGTTGGCCCTTTGACTGAAACTACACCAATGGCTCTCCTGGTTCTTCAGACTCAGACTGAAATTAAACTATTAGTTCTCCTGGGAGCCATCTTACAGAGTGACCCTGCAGGTCTTGGAGCTTGACAGCTATTACCAATTACATTATTTTAATTCAATTCCTTACAATAGACACAAACATCCTTATTGATCCTGTTTCTCTGGAGAACCCTGACTAATATACATACACACATATAGACACATCCATAATCACACACAATACTAAAAATTGAATATGATAAAATTTATTGTGTACTGGCTAAAAGGGTCTAAAATCAGAGAAATAATGGGTTTAATTCCTGGTTTATCACTTCCTAGTTGTGTGAAGTCTGGTAAGTAATATCAAGATGCTTGTTTTCTCATCTGCAAATTGGAGTCAATAGTGGTACCTCATTCATAGGTTTTCTGTGAAAATTAAGTAAATAATCTGACTCAATTAAATTTAGCTATTATTCACTTAGGTTAAAAATAATCTTTGTGATGTTATTTTCCTTTTCTTTTGAAACACTTTCAAACTAAAAAAAATAATGGAAGAACTAATTGCTCTGAAACCTCCATCCATCCTGACTCAGGAGATGTTCTTCCTTTTGAAAACTGCCCAGATATTTTTTTTAATGTCCAGCACTTTACTAAAGAGTTTGCCTATGTGTCTCATTCCACCTGATGCTCCAAGGGAGAGTCTGGTTTGTCTTCCCTTAATAGTAGAGACTCATTAAATGTGTTGAGTGAATATATAAATAAAAAATAATGAATAAATGAGTGAAAGTTACTTCTGATAATAGTAGGGGAAAAACTTTGAGTTAATTTTCCAACTATACAAATTACAATATGAAAAATTTGCAGGACTCCTTGTAGTTAGGGCATGTGAGCCTGGTCAAGAGATTATAGCCATGCAACACTTTGATGAGAAAGATAATTGCATAATTTGAGAATGAACTATTGTTATGCAAATGCTTGCAGAAACATAGATAATAACAGATTTCTATATCTTATATTTTAGGATGTTTTAACTACATAATTCATCATTGCACAAATCAATGAGTGTGCTTTGTCTGAGATGATGGTGAACAAGAATCCTTCCCCCTACACACATATGAAATAACCACAATGTATTTGTGTCCCAATTATGTGCAACGGCTTGAAGTGTGTCTCCAAAAATGTATATGGTGAAGTCCTGTGGGGAGCATGGAACTTGGTTGGAAAATCTGTAAGGAGGATTCTCCAAAAGGTTGGGGGCCTCTAGTGGAACCTTGCCTAAAGTGGCATCCCCTGCCTTGACTTTTCCAAACAAGCCCGAGCCCCGGGTGTTTTACTGGAATCTCTATGTTTGGTCTTTAAAGACCCGACCTTGTAGAAGCAGGTGCTTTCTCAAGGATGCTTACCTGCTGACTGTATCTAGAGGTTAATTTTAGTTCAAGCTGTTGTGACAATAAAAGCCTAAGAAGGCAGGAGAACATGGCAGTCTGGTGCCCCTTGCCAGGCAGCCCCTTAGCCCTCTCTTTCACAGAAATGTGTGTCAGAGTAATCACTCATCCGTCGCTCAGGGTCTGCTGGTCAGTTCTGGCAAGTGGTGCCCTGTGTGAGGACTCAGACACAACAAAATGCAGCAAAACCCTCGAAAACAAAGAGGAAGAAAACTAAAGTAACTGCACAATAAGTCATTGAAGCCTGCTTGGGATTTCCAAGTTCGAGAGAATTCTTTCTCAGCTAAGGTTTCATAAAGGGACAACAGTTGTCCACAGAATAGCAACAATATATCACAGTGCTGAAACAGTTATTAAAAGCAGGTGGTGCCTCTGTTACCGAAGAACAACTAAAATGCTCATTACAAACTGTTATAATTTATAATCCTTGTTCCCTGATGCTGGAACGCTAGACCTTAATCTCTGGAAACAAGTGGGTAGGAATTTAAAGAGAAATCAGGCCCAGGGAAAATGAGTTCCCTTATCATCATTAACTGTGTGGGCTCTTGTTTGAGCTGCACTAATGCCCACTTCATATAGAGGTTCAAAAGCCTAAAAAGGCCAGGAGGATTTACCACCACCCCCTCCTTCTGAAGCAGAGCCTCTGAGCCTGTAATACCTAAAGCCCTGCCGCTGGAGGAAATACTTCCCGATCCTCCGCCTCTGGTGTGGGAAGGTTCATCAACTAGATCCTCAGTTATGGGTCCTGAGGATCCATGGGTCCTGAGGCAAGCCATGTTGAAGGAGAGTTTTTGGCTTGCCCAGTTATGCAAGATCAACAAGGTAATAGAATTCAAAAGCCATTCTCCTTTAATACCTTTTTAAAAATAAGAAAAAATATTAGAGAAAATGGAACTAACAGTCCATTTACAAAAGGACTCCTTATGCCTTGTCTGAAAATTATCACATGACTCCTTAGAACTGGCAAATTTTGGCCAAAACAACTCTAGATGCCAGTCAACATTTATTATGGAAAGCAGAATATAATCTATATATATATAAAATCCTAATATGCAAATAGATCGAATGGTGGAACAACTGAGCAACCAGTTCCTACCACGTGCGCCGACCACCGGGGGCACACACGGAACATGGCGGGCATCGGTGGCAGCAGGATGGTGGAGCAGGTGAGCAGGGGCACCAGACCAAGGCGGGGCACTGGTTGCTGTCAATGGGGTGAGCCTCTGGTGGTTACTGAAAATTCTTTGCTCCTGCTGGGTACTCGTACCTGCTGCCAGTGCTGGCCCTACTCTCACCTGCTGCTGGCACCGCCCCAATGCGAGTGGGGCTGGTGTTGTCAGCGTGTGGGAGCTACGGGAGCAGGAGCAGGAGCGGGGCTGCCACCAGACAGGGGACTGGGCCATGGTGGGAGGGGCCAGGTGGGGCGGCAGAGGATGGGCCGAGACTCCCCCCTGTGCCCACCACAGCCTTATGACCCACAGTTCCTTTCAAGGTGCATGAATTCGTGGGCTGGGCCCCTAGAAAAATCTATAAACAACAGACTATTTGTAGGTGTTCACTGGCCATCCCATCCAGAAGCCCTCTGGGCCACATTCTGGTTCTAAGTCCCAAGCACTATAAACATCTTCTAAAAGACACATGAAAAGGACTCTGGTTTATTAAGTCTTGTCTATAAATTATGCATACCTATAAATATTGTACATAATGTTTCTGTTAACTGTTGCTTTGTATCTTCATTGTTTCATTTAATTTGCTTAAACATGGGACATATTCCACTTTACTAGGGGCCCCAGCTACTTGTGGCAGACTGAACACATGGCAAGAATTGCAGGTACTTCCCAGCAGCTGCCAAGAATTCTTAATCTTGGGGACCCTTCCTGCTCTCCCTCTCAAAACATCAGCCACTAAAAACTCTTAGCTAGTGAGAGTTCCTGTCTGTCTATAATAAAACTTAGTTACTAATTAATGTTCTTTACTATACTGGGTTAATCCTATATAATAAAGAGGTGATATGCAAATTAACCCTCATGCCCTCACAAGATGGCTGCCTACAACCAGGCCTGCAGGGGAGTTAGTGAGGGATGACCAAATGACTGAACAGCAGGCTGTGTGAGGCGACCAGGCCGGCAGGGGGGTTAGTGAGGGAGACCAAATGACTGAACAGCAGGCTGCATGGGGAGACCAGGCTGGCAGACAGGGCAGTTGGGGGTGACCAGGCCAGCAGGCAGAGAGGAAGTTAGGGGTGATTAGGCTGGCAGGGGGGACAGTGAGGTGCGACTAGGCTGGCGGGGGGGGGGCCGTTAGGGGCAACCAGGCTGGCGGGGGGTGCAGTTGGAGGTGACCAGGCTGACAAGGGGCACAGTGAGGTGCGACTAGGCTGGCGGGGCGGGGGCAGTTAGGGGCAACCAGGCTGGCGGGGGGTGCAGTTGGAGGTGACCAGGCTGACAGGGGGCACAGTTGGGGGTAATTGGGCTGGCATGGGGGGCAATGAGGGGTGACTAGGCTGGCTGGGGGCGGGGGAGTTAGGCACAACCAGGTCAGCAGAGGGGGCAGTTGGGGGTGGCCAGGCCATCAGTGGGGGGCAGTAAGAGGTAACCAGGCAGGCGTGGGGGCGGGAGTTAGGGGCAACCAGGCCAGCAGGAAGGGGGCAGTTGGAGGTGACCTGGCTGGCAGCGGGGGGCAGTTAGGTGTGACCAGGCCTGCACGCAGAGGCAGTGAAGGATGATCAGGCCAGTGGGGGTGAGGGGTGCAGTTAGGGGCAATTGGGCCAGCAGGAGAGCAGTGAGGTGTTGATCAGGCTGGCAGGGGAGTGGTTATAGAGGGTTATCAGGCTGGCAAGCAGGAGATTGTTATGGGCAATCACGCAGTCAGGCGAGCAGTTGGGAGCCAGCCATCCTGGATTTTGAGAGGGATGTCTGACTGCCCATTTAGGCCCAATCCCACCACTGGAATCAGGCCTAAACGGGCAGTCGGACATCCCTTGAGGGGTCCCAGATTGGAGAGGGTTCAGGCTGGGCTGAGGAACACGCCCCCACACCCGTGCATGAATTTCATGCACTGGGCCTCTAGTACAGTGGTCGGCAAACCGCAGCTCGCAAGCCACATGCGGCTCTTTGGCCCCTTGAGTGTGGCTCTTCCACAAAATACCACGTGCAGGCGTGCACATACAGTGCAATTGAAACTTCATGGCCCATGCACAGAAGTCGGTTTTCCGCCTGAGCGAGTCTATTTTGAAGAAGTGGCATTAGAACACTCAAGGGGCCAAAGAGCTGTATGTGGCTCGTGAGCCGTGGTTTGCTGACCACTGCTCTACTATAAAATAAAATTCTAAGGCTAATGTCCCAGCCCGCCTTTTGTGAGTATTCATTCATTTACTGTGGAAAATTTTTTTCCTGTTTTTAAAATCTCTTCTTATATACAAAATTTCATATCACTAGTCTACTCAAAAAGAGAAAAATATGGGAAATAATTATTTAAACTCCCAAGTATTTATCTTAAAGAACTGGAGCTATAAAAATACCGTTAAATAGGTTGCAAAAACAACAACAGTAAGGTGTCGGGGGGGGGGGGGGGCAGGGGTACTCTCCTTATAAAGAAGAAAAAAAAAAAGGTACTTTTACCTTTTAAAGCCATTAAAGGCCCCAAAATTACTACAGTCCTGGGAACAAACCCCAGGACCTGCTATCTCCCCACATAGACACCTACCCTTTCTCCCAGACTCCTAAAAATTGTCAAGGTCATATTATCTCTATTATACTTTTAAAAAATGTAAATATATTTTCCATTGAAAAATTAAGCCTATGTCTAAAAATAAAAGGGAAATTTTTTCCCTATATTTGCCTAAAAACAAAAATTATATATATTATTGAG
Source organism: Eptesicus fuscus (assembly GCF_027574615.1). NCBI lineage: Eukaryota > Metazoa > Chordata > Mammalia > Chiroptera > Vespertilionidae > Eptesicus > Eptesicus fuscus. Next base: position 59,615,049 of record NC_072490.1, on the reverse strand, counting down.
ATAATTATATTATAATAAAAAACTTTATTACTTTAAATAAAGTACTTAATACTATTTAATAATAATAATACATAATCTTTTACTATAATATATTTAACTACCTTCCCAAAGTTTAAATTTTAAAAAACATTTTCTTGAGCTAAAATTGACTTTAATTCATTCCAATAGACTCAAATATTTATTTTATTTCTCATAAAAATTTTTTCTACCTAAAATACATAAAAACTTTGTCAAATAATAACTGCATTATATTTTTATTTATAACTCTAATTATTATTCTAAAATATTATATTTTACAAGAGTAGTTCCATATCATTTACATTACTCTATAAAATATCTAAATTTATAAAAATACTAACAAAAAATAAAAAACAATTTTATTATAACACTAATTAAATAAAAATATTACTAATTCTTAAACCTTTTATTTTTCAAATATAAAAAATATATAAAACAATTTAATAAATTATATGCTTCTTTCCCTATCTGTCTCTCCAAAATTTAATAATTCTTAATAAATAACAATATATTTCTTTACACAAATTCAATAAAACCTATTTCCAATTATAACTATGTTAACCAAAATAAAAACTAACAATAGGCTTGCTCAGCCATGCCTTTACCGCCTTTTACAAGACTTAGTCCATCCAACATTCCACAAAAATCCCTTACAATCCACAAAGACAGGCCATATTAAACATGCCCATTCAACATTAAAAAACATACTAATAAAACAACATAAAATAAGACTCAAGGATCCAATGAATTATTAACATAGATACAAGGATATGCATGTATTTATACCCCCACAGGGCCTCTGGATTCCAGCTCGTCAGATTAAACCCTATCATGGCATGGCACGGTGACTGCCAGAACTCCTCCGGCCACTACAATATAACCTTTACTAATAATCTTACTGACAATAGCCTGACTTGCACCACTCACCCTATGTCTTTGTTATGGGCCCTGATCTACTAATAAACCATAGTGCATCTTTTCTAGTACAGGTTGGAGAAGGAGCTTATTCTGCATCCTGTATTATCACCCAGAATATTATTTCATTGAACATCAACATTATTATGATACTTAAAGACAAGCAAAAATCCTAATACCTGTTAATCTCACCAGGAACTGGCAAGGGTCATCAGCTATCAAAGTCTTAAAAAGAGCATTAAGCCTATTACGGCCCAAAAATTTTTGGAGAATGCTTATTGCAGCCATTATCTTGGTTGTTGTTATTTTTACTACTGCCAGCGTCACTGTGAGGCCCTTTCTGAGTCTGTGCCGACTACCACAGCCCAATGCATGAAATTCTGCAAGGGACTCGGCCCTTGCAGCCCTGGCTTCGTCTGGAAGGTTGTCTGGAAGGACGTCTGGTCTAATTAGCATATTACAATTTTATTATTATAGATATGGCCTATAATATAACTAGGAAATTCACTATAGAACAGCACATAAATAAAAAAATATTAACTAGACTACAGACAATAGAAGCAGCCATTAAATATCTGGGGGAATGGCAGAACACCATAGCATACAGACAAGTGCTTAATTGTGATTAGAAACATAAGTACATATGTGTCAACACTTTAAAATGGAATAGTAGTCATCATCAGTGAATTGATGTTAAAAAGCATCAATGGGGGGCCTCCTAGTGCTTACCACAGACCAGGCGTCCTCAAACTACGGCCCGCGGGCCACATGTGGATGTTTTTGCCGTTTTGTTTTTTTACTTCAAAATAAGATATGTGCAGTGTGCATAGGAATTTGTTCATAGTTTTTTTAAAACTATAGTCCGGCCCTCCAACGGTCTGAGGGACAGTGAACTGGCCCCCTGTTTAAAAAGTTTGAGGACCCCTGCCACAGACTGTGTTCTTACCCTGAATGTACAGAAATAAGAGGCAGAGTAAACTCACCCCATATATACCTCAGCTCAGGCCCTTTGCCTGGTCTGTATTATAAATGGGGAGACATTGAAAAAAAAGCATCTAGGGGGAATCCTATATAATAAAAGCCTATTATGCAAAGTGTCTGGTCATCTGTTCAACCAATCAACGCATAATATGCTAATGATATGCTAAGGCCGTTCAACCGCTCACTATGATGTGCATTGACTATCAGGGGGCAGATGCTCCAACCAGTAGGTTAGCTTGCTGCTGAGGTCCGGCCTGTTGGGGCTGAGCAAGACAGGCCAGACATGCCCTGGAGCCCTCCCATTGTCCCTCCCCAGCTGGCCAACCTCCTGTGTCCCTTCCTAGCCCTGACCATGCACTGGTGGGGTCGCTCGGCCTGGTCTGTGCCCTCTTGCAATCCAAGACCCTTTGGGGGGATGTTAGAGAGCCGGATTTGGCCCAATCCTGCAAGCCAGGCTGAGGGACCACACTGGTACATGAATTCATGCAATGGGCCTCTAGTCTTTAATAATAACCTTACTAAAAAAATAAACATATTGCAAAGACAAATTAAAAAGTCCTTACTATCAATAAACATGAAAAACAAACTACTACTTGAAATATGGTAAAGAACATTTAGAATGAATAAACCCACCACATGGTTTCCTAACATCAATTGGTACCTGATCGGACTAACCATTGCTATCATTGTAATTCTCTTTGTTTTTCTTATAGTCTACAAAGTTAAAACTCAAGCAATGAAAGTCCTTCACAGACCCAATCTTCCAAAGCAAAAAGCTCACTGCCTCGCTCTGTCTTCTGTAGCCAGCAAAGTCCTAAGTCCTTATACCTCAGAATGTGACCTTATTTGGAAACTAGAGGCCTGGTGCATGAAATTCGTGCACTTGGGGGAGGGTCCCTCAGCCTGGCCTGCACCCACTTGCAGTCTGGGACCCCTCAGGGGATGTCTGACTGACGGCTTAGGCCCTAAGCCATCAGTTGGACATTCTCCGCACTGCTGCAGAGGCAGGAGAGTCTCCTGCCACCACCACTGTGCTCACCAGCCATGAGCCCAGCTTCTGACTGAGTGGCACTCCCCCTGTGGGAGTGCACTGACCACCAGGGAGCAGCTCCTGTATTGAGTGTCTGCCCCCTGGTGGTGAGTGCGCATCATAGCTACTGGTCATTCCGCCATTTGGTCAATTTGCATTTTAGCCTTTTATTAGATAGGTTTTAAATAATCCTATCTAATAAAAAAGTAATATGCAATTTGTCACTCCAACACACTAGATGGCTGCCCCATGTGGTCACAAGATGGCCACCACAAGATGGCCAGCAGGGGAGGGCAGTTGGGGGGACCCAGGCCTGCCGGGGACAGCAGTTGGGGGGGAACAGGACTGCAGGGGAGGGCAGTTAGGGACAATCAGGCTGGCAGGGGAGTGGTTAGGTTGGCAGGGGAGTAGTTAGGGGTGATCAGACTGGCAAGCAGAAGTGGTTAGGTGCCATCAGGAAGGCAGGCAGGCGAGCAATTGGGAGCCAGCAGTCCTGGATTGTGAAAGGGATGTCCGACTGCCCGTTTAGGCCCGATTCCATCAGGCAGTCGGACATCCCCCGAGGGGTCCCAGATTGGAGAGGGTGCCGGCTGCCCTGAGGGACACCCCCCCACCCCTGCCGTGCATGAATTTCGTGCACTGGGCCTCTAGTCCTATAAAATAAAAGGCTATTTTTATTTTATAGGTCTGGGATTGGGCCTAAATGGGCAGTCGGACATCCCTCGAGGGGTCCCAGATTGGAGAGGGTGCAGGCTGGGCTAAGGGACACACACCCCCATGCATGAATTTTGTGCACCAGGCCTCTAGTTATAGACATAATTGGTTTAAATGAGTTCTTGAAAGTATAGGCCGAGGCCCTAATCTAATATGTCACTTTATAATGAGAAATTTAGGACACAAACACCTAAACAGTGAGAACACCATTGAACATGATGCAGCAGAAGCCACAGAACACCAGAGATCGCCAGCAATCCCCAGAAGCTAGGTGAGAGGCCTGGAACAGAGTTTCAAAGTCTGAACAGGAACCAATTCAGTTTACACCTTGATCTCTGACTTTTATCCTCCAAAAGTATGGGAAAATTAATTTCTATTGTATTAAGCCACATAGAAAAGGTTGGAAGTACAGTACAAAGAATAGTTTTTTTCTAAACCATTTGAAAACAAGTTGCTGAACACATCCCCCAAGTCCCTGAAAACCTTAATATATAATTCTTACAGGGACATTCAACTACATAGTCACAATGCTATCAAGATCAGGAAATGCTTAAACATGACCTCCATCTGGTCCTCAGACCTTATTTTAAGTTGTATCAACCCACTCAAAAATGGTCTTTACAGAAGGATCAGTCCAAGATAAGATATTGCCTTCATTCATTATGTCTCTTTTGTCTCCTGCATGCCAAGAGAGCTCCTCAGTCTGTCCTTGACTTGTATTACCCTGATCCTGCTGAAGATCACAATAGGAGACTGTCTGTCACTTTGGGTTTGTGTGACATTTCCTCATTATTAGATCAGGTGTTGCATCTCTGGCAATAATGGCACAGAAGGGATGCTATGTTCTTCTCATTTCATTCTAGTGGATCACCCAAATTTCAGTTTGTTTCATTATTGACCACATGATTAAGGTAGTGCCTGCCAGATTTCTGCTCTGTAAGATTTTCCCCCTTTGTGGTTGTATTTGTTTTCTATGCTTGCTGTGACAAGTTACCACAAACTGGGCAGCTTAAAATAACAAATGTATTCTCTCATTGTTCTGGAGACCAAGAGTCTGAGAGCAAGGTGTTAGGAGGGCCAAACTCCCTCTGGAGGGTCTAGAGGAGAATCCATTCTTTGCTTCTTCCAGCTTCTTGCTGACTCTGTTGGCATTCTTGACTTATGACTGCATCACTCCATAACAAAGTGGAATTTATTTGTGATGCAAGGCTGGTACAATACTCACAAATCAATAAATGTTATACATCACATTAATAAAATGAAGGATAAAAATCACATGATCATATCAATAGAGGCAGAAAAAACATTCGACAAAAATCCAGTACCCTTTTTTGATATAAACCTCTCAGTAAAGTGGGATTAGAAGGATCATACCTCAAAATAATAAAGGCCATATATGACAAACCTACAGCCAACATCATATTCAATGTGCAAAAACTAAAACCATTTCCCCTAAGAATAGGAAGAAGACAGGAATGTCTGTTTTCACCACTCATATTCAACACAGTACTGGAAGTCCTAGCCACAGCAATCAGGCAAGAAGAAAAAATAAAAGGCATCCAAATTGGGAAAGAGGAAGTAAAACTGTCATTATTCACAGATGACAGGATATTGTACATAGAAAACCCTATAAAATCTACCAAAAAAGTACTAAAGTTAATAAGTGAATTCGGCAATGTAGCAGCATAGAAAATTAACAGGCAGAAATTGATGGCATTTTTATACACTAATAATGAACTATCAGAAAGAGAAACTAAGAAAACAATACCATTTACCATTGCAACAACAACAAAAAATATACCTAGGAATAAATTTAACCAATGAGGTAAAAGACCTGTACCCAGAACACTATAGGTCCTATAGTATAGGACATTGAAAAAATAAATAGAGGAAGATGCAAACAAGTGGAAACATATTCTGTGTTCAAGGACTGGAAGAATTAACATCATTAAAATGTCCATACTACCCAAAGCAACCTATAGATTCAACACAATCGCCATTAAAATACCAATGGCATATGTCACAGATCTGGAAAAAAATAATCCAAAAAATGTATATGAAACCAAAAAAGACCCCAAATAGCCACAGAAATCTTGAGAAAGAAAACAAAGTTGGAGGGATCATAATACCAGATATCAAATTATTCTACAAAGCCATTATAATCAAAGCAGCCTTGTATTGGCACAAGAGAAGGCATATGGATCAATGGAACAGAACAAAGACCCCAGAAATCAGCCCAAGCCATTACGCTCAATTAATATTTGACAATGGGGGCAAAAGCATACAATGAAGTAAAGATAGTCTCTTCAATAAATGCTGGTGGGAAAATTAGACAGGTGCATACAAAAAAAAATTTAGATCATCAACTTGCATCATACAGAAAAATAAACTCAAAAGGGATAAAAGATTTAATTGTAAGTCATGAAACCATAAAATCTTAGAAGAAAATATAAGCAGCAAAATCATAAACATCTCACATAGCAGAATTTTCACAGATACACTTCCCAGTGCAAGAGAAACAAAGGAAAAATAAACAAACTGGTCCACATCAAACTAAAAAGCTTCTACACAGCAACAGAAACCATGAACAAAATGCAAAGGGAACCCACTGTATGGGAGAACATATTTGCAAATGATACATCTTATAAGAGGTAATTCCCAAAATATATAAAGAACTCATACAATTCAATGAAAGGACGACAAACAATCCAACTTAAAAATGGGCAAAGGAGCCCTAACCAGTTTGGCTCAGTGGATAGAGCATCAGCCTTCGGTCTGAAGGGTCCCAGGTTCGATTCCGGTCAAGGGCATGTACCTTGGTTGTGGGCACAACCCCAGTAGGGGGCGTGCAGGAGGCAGCTGATTGATGTTTCACTCTCATTGATGTTTCTAACTCACTATCCCTCTCCCTTTCTCTCTGTAAAAAATTAATAAAATATTTTTTAAAATGGGCGAAGGACCTGGACACTTCTCCAAAGATAGCAAAAAGATGGTGAAGAAACATTAAAAAATGCTCCAAGTCACTAAGTATCAGAGAAATGCAATTAAAATGAAAGTGAGATATCACATCATACCTGCCAGATTATCTACCATCAATAAATCAACAAACAAGTGATGATGTGGAGAAAGGGGAACCCAGTACACTGTTGGTGGAAAGTACTAGCAGACTGGTGCAGCCACTGTGGAAAACAGTGTGAAATTTCCTTAAAAAACTAAAAATAAAACTGCCATTTGACCCAGCAATCCCACTTCTATGACTATATCCTAAAGTTCCAGAAACACCAACCAGAAAAAACAAAACAAAAAACACCTGTGTTCATAGCAGCACAATTTACAATAGCTAAGACCTGAAAATAGCCCAAGTGCCCATCAGTAGATGAATGGATAAAAAGCTGTGGTACATCTGCATCATGGAATACTTTGCAGCAGTAAAAAAGAAGGACCTTTTACCCTTTGAGACAGAAGGGACCTGGAGAGTATCATGCTAAATGAAATAAGTCAGTCAGAGAAAGTCAAGTATCACTTGATTTCATTTATATGTAGAATCTAATTAACAATTTATACCACTGAACAAAATGGGCTCAGAGACATGGAAGCATGGTATGGTCTGATGGATCTCAGAGATAAGGGGTGTGGGGGAGCAGTCAGAGAATAACCAAAGAAATTGTATGCATATATGCATAATCCTTGGACACAGACAGTAGTGTGTGAAGGCCTGTAATGCACTCAACAATAATAATAAATAAATTTTAAAAATAAAATTTATTGATTTTTTTTAAGTCCATACTACCCAAAACTATCCTAAAGATTCAATCAAATTCCTATCAAGATACCAATGGCATATTTCACAGAACTAAAACAATTATTCCAAAAATGCACATGGAATCACAAAAAAAGCAACAGCAATCTTGAGAAAGAACAAAGTTGGAAGAATCATGCTACCTGATGTCAAACTATACTGCAACACCATAGCAATAAAAACATCATGGTACTGGCACAAAAAGAGACATATAGGTCAATGGAACAGAACAGAGAGCCAGAAATAAACCCACACCTTTATAGTCAATTCATATTTGACAAAGGAGGAAAAACATACAGTGGGGTAAAGACAGTCTCTTCAGTAAATGGTGTTTGGAAAATTGGACAAATACATGCAAAAAAATGAAACTAGACCACTTCATTACACAACACAAGAATAAACTCAAATTGATTAAAGACTTAAATGTCAGCCACAAGCACATCAGGAGAGTTGTACAGGTGCTGACAGGGAAAAACAAAACAAACAGGAACATACAAAACATCCTGTCAACAGCAAAAACAACCACAAAAGAAAAGAGAATTAGAAAAGAGAATAAGAATAATCCTATATATAAAGAGGTGATATGCAAATTGACCATCACTCCAACACAAAAGATGGCCGCATCCATATGGTCAAAGATGGCCACCCCCATGTGGACATAAGATGGCTGCCACAAGATGGCCAGCAGGGGAGGGCAGTTGGGGGGGACCAGGCCAGCAGGGGAGGGCAGTTCGGGGCAACCAGGTCAGCAGGGGAGGGCACTCAGAGGTGACCAGGCTAGCAGAGGGTGGCTGTTGGGGGCAACCAGGCCTGCAGGGGAAGACAGTTGTGGGGGACCCAGGCCTGCAGGGGAGGGCAGTTGGGGGGACCAGGCCTGTAGGGGAGGGTAGTGGAGGGTGACCAGGCCAGCAGGGGAGGGAAGTTAGGCGCAATCAGGCTGGCAGGGGAGCATTTAGGTATCAATCAGGCTGGCATGGGAGTGGTTAGCGGGCGATCAGGCTGGCAGGCAGAAGCAGTTAGGGGCAATCAAGAAGGCAGGCAGGCGAGCAGTTGGGAGCCTGCAGTCCTGGATTGTGAGAGGGATGTCCGATTTCCCGGTGGGATCGTGCCTAAACGGGCGGTCGGACATCCCTCAAGGGGTCCCAGATTGGAGAGGGTGCTGGCTGGGCTATGGGACACCCCCCTGTGCACAATTTTTTTGCACTGGGCCTCTAGTAAACAATGAAGAAATAGAGAAAAAGATAATATTATTAATAGTAAAGTAACAGATAAAGATAATACTGGAAGGGAAAGGGGGCAGAAAAAATGATTCTGAAAGAAGGGAGAGCAAAAGATAAGAATAGAGAATAGGAATAGGGAAATGGTAAAAAAAAAAAAAAGACAAAAATACAAAGTGAGTTAATAAACTATGCAAAGGTAAAAAGAAGAGAGAGAAGTGTAAAGTGAAAGAATTAATGGAAAAGAAAAAATAGAATAAGAAAAGGAAGGAGGGCAATAAGAGATATGAAACAAGAGAGAAAAGAGCAAAAATATCAACAATACCCAAGCAATACAGATGAAAGTCCTATATAATAAGAGAGGGATATGCAAATTAGGTTGGGACTCCATAATGGTCATGACTGCTAGGCAGAGGGCGGGGAGGGGGGCGGAGGAGGTATGGGGCCTGCGGCCAGGACGTGAGCCTGTGGTGCCTCCTCTGGAGTTGGAGAGCTAATGACCAATGGGCTCCAGTCCTCCTCCAGCATCCCTTTCCAGCAGGCATGTGGCCTCTGGCCACAGATCCACAGCTTCATGGAGACCGACTCTACCAGACCATCTGGAGGCCATGTGGCTGGGCCGCAGGGTGCCCGTTCAAGACGTGACACAGAGAGGAGGTGTGGAAGGAAATCCAGAGAATGGGACGTGGGGGTTCAAGACTCACTTCCTTTGGGTACCCTCCGGGTACCAGGCTTGCTGGGAGTGTGCTGTCACCAATACCACAGATCAAAGGCAAAAACCTGGCAAGGCAGGGTGCACAGGAGGGGGCTCCGGCCGGGGCAGGGGGCCAGTGAGCGAGGTCTGCAGTGGCCTCAGATGCGGGTCAGCCTGGTGGGGGACAAGGGGCATGGAAGGACGCCCGGGCGGAGGGCAAGAACCTGAAGCCCTGAGGCGGGGGTTGAGGGGCAGTGCCACCTCAGTGGAGGGTGCTGCACTGTAGGGTATCGGACTGACTGATGTGATTCAAAGAAGCTCCCAGTGCTAACTGGTCTCACCCAGGCAGCCTTAGCACTTCAGAGGCGGCGACTCCTGCTCCCGCCTTGACCCCTGCTCCCACCTTGACCCAAAAGCAAGCCCGCACTGCCCTCCCCACGGCAGAGCATGCCTAGGCAGTGAGTGCGAAGCCTTCCACCTGCTCCGGAGAAGCGGGGGCAGTAAAGAATGGGGGGCAGGGGACGGGGAGAGGAAAGAATGTGGAGCATCCGCAATGAAGAGGTGCTCGAGAAAGAGGCTCGGAAGCCTGACTGGAAGGTTTGTTCTGTTTGCTGGGCCACTGCCCCTTAGGAAGCGCAAAGAGCATGGCTCTGAGGGCTTCCTGTGTGCTGAGTCAAGTTCCACAGCCAACTGGAATTGGCCTCAGTTTCCTGATCTGTAAAATGGATGAAGCGTGTCCCAGTGCCTTCACTGAGCTTTGATGGCCAATTGAGATACTATATAAAGAAAATGAGGGAAGAAGTGAGAAAGAAAAGGAAGGACAAGCAACACAAAAGAAAGACTGAAAGGAACCTGTAAACCCATTGTCACTTAAATAGGGAATATAGTCAGTAGTGTTGTAATGATGGTATGATGCCAGGTGGGTCCTGGAAATACCGGGAATATAAAACCTGAAACCAATACAAAATAATATTGAATGTAAAGAAATGAAAGTAGGAGTGAAATTTTTATAAATTTCAAAGTTTAAATAAAAGCTGTAAAGGAAGAAAGGGGGAGAATAAAAATCATGTTTTTCATTTTACCACTTTATTGTCTTTTCAGTACATGAAAAAGACAGTTGTCTTTATATGGTGCTTTTATACTTTTCTAAGTCATTATCTCATTTTAATTTCCAGGCAACTTAAAGACAAGATAAGTATTCCCTCCACTATTCAAAGAAAGGAAATCTTGGTGTCTGGCCCCAATGATTCAGTTGTCAAGCCCTTATTGTAAATCAGGGTTAGTAAAATTTTCTGTGAAGGGCCATATCCTATATAATAAAGAGGTAATATGCAAATTAACCCTCATGCCCTCACAAGATGGCTGCCTACAAAAAGGCCAGCAGGGGGTTAGTTATACTTACATCTAACAAAACAGGTTTCAAGATAAAAAAGTTAATGAGATGAACATTTAAAAAAAATCTTTTTTGTTGAAACTATTACATAAGTTCCCCTTTCCCCCACATTGACCCCTTCTAGCCCGCCTCTGCCCCCAACCCCAGGCCTTCACACACTATTGTCTGTGCCCATGGTTATGCATATATGCATATACCTTCATTGGTTGATCTCTTCCCACCCACACACCTCCCCTACCTTCCATCTGAGGTTCGACAGTCTGTTCCATGCTTCTATGTCTCTGGATCTATTTTTATTCATCTTTTTATTTTGTTCATTAGATTCCACATGTGAGTGAGATCATGTGATCCTTATCTTTCTCTGACTTGCTCATTTCACTTAGCATGATACTCTTCAGGTCCCACCATGCTGTTGCAAATGGCAAGAGTTCTTTCTCTTTTATAGAAGCTGAGTATTCCATTGTGTAGATGTACCACAGTTTTTTAATCCACTCATCTGCTGATGAGCACTTGGGCTGTTTCCAGATCTTCACTATTGTAAATTGTGCTGCTATGAACATAGGAGTGCGTATAATCTTTTTGATTAGTTTTTTGGGTTTCTTAGGATTTTTCCTAGAAGTGGGATCACTGGGTAAAATGGGAGTTCCATAATTAATTTTTTGAGGAAACTCCATACTGTTTTCCATAGTGGCTGCACCAGTCTGCATTCCCACCAGCAGTGCACGAGGGCTCCCTTTTCTCCACATCCTCACCAGCACCTGTCATTTGTTGATGATAACCATTCTGACAGGTATGAGATGGTACCTCACTCACTATTGCTTTGATTTCCATCTCTCGGATGATTAGTAACTTTGAGCATTTTTTCATATGTATCTTGGCCTTCTGTATGTCCACTTTGGAGAAGTTTCTATTTAGGTGCTTTGCCAAATTTTTAATCAGATTGTCTTCCTTTGTTAAGTTGTATAACTTCCCTATATATTTTGGAAAGTAACCCCTTATCAGATGTATCATTGGCAAATATGTTCTCCCATGCAGTGGGCTCCCTTTTCATTTTGTTGATTTTTTTTTTTTCTGTGCAGAAGCTTTTTATTTTCTTATATAGTCCCATTTGTTTATTTTCTCCTTAGTTTTCATTGTCCTAGTAGATGTATCTGTAAACATATTGCTAGAAGAAATGTCTGAGATTTTGCTGCCTATGGTTTCTTTTAGGATTTTTAGGGGTTCATATCTTACATTTAAGTACTTTATCCATTTTGAATGTTTGAGTTTACTCTTGTGTATGATGTAACTTGGTGGTCTAGTTTCATTTTTTGGCATGTATCTGTCCAATTTTCCCAATACCATTTATTGAAGTGACTGTCTTTGCTTCATTGTATGCTCTTGTCTCCTTTGCCCAATATTAATTGAACATAATGGCAATTTCTGGGTTCTTTGTTCTGTTCCATTGATCTATATGCCTGTTCTTGTGCTAGTACCAGGCTGTTTTGATTACAGTGGCTTTGTAGTATAACTTGATATCTGGTATTGTGATTCTTCCAACTTTGTTCTTCTTTCTCAAAATTGCTGCGGCTACTCAGGGCTTTTTTTGGTCCCATATACAATTTTGGAGTATTTTTTCTAGGTCTGTGAAACATACCATTGGTATTTTAATAGGGATTGCATTGAATCTATAGATTGCTTTGGGTAGTATGGATATTTTAATGATGTTGATTCTACCAATCCATGAACACAGTCTATTCTTTTACTTGTGTATATCTTTCTCTCTTATCTACATCCTATATTTTCCTAAGTACGGATCTTTTACCTCCTTGGTTAAGTTTATTCCTAAGTATCTTAATTTTTTTGTTGCAGTGGTAAATGAAAATAATTGTTGGTTACAAAGATGCCATAGATTATTGGGTGTTAATTTTGTATTCTGCTACATTGCCAAATTCATTTATTAAATCTAGTAGTGTTTTGATGGCGTCTTTAGGGTTTTCTATGTACAATATCATGTCATCTGTGAATAATGACAGTTTTACTTCCTCCTTTCCAATGTCAGTACCTTTTATGTTTTCTTCTTGTCTGATGACTGTGGCTAGGACTTCCAGTACTATCCTATATAATAAAAGCCTAATATGCAAATTGACCAAACAGCAGAACGACTGGTGGAACCATGGGTCGCTATGATGTGCGCTGACCACCAGGAAGCACACACTCAAAGCAGGAGCTTCCCCCAGCCTACAAGCCCCAGGCCAGCCAAGGCTGGTGCCAGTGGGGGCCTCCCAATCACTCCACCAGTCACCCTACAGAGGGAGGCAACTGGCGGTAGCAGCAGGGGGTGGGGACGGCTGGCAAGTGGGCTGGTGCTGGCTCCCACTTGCTCCACTGGTCACCTCCCACAGAGGGAGGCTACTGGCAGTGGTGGCAGGGTTGGCAAGCAGGCGGCACAAGGCCAGCCAAAGAAGGTGCCCTGCCGGTTGCCCCACAGATAGGTCCTGATTGTACTCAGGCCTAGGGATCCTACCCATGCACGAATTTCATGCATCAGGCCTCTAGTCTATACTACTAAAAGGGTAATATGCTAATTAGAGTGGATAGACCAGATATCTTCTGGACATCCCTTCCGGACATCTTTTGGACAAAGCCATGGTGGTGGGAGCTGAGGCTGAGGTGGTTAGGGGCAATCAGGCAGGCAGGCAGAGCAGTTAAGGGCGATCAGATAGGCAGGCAGAGGGGTTAGGGGTGATCAGGCTAGTAGGGGAGCAGTTAGGGTGATCAGGCAAGCAGGCAGAGGTGGTTAGGGACAATCAGGCAGGCAGGCAGAGGGGTTAGGGGCAATCAGGCAGGAAGGCAGAGTAGCTGGGGCAATCAGGCAGGCAGGCAGAGTGGCTGGGGCAATTAGGCAGGCAGGCAGAGTGGTTGGGGCAATCAGGCAGGCAGGCAGAGTGGTTAGGGGCAATCAGGCAGGCATGCAGAGTGGTTGGGGCCATCAGGCAGGCAGGCAGGCAGGTGAGTGGTTAGGAGCCATCAGTCCCAGATTGAGAGGGATTGAGCCTAAACCAGCAGTCAGACAACCCCCAAGGGGTACTGGATTAGAGAGGGTGCAGGCTAGGCTGAGGGACCCCTTTCCCCCCATGCATGAATTTTGTGCATCGAGCCTCTAGTCCTCTCTAATAAAAGAGAAACATGCAAATTGACCGTACATTCGCCACACCCACAAGCCACTCCCACCAACCAAGATGGCGGTTAATTTGCATATCCAGGCCAAAGCAAAGACTGAAGACAGTGTAGAAAGAAGCCAAGAGCTGCAGAAGGGAGTGAAGCTTTGGAGATGCAAGCAAGTGGGGCGGCAGAGAAGGAAGGGAAGCAGGCAGGGCGGGGAGAAGGGAAAGAAGCCGGTGGGGCTGCGGAGAAGGGAGGGAAGCAGGCAGGGCAGTGAAGACCGCAGCAGGAAGCCCTATTGCAGGAATCTTCCTGCAAGGGGCCTCTAGTCCTAAATAATAAAACCCTAATATGCAAATCAGCTGAATGGAGGGATGATCAGTCGCTATGACACTCACTGACCACCAGGGGGCAGACAGTCAATACAGGAGCTGCCCCCTGGTTGTCAGTGCTCTCCCACAGGAGGGATGCCGCTCAGCCAGAAGCAGGGACAGCGCTAAGGATGTCCGGCTGCTGGCTTAGGCCCATTCCCTGTGGAGCCATCAGTCAGATATACCCTGAGGGCTCCCATACTGTGAGAGGGCACAGGCTGGGCTGAGGGACTCCCCCCACCACCCCGCATGCACAAATTTCATGCACCGGGCCTCTAGTGTTGAATAAGTGGTGAAAGCAGACATCCCTAGTTGTAGAATTTCCACTCAGCCAGCTTTCCTGTGGTTCTGGACTGATAATTCTCAGGGGGAAAGAGGTATGGAGGTTGCAGAAAGAGACTGCACAAAATTGTACACCTATGGATGAGGACAGTGTGGGGGAGGTAAGGGCAGAGGGTGGGGTGGGAACTGGGTGGAGGGGAGCTATGGGGGGAAAAAGGAGAAACTATTGTAATAATCTGAACAATAAAGTTCTATTAAATTAAAAAAAATAATGTCTTATAATTTCAATGTAAGTTTTTTCCTTGGTATACAGCATATATTTTCCTTTTGTCTACCACAAATGGAATTTTTAAAGGACATTTTATTTTTAGTATATAGAACTGCAATGGATTTTTGTACATTGATTTTTGTATCCCACTACTTTATTTATTGTTTCTAAGAGGTTTTTAGTGGACTCTTTAGGGTTTTCTATATAAAGATTAATGTCATCTGCAAACAGTGACTATTTTACTTCTCTATTCCCAATTTGGATGCATTTTCTCTCTTGCTTATCACTCTGGCTAGGACTTCTGGTACTAGTGAATAACAGTGGTGAGAGTGGACATTCTTTTCTTGTTCCTGACCTTAGAGAAAAAGTTTTCCGTTTTTCACCATTAAGTATAATATCAGCTGAGGGTTTGTCATAGATGGACTTAATTGTGTTGAGGTACTTTCCTTCTAGACCCATTTTTATTTAGTGTTTTACTAATAAATGGATGATGTATCTTCTCAAGTGTTTTTTTTTTTCCTATATCTGTTCATATGACATATGATCATATGAACAGACATAGGACTTTTATCCTTCATTTTGTTAATGTGGTGTATCACATTGATCATTTGACCTGTTGAACCATTTGTGTGCTCTTGGAATGAACCTTACTTGATTGCGATGGCTTGATCTTTTAAATGTATTGTTTTAATTTGCTAGTGTTTTTGCATCCATATTCATCAGAGATATTGGTCTGTAGTTTTCATTTTAATGTATTATCCATGCCAGATTTTGGTATCAGGGTAATGTTGGCCTCATAAAATGTGTTAGAAAGTACTGCCTTTTCTTCAATTTTTTTTGTGAAAGATAGGTATTAAACCTTTTTTGAGTTTTTGGTAGAACTCACTAGTAAAGCCACCTGGTCCTGGACTTTTACTTTTCAGGTTTTTATGACTTTTTTCCCCCTCATTTGTAATTTTAATCAAAGCATTGCTAATTCATTTTTTTTTTTTTTTTTACTTTCATAAAAGCACCAAATTTTAATCATGTAAGTCAATTCGTTTTTTGGGAAAGAAACATCATCAAGAACTCCCCTCCAGAATAAAACAATGATGTTCATTCTTCCAAACAACCAAATTCAAAGTCTACCAAAACAAAAACGAAAACAGCCCACACAGGAAAAAAAAAATCACATTCTAGGGTTCAGTGCATTTAGCAGCCTTTGCTATGCTAGCTAATCATCCTTCAGCTGATTTTCAAAAAAAATAACACCCTAGGTCATCAAAATATACATTTTCCATTTGCCCTTTTAAATTAAAAAATAATTTAAAAAGAAAACTTGAAGGAATTCACAATGAATTGCCTGACTCATTTTGATGGCATGTACAGCATGTCAGGAAGGCTATTTGTAGCACATGTGATGAGGGGATATTGACCTTCAAGGTTTAGCTTTCTTCCAAACAGTGTAAAATACCCACAATTCCAAGTATGAAGGGACACAGACGATCTCCTTTGAGAATTCCACAGGACAATACAGGTGTCCAAGCTGTTCTTCATAGAGTGACAGGGCTTCTGTCAAATTGACACAGTTCCCCTGTGTAAAATATTTCCCATCCTGTTTCAGTACTTTCATGGAGAGATCAAGAATCAGTCTGAGAAACTCCCAGGTGGAATCTTCTTCTGGAGAAGTGGAGATTGGGACAGCTGTCAAATCATTAATCACATAATCAAATTCTCTCCCTTCTCCTCTTCAGTACCGGAATACAGTCCTCTACGAGAACCTGATCGCTGTCTCCTGTAAGATTGTCTAAGACATCACCACATGTTTTCCGCGGGTATTTCTTACATCCATCCATCACCATTTGGTCAATCTCCACCATAGTGACCATCTTTGGTTTCAGTTTGACCATTTCACATAAAATGCCCCATCTCCGCCTCCCAGAAGCCGCAGTCTTTGCCAGTGTCTTCTTTGCCGCTGCCCAGGACGGCCCGGTATACGCAAATCACTCTCCGCCAGATTGGCATCCCCACTCAGGATGCGAATATTTCCAAACTGCTTCGAGTGCAGAATTTTAATGTTCTGATAAGGTGAATCTTCATCAGACACCACTTCATCTATGTCGCACTCAACCAGGCGGCCATCAGCAGCGGGCCAGGACCTGCCAATGGTCCCTCCTCGAACTATGGTGGAATCGCTTCACCCGCCCAGTGGTGTCCTGACTCAATTCTTTCATTCTTTCTTCTACTTTGTTCAAAAGTCTGTCAACTTCTTTGCCTTCTGCGTCGCCGCCGTAACTCTGAAGGTCCAGCAACACCAATCCAAGTGGGTAAATTCTCAGATTGGCAAAGCTGCCGTTTTTGCTTATGTAGGTCGCTGAGTAGCCGTGGTCCTGCCAGGTGTGCACCGACTGGGTCATCCCTGCTCCTGGGAAATGGCCTGGAGGCCTTTGAGGGTGGCCTCGCTGTGGGTGAGGCGAGGCCCTGGGCCAGGCCTGGGGAGGCGGCTCAGCCAGCGGCTGGTCGGTTTTTATGGCTTTCAATTTCTTTACTGTTGATCAGTCTGCTTAGATTTTTCAGTTCTTTATGGTTCAGTCTAGGAAAGTAACATATTTCTAAGGACTTGTCAATTTCTTCTGGGTTATCTAATTTGGTGGTTTACAGCATTTTATAATATTCTTTGTTGTTAATCCTCATCAGAGGATATTTTTCCATTGATTTTTAGAAGGAGTAGAGGACGGGGGAGAGACACATAGAGAGAAAGCAAAAATAGTATTGTAATATATATTTTTTAATTTCAACATAAGTACAATTTACAAATATCCTACCTAATATAATGGTAATATGCAAATAACCATCCCTCCGCTACGCCCACGATTGGGCCAGCGGGAGGCTGGGGGGCAGGACTCAGGGTGGCCTATCCAGCTGTTGAGAAGATCAAGATGGCGGCGCCTAGTCCTCTTAGTTCCGGGGGTCCCTGGGGAGATCTGCAACTCAGGGTGGTGTGGCCGGGCCTGCCCAGCAGCTCCCAGGGGTCCCTGGGGAGATCCGCAACCTGAGGGGGCATGGCCGGGCCCGCCCAGCGGCTCCCGGGGGTCTCTGGGGAAATCCGCAACCCAGGGAGGTGAGGCAGGACCCACCCAGCAGCTCCCGGGGGTCCCTGGGAAGATCGGCAACCCGGGGTGCATGACCGGGCCCACCCAGCCCCTCCCAGCCCCTCCCGGGGGTCCCTGGGGAGATCAGCAACCTGAGGGGCATGGCCGGGCCTTCCCAGCCCCCCTGAGGGTACCTGGGAAGATCGGCAACCAGGGTGGGGCGTGGCTGGGCCCACCCAGCCCCTCCCGGGGGTCCCTGGGGAGATCTGCAACCCAGGGAGGTGAGGCGGGACCCACCCAGCCGCTCCCTGAGGTCCCTGGGGAGATCGGCAAGGGGGTGTGTGTGACCGGGCCTGGCCAGTGGCTCCCAGGCGTCCCTAGGGAGATCGGCAACTGGAGGGGCATGGCCGGGTCCCACCCAGCCCATCCTGGGGGTCCCTGGGGAGATCCGCAACCCGGGGGGGGCGTGGCCGGGCCCACCCAGTCCCTCCCAGGGGTCCCTAGGAACATTGCAGGCATGTGGTTGCTGAGACCCAGACCAGGCCTCTGGCCACAGATTCATAGCTTCGGGGAGACCTAGGGCAGGGATCTGCCTCATCTGCAGAGAGACAGAGGTTCTGCAGTGCCCCCAAGACGTGGGTGGGCCCAGCCAGGGATCAAGGGGCATGGAAGGACTCCTGGCAGAGGGGCAAGGACCCTCACCCCTGAGACGGGGGTTGAGGGGTGGTGCCACCTCAGTGGAGGGGTGCTGCACTGCAGGGTACTGGACTGACTGATGTGATTCAGAGAAGCTCCCAGTGCTAATGGGCCTCGCTCAGGCGGCCTTCACACTTCAGAGGCAGTGACTCCTGCTCCTGCCTTGACCCAAAAGCAAGCCCGGGGTGCCCTGCCCCATGGCAGAGCATGCCTAGGCGGTGAGTGCGAAGCCTTCCACCTGCTCCGGAGAAGCGGGGGCAGTAAAGAATGGAGGGCAGGGGACGGAGAGAGGAAAGAATGTGGAGCGTCTGCAATGAAGAGGTGCTCGAGAAAGAGGCTCGGAAGCCTGACTGGAAGGTTTGTTCTGTTTGCTGGGCAGCTGCCCCTTAGGAAGCACAAAGAGCATGGCTCTGAGGGCTTCCTGTGTGCTCAGTCAAGTTCCACAGCCAACTGGAATTGGCCTCAGTTTCCTGGTCTGTAAAATGGATGAAGCGTGTCCCAGTGCCTTCACTGAGCTTTGATGGCCAATTGAGATACTATATAAAGAAAATGAGGGAAGAATTGAGAAAGAAAAGGAAGGACAAGCAACACAAAAGAAAGACTGAAAGGAACCTGTAAACCCATTGTCACTTAAATAGGGAATACAGAAAATAGTGTTGTAATGATAGTATGATGCCAGGTGGGTACTAGAAATATCGGGGAATACTTTGTAAAATATATGATTGTCTAACCACTATTCTGTAACTAATATAAAACCTGAAACCAATACAAAATAATGTTGAATGTAAAGAAATGAAAATTGGAGTGAAATTTTTATAAATTTCAAAGTTTAAATAAAAGCTGTAAAGGAAGGAAGGGGAGAATAAAAATAGTGTTTTTCATTTTACCACTTCATTAAAAAGACGGTTGTCTTTATATGGTGCTTTTATACTTTTCTAAGTCATTATCTCATTTTAATTTCCTGGCAACTTAAAGACAAGACAATTTTTCCCTCCACTATTCAAAGAAAGGAAATCTTCGTGTCTGGTCCTAATGATTCAATCGTCAAGCCCTTATTGTAAAGCAGGGTTAGTAAAATTTTCTGTGCAGAGTCATATCTATACTAATAAAAGCCTTGGGGGTGATCAGGCCAGCAGGGGAGGGTATTTGGGGGCAATCAGGACCACAGAGGAGCAGTTAGGGGGCAATCAGGCAGGTAGGTGAGTGGTTAGGAGCCAGCGGTCCCGGATTGTGAGAGGGATGTCCAACTGCAGGTTTAGGCCCGATTCCACAGGGATCGGGCCTAAACCTGCAGTTGAACATCCCCCGAGGGGTCCCATATTAAAGAGGGTGCAAGCTGGGCTAAGGGACACCCTCCCCAGTGCACGAATTTCGTGCACCGGGTCTCTAGTAATAAATAAAAAATTATGTATAGTATTATTTTATTCTTTGGCATATTTCTCATTTGAGTGAATTTTTTTTTTTTTTTTTTAGTAGATTGCTCTCATTGTTTAAAAGGTCATGAATTTAGCGGGGCCTTCGATAGCTCAGTTGGTAGAGCGAAGGACTGTAGTGGAGGAGCTGTGGCAATCCTTAAAAGGTCATGAATTTGCCGTAATGTGAGTCGTAAGTGTCACTTTCAACTTTTAGACTTTTTGCCGCCACTATAAAATATAAATATGAGTACTGTCTGCTAAATTCAAAAACATTTATGTATTTATGAAATAAATAAATAAATTACTTACCTAAATTATCTGAATAGCTGATTTGTAATGACATCACTTGTTTAACTAGCTTACTAGCATGCAGTACGATGTGTATCGTCTGAGAGACAGTTACAAAATGTTTTTGTTGTTGCCAATCCCCAAAAATGCCATTGTTCATTAAGTCCAAACAATGGTGGTCGAATTCTAACAACTGATCAACAATGCGAACTTTGATAAGCAGTTCTCGATAATCAGTTCTCAAGAATTATTTGTTATTATTAAAGTTTAACATTATAAAATTAACAAAAATAATATAAAACTCATATCCTGGCTAAATAGCCACATGGCCGAGGAAAACCGTATATTCCCTTCCCGTTCTCCCGCCGTTCCCTAGCTTGTTGTGCATTTTTTCCAAAAATCGGGACTTTTTTAAAACGCCGCGGGACGCGGGACAAATTGTTAAAAATCGGGACTGTCCCGCCAAAAGCGGGACATCTGGTCACCTCATATTAGAATGATAGATCCATTGTTGTAAATAGGGTATTTAGGTGCCCTAATATAATTGTGTCTTTATCAGTTCTTCCTTTTCTTTTGATAGTAGTTTATATATTTTGGTGCTCCCTGGTTTGGTGCATATGTGTTAATGTGTTATATTTTCTTGATGTATTGTCCCCTTTGTCATTATAAAATATCCATCTTTGTCTCTTGTTACCTTTTTTATCTTACAACTAGAGGCCCAGTGCACAAATAGGTGCACAAGTGGGGTCTCTTGGCCTGGCCAGCAATTGGGGCCAATTGGGGCTGTCTTGCCCAGTCCCAATGGGGGACAACCAGGGCCAGTAGGCTGGGGGAAGGGACCGCGGGAGGTTGGCTGTGGGAGCACACTGACCACCAGGGGGCAGCTCCTGCATTGAGCATCTGCCCCCTGATGGTCAGTGCGCATCATAGGTACCAGCCAGTTGTCCGGTCGTCCAGCCATCTGGTCATATCAGTCTCTTAGGCTTTTATATAGATAATTTTGTCAGTTATAAGAGTGGGTATGTCCTCTTTTATCTAGATGTACTATTATATTCCACTCCTTCACTTTGAGTCTATATTTGTCCTTAAAACTGAGGTGTGTCTATAGTTGGGTTTTGTTTTTTTCATCCAACCCACTACTCTGTACCTTTTGGTGAGTTCAGTCCATTTACATTTAGGATGATTATTAATATATGAAAATTTTCTATAGCAATTAGTAAACCACTTTTAATGATTTTTACAAGTATCTAAGCTACTGCTAAACCAATTTTATTTTCACTAGCTGGAAAAATTTAAGTATTATTTAGTATTACAAATTTTCATACTTGAAATCTTAATATAAGAAAAGAAACACACTTCCAAATTAACACAAACACATTTTTAAAAACGTTTTTAATTAAAAAAAACATAAAACCATAGGTGGTATTTAAAAAAACAAGATAACAATTAAATCATAATACTTATATTCCTTTTAATTTTCTATAGTTCCTTTTCTTTAGAGTATTTTTTATGGTATTTTCCCAAACAAAATTACTAAAAAAGTTTTCCAACATAAAAAAAAGCATTCAGGGTCTCCTTGAGAGCTGCAAACAATGGGTGCACTTTTCAATAACAACACAAACATGTAAAACTGAGGAAGCGGCAACTGCATCTGATCCTGACATGTTCATGCATCTCGTGACACAAACACAAGTGCTTGATCTTGAAGGCTTGAGAAAATAATCCAGGACAAATATCTCTGTTAGAGTAATCTCATCAGCTTTAACTTCCAGCAGTGCAATTGGGGAAATGCCATGACATAGGTTTCACTATAATTCAACTCACAGACCACAACAAATGCTAGCGCCTTCTTAAAAAGCATGGTGGTGGTTTATGCGTGTATGTGTCTGTATGTCTGTATTTCGTGCTTTTTAATTTTTAGAAAGTTATTATCATAAAAATTTGATCTAACGATTAAATTTAGTCCTGCCTTCACAGGGATCCTCAAAGTCTGTCACTCTGTCACTAATGCCAAGAAAAGCAAAATGAAAAAGAGGAAGATGAAAAAGTAGAGAAACAAGGAAGATTTCCTACCATTCCATTGAGTGTGAATATAATGATTTGCATTCCCATGCAATTAAACATATTTCTAAATTCATATATTGCTAAATTCAGTCATGAAATCATGTTCACTTTGGTTTATCTAACACATCCAATTTATCTTTTTTTGTATAAGTCTCAGGCAATATTTATAAAGTTACTTAAATTTTGTGGCTATGAATAAGGTTTTTATGGTTTGCTTGTTTTATGAAACCATAACTGCAATAAGATAAATATGCTCAAACTGCTATGAGTATGTCTAAATGCTCATTTCAATAATAAATTCAGAGGTGGGTAAGAGGGACATACATAATACTTTCAACAATAAAGATAAGAAAAATAATAAATTCCGTAAAAGTCACAACAATTTGCAATGGAAGCACTGAAAATGTGATAGAAATCTCAAATACATACTAAAGTTTGGAACATTATACCCTAAATGCTAAATTGTCATTTTGGAAGTTGAAGGAAAACTTAAGTAGATTTTCTAGCCAGTTAAGTTTTTAAATATTGGAATTTTCAAAGTAAGTCACACTTTTTGAGATTTATATTGGAAAAATACTGGAAAAACATCATTAGCATTTATAGTTACTCAGCTAATGACCATCTCAATCTCAATATCAATACTGTCATATTTTGCTCTCAGGAAGTGTTCTTTCAGTCTCCAGTGGAACTCCATAGTCATGTGCACTAAACAGGACTTTAAAGGAAATGAGCAGAGGAGAGGAGAGGACAAGTCTTATGCCTTTTCATACAGACGTTCAATGTGGCACACTAGGCAACATTCCCTTTGGCAAACTTCAGACTACAGACTGAATGCTTAGGAGTTCACTGAATTAAAATTTGTAATTATCCAATTTCCAAGGCACCAATGTAGTAGTTTTCTGGGAATTATCAAAGGCAGAAAACATATTGCCTCATGGTAACATCACAAATATAGAAAACTAGAGGCCCAGTGCATGATTGAATCATGCACGTGTAGGGTCCCCTACACACTTTTGATCGCGGTGGAGCTGGGTGCCTGTCCGCTGGTGCACCAGGCCTTTCAGAAGCGGCAGAGGCTTCTGAAAGGCCTGGTGCTGGAGCAGACAGGCACCCAGCTCCCCCGCTTTTGATGGTCCGCAGCGAGACGTGAGCTCGCTGCCCCAGAGGCCCCTTCTGTTCCGCAGCACAGCCATGGCGCAGACGCTGAGCTTGCGCCGCCAGCGGCGGGAGCTCAGTGTCCTGCCGGCCCAATCGGCTACCCCGGCCACCCTGAGTCCCGCCCCCTGCGCCTCTCTCTGGCCCAATCGTGGGTGTAGCGGAGTGATGATAATTTACATATTACCATTTTATTAGGTAGGATAAGAACTTCAGGTAGCAGGGATTGGAAGAGCAAATTTTCTCTAAATTCTCTACCAAACTACCTAAAATTTCAGAATATTGCAAAAGGATTCCAAGGCAGAAAACCAAACCAAATTCTAAGGTTTTACATTTTCATAATGCATCATTCTAGAATGTTCTTGGAGTTCTATGACTGACCTTTGCTGGAAATCCTATTCTGCATGTTAAGACCAGAACCAATAGCTGAAAGTTCTGGGTAAACTTGGTTCTCACAAAAAAAAAAAAAAAAGGTATTGCTGTATTCAGAGTCTTTTTAGCAGATTATTTTGTAGGACTCGCCAAAGGAAGAAAGGGACTTCATTAGATCTGTGCTTCACCAACAAATCAGAATGACATTGTGGGCTTACTGGCCATGCTGAACAAATACAAAGAAAATGAGAATGGAAGTCAGGAAACCAAGTTCACATTCTGGCTCTTCCACTAAAACCCTATTTGTGGATGTATAGAATGCATTTCCCCAACCAAAGACAACCCCAAAATTGTCCCATACCCTTTAGATATAATGAATGATACCACCTTTACTGGCAAATTGAGAAAACATAAAATACAACAACAAAGAGACAAGTTTCACATCATAATGGTAATTTCCTTAACAGAAATAAGAAACCACAAGCCATCCAATGGAGCAAAGAGAAAATATGAGCTATAACTCTAACAATTTGGATTTAAATTTGTTAGTACCATAATGGTGCCCCATACCAATATTGATCAATAGTTATATATTTCTTTGTAGTGCTGAGATTTTCATAAATTTTTTTAGGATAAGACTTTTTCTTTAAAAAAAATATATTTTATTGATTTTTTACAGAGAGGAAGGAAGAGGGATAGAGAGTTAGAAACATCAATGAGAGAGAAACATTGATCAGCTGCCTCCTGCACATTCCCTACTGGGGGTGTGTTCGCAACCAAGGTACATGCCCTTGATCGGAATCGAACCTGGGACCTGTCAGTCCACAGGCCAATGCTCTATCAACTGAGCCAAACTGGTTAGGGCAGGATAAGACTTTTTCTGCTAATTATAAAACCTATGATGTTCTACTGGATCCCCACATATAAGATATCATGTTATATTAACAAAATAATATTTTTAATTTTATACTTTCAGATTGTTGCTTAAATATAATGAAAAGCAGTTAATATTTTTGTTTTGAAGTATTTTTTTTAAAAAAACAGGATGTTATAATTTACTTTTGTCCAGTGGAGATAATACAGGTCCCTACTAAGTTCACAGGGCTGTTGCATACATCAAGGAGATCATTTATGCAAGTTTTCTGAGATAAATAAAGCATTATGCACAACATCGTTATGCTGATGCCAGCTACATGAGTAACTAGGGATTAAGTCAGTTCTCCTTGGGGAATAGACTATAGAACTTCCCATACTATAGCTAAGCAATAAGATCTATCTGGTTCCTTGACTAAAAGCTGGGTAACCCTAGAGAAGGGAAAAATGTTAGAGACCTTTCTAAGGCTGGTAGAAAGTTAAATTTCCTTACCAATGAGTCAGCTGCACTATTTATGTTGTGCAGATTAAATTCAAAGTTGCCCAAAAGTTTAAAGAGAGGAGGCCACACCTACTGATGATGTAAGAGATAAAATGTTCTTGTCTGTGGGCAAACAAAATTCTATCTTTTTGCTAAACAACCCCCCCCCCAGGTTTAATACAATTAGTCAATTTTCTCTCAAAAGCTATGGTTTCATAGGCACTTCTTATGATTCAGTCTTCCACAAATTTCAGTAAGTTTTCTTAGAAAAGCAACCCTAGAGATGGTTTTGTCAACTTTTTAGTTTCTTACATAAAAATCTCAACATACGGGCCAGCTTTTACTCAGACTACCTGTTTTAGATATGTGATACAATGGGGAAGATAACCAGCAAGTAAAGATAGAAATTGTGGTGAAAAAGCTGGAAGGAACTACATTAAAATAGTAATCTTTTTCACTGGCTGGTAGAATTATGGCTAATCTAATCTTGATTTTGGTTCATTAAACTAAATTATCTACAAGTTTTTAAAATTTGTTTTACAACAAGCATGTATTACTTCAATTATAAAGGTTTGAAAGAGCCAATTGCATAGAAAGAGTTGCAGGAATACAGAATAAATATATCACCTCAGCCCAGCTGGGGTGGTTTACTGGTTGAGTGTCAACCCATGAACCAAGAGGTCACTGGTTCGATTCCCAGTTAGGGCACATGCCCAGGTTGTGGCTCCATCCCCAGTAGAGGCTGTGCAGGTGGCAGCCAATCGATGACTCCCATTATTGATGTTCCTATCTCTCCCTCCCTCTCCAAAATCAATAAAATTATATATATATCAACTCAGATGTCACTGATACTGTTTCAGACACTTAACAGGAATTGAAGGTCTAACAAAAGTTCCTTTTTCACAGCTAGCTCAACCTAAACAATGTTAGATGAGTAATAACATATTTTTAAAAATAACTAGAGAGATAAATAGCATTTTAGAAAAAAATAAAGCCTATTTTTCTTTAGGGGCAACTAATTTAGCAACATTTAAAAGGTTTTAAAACTCAAATGTCATAGAGCACCATTAGATATTCACACAGAAATGACCCACGCAGATTAGAGACAACTCTTCCTCATTAGTGAGATGCCTGATTAACTGCAACAAGATGAAACATTCAGCGCATCTGTTTGGGGCCAACATGCATGATGATATGCTTCTCATAAGCCCTTTTCATTGTTTTCTCAATTTGCTTCAGAAACACTTGTGGGATTCGTCCACATAAAGTGTGTACAGTTTCCAAAAACTTCAACTGAAGAGGGTAATACATGGATTGAAAGAGATTGTCTTGAAAGGGAAACTGAAAGAAAGAAAAAAATTTATTTTAGTTACTAAAATGATATTTAAAATGCAAATAACTTTTACTAAGAAATGAAACAGGAAATTACTGTAAGCATGCAGGCACAGTCTGTGTATACACAGTCTGTATGGTGACAAGGCCTCTGAGAACCCAGGGTCAAATCTTTACTCAATCCTGTGCAATCCAAAGCAATCATTAATCCATTTGTGGCTTCAGTTTCTTTACCTTAAAAAAAAAAAAGATGATGTACTTGGGTCCTCAAAGCTCTTAAAATCTTGTAAGACTCAAGTAGGTACATAATCTACTATAATAAAACAGGAAATTCTTCATAATTTTTGCCTTTATAGTCCAGAGTTTAGCAATTACTACTAACATTTATTAACAATGAACTTTATTTTAATAATTCAGATACCAAATACTAGTTGGTGGCTATTTACCTCTTACTATTAAGATTTCAAAAAATTTCTCTTGTTTTACCATGGAATATGTCCATGAGTATTATTTTCAAAAATAAAAATTTCAAGAGAAACCAAGATGGCGACATAGATAAACACCTAAACTGCTGCCTCGCACAACAATTTCAAAAATACAACTAAAAGACAAAATGAACATCATCCAGAACCACAGGAAAGCTGGCTGAGTGAAAATTCTACAACTAGAAGGAAAGAGGAAAGCACAAGGCAAATCAGAGGAGCTGCAAAAAGCTGAGGTACGGAGATATGCGCTCAGGTGGCTGAGTGCCTGGATGGCTTTCTCTAGCGGGAAGGAGACAAAAGCTCCCGACTGCACTGAACCCCAGTTCCAACTGCACTGAAACCCAGTTCCAGGCGAGACCCTGGGGACCCAGGCTTATACGGGGGGATTCTGGACTGTGGGGTGGAAACTAAGGGCAGGCGCGAAGGCAGAGGTCTGGAGGAGCGCGTGCGCATGTGCATGAAGAGAACTACCAGCACAGAAGTTGTCCCAGCATAGACACAGCTGATCCTCACAGCCAATTGGCCTGGAGGTAAATCCCTCCTAGTGATACCAACAATAATCAAGATGTAACTACAACAAGGCTGTGCACACAGTCCACAAAGGGGTGCACCAAGAGTGTCCACCTCAGGTAACTGGTGAGGCTGAGCCACTGGGCCATATAGGACACCTAGCACACAAAGCTACCCTACCAACTCAGGGAAGCAGTGAAAATGCAGAGACAAAGAAACAGATCACAAATTAAAGAAATGGAGGAAAACAAACGACTGGATATAGAGTTCAAAACCACGGTTATAAGGTTTTTCAGGAATTTCCTAGGAAAGACTGATAAATTTAGCGAGACCCTCAAGGATAAGAAAAAGGACCAACTAGAAATTAAACATACACTGACTGAAATAAAAAATATTATACAGAGACCTAACAGCAGACTAGAGGACCACAAGAATCAAGTCAAAGATTTGAAATACAAAGAAGCAAAGAACACTCAACTGGAAAAGCTAAAAGAAAAAAGTACCCCAAAATTTGAAGATGGTGTAAGAAGCCTCTGGGACAACTTCAAGCGTACCAACATCAGAATTCTGGGGGTCCCCGAAGAAGAGAGAAAGCAAGATACTGAAAACCTATTTGAAGAAATAATGACAGAAAACTTCCCCCACCTGGTGAAAGAAATAGACTTACAAGTCCAGGAAGCGCACAGAACCCCAAACGAAAGGAATCCAAAGAGGACCACACCAAAACACATCATAATTAAAATGCAAGAGCAAAAGACAAAGAGAGAAACAGTTAGTTACCTACAAGGGTGTGAGGGCCAGCCTGATGGTTGAACCGGGCTGAGGTAGGGAGGTGGGAATTGAGAAAAGAAAGAAAGACAGGAAAGCGGGGTCGGGAGGACTGCAGGTCCTCGAGAGACTGCAGCGAGTTTATTAACTGCGTAATTACTTTTATACACACTTGAAAAGGAGGTCTGTGAAGAGGAAAGTACTCTTTGTTTCTCTTAATCTCTAAGGGAGAGACAGAGCAGAAGGACAAATTCTCGGTACAGCAAATCAGGCAGATTCTCAGTATAGTGAATTTCAGTAAACAGTTACAGACTTCTTGGCAAGCCATGAAAGGTTGCTCTCATCCTACTGATAACCGCCATCCAAACAAGCCTCGGAAAACTGTGTGGGTAGAGGACAGCCTTGCTAGTCCCTTCGGGTGCAAGGACTGTGTCAGCTTACACCTTGTCTCCAACAGATCCCCCCTTTTTGTTTTTTAGGCTACCAATAATAAAAGTAAAATTTAAACATTAATGATAAAGCTCTAATATTAAAACAATTGCAAACAATGCCAATGTAAAATCTAAATTACATACATGTTATTTTCAAAACTTGAATGTTAAGAGCAAAACTCTGGCTAATAAATAACAAAACAATAAGAGAGAAATCAAAACTATCGACATATTAACATTGTTAGCTACTAAATGAAAGAAAGTCTCTTGTGCTGCTGCTGTGTGGGTAGAGTACAGCCTTGCTAGTCCCTTCGGGTGCAAGGACCATGTCAGCTTACACCCGGTCTCCAACACAAGGGAGTACCCATAAGATTATCAGCTGATTTCTCAACAGAAACTATGCAGGCCAGATGGCAGTGGCAAGAAATATGAAAAGTGATGAATAGCAAGAACCTACAACCAAGATTACTCTACCCAGCAAAGCTATCATTCAGAATTGAAGGTCAGATAAAGAGCTTCACAGATAAGAAAAAGCTAAAGGAGTTCATCACCACCAAACCAGTATTATATGAAATGCTGCAAGGTATTCTTTAAGAAGAGGAAGAAGAAGAAAAAGGTAAACATAAAAATTATGAACAACAAATACATGTCTTTCAACAAGTGAATCTAAAAATCAAGTGAATTAAAAATCTGATGAACAGAATAAACTGGTGAATATGATAGAATCAGGGGCATAGAAAGGGAGTGGACTGACAATTCTCAGGGGCAAAGGCGTGTTGGGGGAGCAGGAAGAGACTGGACAAAAACTGTACATTTATGGATGAGGACAGTGCGGGGGGTAAGGGCAGAGGTGGGGTGGTAACTGGGTGGAGGGAGCTATGGGGGGAAAAGGAGGAACAATTGTAATAATCTGAACAATAAAGATTTATTAAATTAAAAAATTTTTTCAGACCATTTAGTTATGAGCATGTGTCAAAGTTTTATTACAATATTGTTGAAAGTGAAAAGGCCTCTAGTCACTCAAGTTAAAGATTTATTGTTGGGAAGGACATTTTATACCACACACACACACACACACACACACACACAAAAGAAAGCCGAAGAAAAAAACGGTGGGAGGCTCTTGCCTTCCAGCAGAGTGGGTGAGTGTCTGGTTCTCTACAACAAGCTTCAAACCCTTTAAAGTTAATCAGAAATATTATTTAATCATGTTTAGCAGAAATCAGATTTCTTCCAAGAAGGAGGCTATGCATTATATGATACAAGATGGTTCTGTCCAAAACCATGTTTAGGACACTTCTTTACATGGAACAATCTAGACCATTGATGAATTCCTTTTCAGCACTGTATCCCCAGTGACAGAAACAGAGTAGGTCAAAACTATGGAGTCATCCTTGATTTCTCTCTTTCCCTTACATCTTTTAGCCAATCCATCAGCAAGTGCTATAACTCTGTCTTAATAACATATCCCAAACATGCCCACTTCTTCCGATCTTCCTGCTATCACACAAATGCATGCTAGCCCCATCTCTCACCTGAATGGCTTCAATAAGTGTCATTAAAGAGCCATTGTATTTTCACTCTTGCACCCTTTACACCAAGTTACCAAGGAGATATTTTTAAAGTACAGGTCAGCGCATATCATTTTCATGCAGGGGTTTTTAACTGCAATTAGAGTAAGAGTCCAACTCCTCTCTTTCCCTAAAGCAGGGGTCCTCAAACTTTTTAAACAGGGGGCCAGTTCACTGTTCCTCAGACCATTGGAGGGCCGGACTATAGTTTAAAAAAAAACTATGAACAAATTCCTATGCACACTGCACATATCTTATTTTGAAGTAAAAAAACAAAACGGCAAAAACACTCACATGTGGCCCGCAGGCCGTAGTTTGAGGACGCCTGCCCTAAAGGTTCCATGTGACCCAGAACTCTCCAGGCTCATCTCCTCTCTCCTCTTGTTTCATCATTCTGCTCACTATGGCTACTTCCATGTCTTTTGGGAACACCAACTCATTCCTGTCTTGCTGACTTTCACCAGGTTAATCCTTCTACTTAGCAGTATCTTTCGCCAGATTTCCCCATAGCTTCTTTCATCTGATCATGCCTCAGGTTTACATAAGCCACCCTAAGGATCTTAGCTCATCAACTCTTCCCTTTACCTGTGACTCGGTCCCTCACCCTGCCCTGGTTCCCTTTTATTACCTCCCACTATCTGATACAATTTTAAAATGTGCATTGGGGGGGGGGGTCTCCCCAGCCCAGCCTGCCCCCTCTCACATACTGGGAGCCCTCAGGGGATGTCCTACTGACGGCTTAGGCCCGCTCCCCATTGGGAGCTGCAGTCTGGCCTCCCTTTGAGAGACAACCGGGCTGATCAGGGAGAGGCACCAGCCCCATCACCCCGCTGCTGCAGCCACTGCCAGTCACCACAGCCACCAAGGTGTTTTCATCAACACGGACTCCAGTCCCTTCACCAAGAAAAAATGACAACTTTATTTAGGCATTTTCAAGATGTGTCTTTCATAGAATATGACATTTCTTTCTTTTTTTTTTATCCTCACCTGAGTATATGTTTCCATTGACTTTTAGAGAATGTGAAAGAGAAAGGGAAAGACAAAAGAGAAACATCAAAGTGAGAGGAATACTTTGATTGGTTGCCTCCTGCATGAGCCCTGACCTGGGCCCCAGGCAGGGAGGAGCCTGCAACTTAGGTACATGCCCTTGATCAGAATCTAATCTGGACTCTGCGGTTGGCAAACGTAGGCATTATCCACTGAGTCAAACCGGCTAGGGCAGGTTATGACATTTCTTAGCCCTCCAGCAGCGGACCTTCGTTTTTTTCCCCAGGAGTGTGGTGGAAAAGCCCTAGATCACCTTTTTGGATTCTTATACCCAAGTTACTGAGAACATTACCAGTGGCATACAGGGAGCTTAGCCAATGAGCGGTCAGAAAAGGTGTTTCCTCTATAGTTCACACCTATCTCCTGCTATCTCCAGCTCCACCCCTGCCAAGGCCTTCCTCCATCCCTTTGCAGAGGACCCCCAGCTGGCTCCGATCACCTGCAGGGACCCCCAGCTGGCTCAATCGCCCGGCTCCACCCCCAGCCAAGGCTGCAAGCCTCTGGCCGAGGCTTGGGCTCTGGGCAGGGACCCCCAGCTGGCTCCGATCCCCTGCAGGGGACCCCAGCTGGCTCCGATCACCAGGCTCCATCCCCAGCCAAGGCTGCAAGCCTTTGGCCAAGGCTTGGACTCTGGGCAGGGGCCCCCCAGCTTCCTCTGATCACCCGGCTCTGCCCCAGCGGCCAAGGCTGCAAGCCTCTGGCCGAGGCTTGGGCTCTGGACAGGGACCCCTAATAAAAGAGTAATATGCAAATCATCACTCCACTACACTCACAAGCCACGCCCACAAGCCACACCCCAGCCATGCCCACCAGCCAATCAGAAAGCGAATATGCAAATACACTCAACCAAGATGGCTGTGATCACCCCGCTCCACCCCCAGCCAAGGCTGCAAGCCTCTGGCCGAGGATTGGATTCTGGGCAGGGACCCCCAGCTTGCTCTGATCACCCGGCTCTGCCCCAGCGGCCAAGGCTGCAAGCCTCTAGCTGAGGCTTGGACCAGCTCGCTCTGATCGCCCGGCTCTGCCCCAGCGGCCAAGGCTGCAAGCCTCTAGCTGAGGCTTGGACTCTGGGCAGGGACCCCCAGCTCGCTCTGATCGCCCGGCTCTGCCCCAGCGGCTGAGGCTTGGGCTCTGGGCAGGGACCCCCAGCTGGCTCTGATTGCCCCGGTCCACCCCCAGCCAAGGCCTCAAGCCTCTGGCCAAGGCTCGGGCTCTGGGCAGGGACCCCCAGCTGGCTCCAATCGCCTGCAGGGGACCCCAGCTGGTCTGATCACCTGTGGGGGACCCCAGCTGGCTCCAATCTTCCCCTCTGATCTTCGGCTCCAATCGCCCAGTTCCCACCATAGCTGCTCTGAGGCTGCAGCCATCTTGGTTGGGTGTATTTGCATATTCACTTTCTGATTGGCTGGTGGGTGTGGCTTATGGGCATGGCTTGTGAGTGTAGTGGAGTGATGATTTGCATATTACTCTTTTATTAGATAGGATGAGTATTATCTGGCTTCCTCTACCCAAAATATATGCTTCATGAGGATAGGGCTTTGTCAGTCTTGTTAGTTCTGACTTCCCTAGAGCCTCCTGCATAAAATAGGTTCTTCTTAGATGATTGTTGAAAGGATTATTGAAAGAATGTGTATCTGATAGATGAATTTCCTTGGATCACGATAGGAGGAGATTGCACTTCCTTTTTATACAAACACATATACACCAGATTAAGGAGTGTGTGTGTGTGTGTATGTGAGAGAGAGAGAGAGAGAGAGAGAGAGAGAGAGAGAGAGAGAGAGAGAAGGGAACAGAGATAGGAAAAATATTTTCAAAGACAAATGTAAAGGGAGAAAAATATAGTGAGAGAGAGAAATAAAGGCAAGAAAAGAAAGCAATGAGAAAGTGTAAGCAATGTAGGGAAAGAGATAAGTGTGAACTGTTATCATCAAAACAATTTCTAATTATTGAGCACAGCCATATGTGAGGCATACTGAGGAAGTTTAAAGACCATCATTTGTTGAAATCTCATAACACTGTTGTGAAGTATGTAATATTATCTCCATTTCACAGATGAGGAAACTAAGGCCCAGCATGGGAATAGCACAGAGTTAATGACTAATAACCAGAAAGTAACCAAATTTGGACCTGAACCCAGGTCTGTTGATCCACAAAGACAAGCCCTGACCCTACTTATCTGTGATGCACATCACTGTGGAGAGTTGGGAAATACATATTTTATAATGTAGTCTGCCTATATTTACTCATATTTCAGGATGGGTTTAGTGATATTCTGATTGAAAGGCTTGAAAGAAAAAGCCTTTTTTGATCCACCAGAAAACAAACAATATACAGTGTAACTACAGAATCAAACTTGATCAATTCCAAACCAGGGATGACAGATCACAAATGAAATCTGAGAATGGCTCTGATGTACACATATCTGCTCAACACCTCTTTATATGCCACTTGTATTCCTAAATGGGCTTGCCCCCTGGAGTCAGTGTTTGAATATCTAAGTATGATGATATCACTAAGTACAAAACAAATTTCCTATGTATGCAAATCACCTGGTATTTGCAAACCAACAGGTCAGCGCATATCATTTAGAAATATAGGAAATATAGGAAAAGAGGTGTTAGGCATGGGCATTCAAAACCTTCTCTGCACAGAAGATAATTCTAGGAAATTTAGAGCTGGAATTCTCTGGGAATCTCCTTAGTGAAATGTACATTTTCACATAGGAGAAATGTGTTATTATATTGCAGGATTCACCCTCTACCTCACTCCTGCCAAAGTCAGCACATGAATCTGGGGAAGATTCCTCAATCCTAACAGAAAAAATAAAATAAATAAAGTCTACATGCTTTAAGTTAGGGGGTCAACAAACTTTTCCTGTAAAGGGCTAGATAGTAAATACCTTAGACTTTGTGGACTATATGATTAGTCACTACTACTCATTTCCACCATTGCAGCATGAAAGCAGCCACAGACAATACATAAACGAATAGTTGCCACTATGTCCCAATAATACTTTATTTATGAATGCTGAAATTTGAATGTTATATAATTTTCTCATGTCCTAAAATATTCTTTTTATTTTTATTTAAAAGCCATTATTGGATAGCCACAGGGAACTGAGAAAAAAATTGAAAGAGAGTAAAAACAAACAAGCAAACAAACAAAAATTCCTAACTCACATATCTTACAAACACTGGCAGCAAGCTGGATTAGGCCTAAGTTTGGTGACCCCTAGTTATGTCTTGGAATTGTCAATGAAATTAAGGGAAGAATAGATGAAGTTAGTGAGAACTTCAACAAAGAGGCAGTACATTTTGTTTGTTTGTTTTTTGTTGCTGAAATGTTTATTTAATTATTTATTTATTTATTATTTTTAAAATTTCTTTATTGATTAAGGTGTCACACATTTGTCCTCATCTCCCCATTCCCATCCCACACCCCTCCCCACGGATGCCCCCAGGCCCTGTTGTCCTTAACCATTGGTTAGGCTCGTATGCATGCACACAAGTCCTTTGGTTGATCTCTCCCCCCTACCCCCACCCTCCCCTACCCTCCCTCTGAGGCCCGACAGTCCGATCGATGCCTCCTTGTTTCTGGGTCTGTTCTTGTTCATCAGTCTATGTTGTTCATCATTTCCCCTAGATGAGTGAGATCATGTGTTACTAGAAATATACTTATAAGAACCGAATGTGAGACAGCAATAATAGTTATGCTGACAGGCAAATGAATCAGTCTGTAGTGAGTTTCTTTCTGAACCAACAGATCTTTTGAGACCCAATTTCAATGTCCACCAGTTCCTTATGTGTACATGTCAGCACTGACTTTTCAGTTCTGGATGGTGGACCAATGGTGGTAATGCAGGTCCGACTCCCTCTGGTTTGGTCTCACCCGGACCCAGGGGCGCGGCCTCACCCGGACTCAGGGGTGCGTTTCCTCACCTGGACCCGGGACCCAGCATCACCCGGGCCCTGGGGCATGTGGCCTCACCTGGACCCAGGATCCAGCCTCACCCGGACCCAGGGGCACGCAGCCTCACCCGGACCTGGGATCCAGCCTCACCCGGACCCAAGGGCGCATGGCCTCACCCGGACTCGGGGGTGCGCGGCCTCACCCAGTCCCAGGGCGCACGGCCTCACCCAGACCCGGGGCGTGTGGCCTCTCCCGGACCCAGGGCTGCGGCCTCACTCAGACCCGGGACCCAGCCTCACCCAGACCCAGGGGCGTGCTCCTCACCCGGGACTGGGACCCAGCCTCACCCGGACCCAGGGGCATGTGGCCTCTCCGGGACCCAGGGGTGTGGCCTCACCCAGACCCGGGACCCAGCCTCACCCAGACTCAGGGGCGCGCGTCCTCACCCGGACCCGGGATCCAGCTTCACCTGAATCCAGGGGCGTGGGGCCTCACCTGGACCCAGGGGCACGGCCTCATCCAGTCCCAGGGGTGCATGGCCTCACCCGGTCCCAGGGGTGCACGGCCTCACCCAGACCTAGGGGCACACGGTCTCACCCAGACCCAAGGGTGCGGCCTCACCTGGACCTGGGACCTAGCCTCACCCGGACCCAGGGGCGCATGGCCTCACCCGGACCCAGGGGCACGTGGCCTCACCTGGACCCAGGGGCATGTGGCCTCACCCGGACCCGGGATGCAACCTCACCTGAACCCAAGGGCGCGGCCTCACCTGGACCCGGGACACAGCCTCACCCGGACCCAGGGGCACGTGGCCTCACCCGGACCCAGGGGCACGTGGCCTAACCCGGACCCAGGGGTGCGTGGCTTCGCCCAGACCTGGGACCCAGCCTCACTCAGATCCAGGGGCGCATGGCCTCGCCCGGACCCAGGGGCTCACAGCCTCACCCAGACCCGGGACTCAGCCTCACCCTGACCTGGGTCCCAGCCTCGCCTGGACCCAGGGGTGCGTGGCCTCACCCAGACCCGGGACCCAGCGGGGCTTTGTCTTCTTGATCCCAATTCCTGTCGGTCAATTCCTTCTCAGCAATTCCTCCAGCCATTTTCTCAAAGCTCCGGGGCGGCTGCTATGGAACTCACTGGGCAGCGGGCTCGGCGAAGCTCCGGTGAGCAGATTCTCGAAGGACTCGGAGGTCAGCAAGCGCGGAGTCTCCCACCCCATGTCCCCCAGGGGCTCGTTTGTCCATGCTCGGCAGCGAGCGGAGCCATCCCCTCAGCCAGAGACCACCGGGGAAACCGCGCTGAGCACGTTCCAGGCCGCCATTGTGTCGCCAGAGTCGTAGTTCTTAAAGTGTGATCTTTGGCTCACGGGCATCAGCATCATCCCACGTCCCTCTCTCTTTTATTCTAGTTGTAGAGCATCTGCTCAGCCAGCCCTCCGGTGGTTCTGGATGGTGTCTGCTCTGTTTTCCAGTTGTCAAGAGGCAGTAAATTTTAAAAAGACATAGACACCCTAAAAGAGAACTAGTCAAAATGAAGAATGAAATAACTAAAATGAAAAATACACTAAGAGGAATCAATAGCAAATTAGATAAAAGCAGAGGACTGAATCTGCAATTTATAACACAAAGTAGTGGAAAACACCAACTAGGAACAACAACAACAAAAAATAATTTTAAAAAATGAGAATATTTTAAGGAATATTTGGGACAAGATCAAGGGTAACAACATTTGCATCATAGGGGTACCAGAAGGAGAAAAGAGAGAAATAATAATTGAAAACTTTGCTAACCTGGTGAAATAAATAAATATATAAGTCCAAGAAGTACAGAGAGTCCCAAAAAAGATAGACACAAAGAGGACAACACTATGACACATCATAATTAAAATGCTAACGGATAAAAGCAAAGAGATAATCTTAAAAGCAGCAAGAGAAAAGCATTTAGTTACTTACAAGGGAGCTCCCATAAGATTGTCAGCTGATTTCTCAACAGAAACTTTCCAGGCCAGAATGCACTGGTACAAAATATTCAAAGTGACCTATAATCAAGATTATTCTACCCAGGAAGAACCAAGATGGTGGCATAGGTAAAAACACTTTTTGCCTCTCACAATCACATCAAAATTACTAAAAGGTAGAACAACTACCATCCAGAACCATGGGAAAGCTGGCTGAGTGGAAGTTCAACAATTAGAGAGGTGAAGAAAGTGCACTGAGATTGGTAGGATGTGTCTAAGCACGGAAAGTGCTGGCACCTGGATGTGCTGCTCTTTTAATTGGGAGGGAGATAGAAGATCCCGCTTGCTCTGAACTCCAGTTCTGGGTGAGACTCTGGGGGACCCAGACATACAGGAAGAAACTGGGCTGTCTGGCATCGGGACAGGAACGTGAGGGCAGTTTTCTCTGAGGTGCTCGCAGTGATCATTGTTCCTGCATGGAGGCACAGGACAAGGAGACCCGGGGACCTCTCTGGTGCAGGGCTGACTGGCAGCCATTGCTGTTTGCTCTGCACTTGTGATTTCCAGAGACCCCGCCCCACCCAATTTACAATCGTACCCAAGATGTACACATTGGCTTTTGCATATGAATGGCCTGTCCTTTCTCCACCTAAAACCTGTCAAACTGCAGCTGGGTCAGAGAGCCCCAGAGATTCCAAAAGAAGGCCCAAGGCCCGACAGCAGCAGCCTGCCCTGCTTCCCAGCTAGGCCTCATCTGGGCACTTCCAAAAGCCATACAAAGAGGAGGAATCTTCAGCTCTCTCTGTAGCTCCTACTGGGCAGCCCCAGGCACTGGCTGACTTTGCACCTCCTTGGAGATCCAAGAGCCAGTGTACCCAGTGGTCAATGTGAGACCATACCAGATTACAACTCCTCACATCCATAAGAGACATACTCAAGGGGCAGACTTGGTGAGCACCAAAGCCCCACTGAAGCCAGTCCTGCCCCATAAGGGTGTCTCCTGCACAGCAGATCTTCCATTGTAAACATAGCTGGTCCTTACAGCCAATTGGCCTGGAAGTCAATTCCTCCCAGTGATACCAATAGCAATCAAGGCTTAACTACAACAAGACTGTGCACACAGCCCACAAAGGGGTGCACCAAGAGTGTCAACCTCAGGTGACTGGGGAGGCTGAACTACTGGGCCCTATAGGATACCTAACACACAAGACCACTCTATCAACTCAAGGACACTTAGCAGCTACACAGTACATAGAAATAAACACAGGAAAGCAGCCTAAATATGGAGACAAAGAAACAAGTCACAAATGAAAGAAATGGATGAAAGCAAAATGCTGGATATAGAGTTTAAAACCACGATTATAAGGTTACTCAAGAATCTTCTAGAAACCTCCGAGGAATTTAGTGAGACCCTCAAGGAGATGGAAAAGGACCAGTCAGAAATTAAGCATACACAGACTGAAATAAAGAATAATATACAAAGATTCAACAGCAGACTAGAGGATCCCAAGAATAAAGTCAAAGATTTGAAATACAAAGAAGCAAAAAACACCCAACTGAAAAAGCAAAAAGAAAAAATAATCCAAAAATATGAAAATAATGTAAGGAGCCTCTGGGACAACTTCAAGTGTAGCAACATCAGAATTATGGGGGTGCCAGAAGAAGAGAGAGAGCAAGATACTGAAAACCTATTTGAAGAAATAATGACTGAAAAGTTTCCCAACCTGGTGAAAGAAATAGACTTACAAGTCCAGGAAGCGCACAGAACCTGAAACAAGAGGAATCCAAAGAGGACCACACCAAGACATATCATAATTAAAATGCCAAGGGCAAAAGACAAAGAGAGAATCTTAAAAGCAGCAAGAGAAAAATAGTTAATTACCTACAAGGGAGTACCCTTATGACTGACAGCTGATTTCTCAACAGAAATTATGCAGGCCAGAAGGGAGTGGCAAGAAATATTCAAAGTGATGAATAGGAAGAACCTACAACCAAGATTACTCTACTCAGCAAAGCTATCATTCAGAATTGAAGGTCAGATAAAGAGCTTCACAGATAAGAAAAAGCTAAAGGAGTTCATCACCGCCAAACCAGTATTATATGAAATGCTGCAAGGTATTCTTTAAGAAGAGGAAGAAGAAGAAAAAGGTAAAGATAAAAAAATTTGAACAATAAAGTGACAACAAATACATATCTATCAACAAGTGAATCTAAAAATCAAGTGAATAAAAAACCTGATGGCCCTAGCCAGTTTTGCTTAGTGGATAGAGCATCGGCCTGCAGACTGAAGGGTCCCAGGTTCGATTCCGGTAAAGAGCATGTACCTTGGTTGCGGGCACATCGCCAGTGGGGTGTATGCAGGAGGCAGCTGATCAATGTTTCTCTCTCATCGATGTTTCTAACTCTATATCCATCTCCTTTCCTCTCTGTAAAAAATCAATAATATATATATATTTTAAAAACCATGAATGAACAGAATAAACTGGTGAATGTAATAGAATCAGGGGCATGGAAAGGGAGCAGACTGACAATTCTCAGGGGTAAGGGGTTGTGGGATTGCAGGAACAGATTGGACAAAGAGCTTACACCTATGCGCAAGGTCGGGTAAAGGCTTGGAGTAGGGAGGGAACTGGGTGGAGGGGAGCTATGGGGGAAAAAGAGGAACATCTGTAATAATATGAACAATAAAAAAAAAAAAGATTACCCAGAATGGCTGTCATTTAGAATTGAAGAAGACATAAAGAGCTTCCCCCAAAAAGAAAAAGCTAAAGGAGTTTATCATCACTAAACCAGTATTACAAGAAATGGAAAGGGACTTCTTTAATAGAAAAGAGCACAAATATGAATAATAAATAGCAAAAACTATATACCTATCAATAATCACCTTAAATATAAATGGATTAAATACTCCAATCAAAGACATGGGGTAGATACATAAATAAGAAAACATGAACCAAAAGTAGGCTGACTAAAAGAGAACCATTTAAGATAGAAACATACATACAAACAGGAAGTAAAGGCATAAAAAAGGATACGTGTAAATGAAAACAACAACAAAAAAACTTGTCTAGCAATGATATCAGGCAAAATAGACTTTTAAAAAAATATGAGACAAACAAGGAGATTTCATAATGATAAAAAGATCAATTAAACAAGAGACTATAACTCTAATAAACATTTATATACCTAACAAGGAGCACCTAAATTTATAAAGCAAATATTGACAGATACATTGAGAAATAGTTAGAAATATAGTAGTTGTAAGGAACGTAACACATAATTGATATCAAAAGATAGGTTATCCATACAGAAAGTATACACATTCTTTTCAAACACACATGAGACATTTTCCAGAATAGACCACATGATAAGCCACAAAACAAGTCTCAATAAATTTAAGAAGGTGGAAATCATATCAAGTATCATCTCCAACTACAATAGTATGAAACTACAAATTAATTATAAGAAGAAAACGTAAGAACACATGGAGATTAAATATCATGTTACTAAACAATAAATGGGTTAATAATGACATCAAGGAAGAAATCAAAAGAAACCTTGAGACAAATGAAAATGAAATCATAATGACAAAAAAAATCTATGGAAAACAGACAAAGCAGTTCTAAGAAGAAATTCATAGCAATGCAGGCCCATTAAAAAAAACACAAAACCTTAAATAATAATATAACCTTACACCTAAAGAGAACTAAAAAAAAAAAAAGAACAAACAAAGCCCAAAGTGAGAAGAAAGAAGGAAAAAATAAAAATAAGATGGGGAATAAACACAATCGTCTAAAAACACAATACAAAAGATCAATGAAACCAAGAGCTAGCTCTGTGAAAAGATAAACAAGATTAATAAACCTTTAAACAGATTAAGGAAAAAAAGAAACATGACCCAAATAAATAAAATAGAAATGAAAGAGGTGTAATAACAACTGACAACACAGAATGACAAAAGATTATAAAAAATACTACAATAAGTTGCCAACAAGTTGAATAATGTGGACAAAAACGCATAAGTTCCTAGAAATGTACAATCTTTCAAGACTTAATTTAAAAAAACAACAGAAAAATTGCATAGACCAATAACTACTAACAAAATTGAATCAGTAGTACAAAATGCCCAACAAACAAAAGTCCTGGACCAGATGGCATCATAGTTTATTTTTACTGAAAATTTTAAAGAATTAAAGCTACCCTTCTCAACCTGTTTTTAAAAATTCAAGAGAAAGTAAAGCTATCAAGTTTATTTTATGAGGCCAGCTTTGCCCTAAATCCAAAATCAGACAAAGACATTACAAAAAAAAGAAAATTATAGGCCAATATTCCTGATGAACACAAATGCAAAAACCCTCAACAAAATATTAGGAAACCAAATTCAGCAATACATTAAAAAGATCACATACCATTATCAAGGGGGATTTATTGCTGGGTTGGAAAGATGTTTCCAGGTATGTAAAACAATTAAAGCAATATACTACATAAACAACATGAAAGGTAAAAAAAATCATGTGAACATATCAACAGATGTAGGGAAAGCATTAGACAAAATCTAGCATCCATTTATGATGAAAATTCTCAGAAAAGTAAAAATAAATGTAATGAATCTCAACATAATAAAGGTCATATATTACAAACCAATAGATAACATCATACTAACTGGGGAAAATCTAAAAGCATTTTCCTTGATGTTAGGAACAAGACAAAAATGTCCACTTTCATCACTTTTATTCAACTTAGCACTGGACGGCCTAGCCACAGCCATCAGAAAGGCAAAGAAATAAAAGTCATCCATTAAAAAGCAAAAACTAAAACTGTCATTATTTGCAGATGGCATGATTTTACACAGAGAGCTCTAAATATTTCCCCCAAAACTATTAGAATTGAGAAATGAATTTAGAAAAGTAGCAGGATACAAAATAAAAATCCAGAAACCAGTTTGATATTCATACACTAACAATGAACTAACAGAAAGTGAAATTAAAAAAAAAACAATTCTATTTACTATTGCATCAAAAGTATACCAAGGGGTCCCACAAGATGGACACTTTATCAAGACTGGGACGCATAGCAATCCTATCCAATACAAGGGAAAAAAAACCCACAAAGAAACAGAAAACATGGGGAAACAGATCCCAGATAAAAGTATGGGAGGAAACTCTGGAATGAGAAGTGAAAGAAATGGAGGCAAGCAATTTATCAGAAATAGAGTATAAATAATGGTTTTTTAGAATGCTCAACAGCATGAAAAATGACATAGAAACCATTGAAAACAACCAATTGGAAATGAAGAATGATATAGATGAAATAAAGAATACACTGAAAGGAATTTAACCGTAGGTTAGAAGAAGCAGAGGATTGAATCAGCAAATTAGAAAATGAGATAGAAAAAAACTCAATGGGAGCAACAAAAAGAAAACATACTTAAAATGCATGAGGACAGTTTAAGGGAACATTGGGAACAGGAAACAGCAACATAAGCATCAAAGGGGTACCAGAGGAAGAAGAAAGGTAGCAAAGGATAGAGAACCTGTTTGAAGAAATAATGACAGAAAACTTCCCTGATATTAGGAAGAAAAAACTCACACAAGTCCAACAAGCTCACAGACTCCCAAACAAGATGAACCCAAAAAGACTGACACCAAAAAAACTTCTGGAAGATATAAAAAAGACTGGTACTTTATAATTAAACTAGAAGTCCAATGCACAAAGATTCTTGCAAGAATGGGCCTTCCTTCCCCTGACTGCCAGCACCACCTTCACTCCGGCCAGAGCCGCCTTTCCACCTTCCCACAGTGCCCAGAGGCCCGGAGCTGCTGGGGCAGTGTGGAATGCCTGCGTTCTGCCCTGCGCCTGGCTGCTCGACGCCTGTGTATGCAAATTAACCCACCATCTTTGTTGGGTTAATTTGTATACTCACTCCTAGTTGGCTGGTGGGCATCATGAAGCTATGGTCAATTTGCATCTTACTCTTTTATTAGTGTAGATTGGCAAACACCAACAACAAAATAAGAATCTTAAAGGTTGCCAGAGAG
Source organism: Eptesicus fuscus (assembly GCF_027574615.1). Taxonomy (NCBI): domain Eukaryota; kingdom Metazoa; phylum Chordata; class Mammalia; order Chiroptera; family Vespertilionidae; genus Eptesicus; species Eptesicus fuscus. The sequence continues at coordinate 59,571,761 of NC_072490.1, read as the reverse complement.
ACAGAAAATTACCTATAAGGGATCTCCCATCAGACTATCAACTGATTTCTCAACAGAAACACATCAGGCCAGAAGGGAATGGAATGAAATATACAAAGTCAGGCAAATCACGGGTCTGAATTCAAAATACTGTACCCAGAAAGGCTTTTATTCAAAATTGAAGGTGAAATCAGGAGCTTCACAGACAAAAAAGGACTAAGGGAATTTATTACCACCAAACCAGCAATGCAAGAAATCTAAAGGGACTGCTATAAAAAGAAGAAATAGGAAGGGAAGAAGGAACACAGACATAAAGAATAAAAATGGGAAAATATGGCAACTGGCAAGAAAGTAGGAAGGGAGAATGTGTGAGAGAGTGAGGGAGCCATAGAGGAGTGTGTGGATGTGCGTGGTGTGTGTGTGTGTATAAGATAGGGACAGTCAGATCTTGCAGGTCCTACAGGGGGTTGCCAAAACGGGCAGTCTTAAATGGCGAAACCACGTTGCCACTGCAAACACTCCAGGGAGGATACTGCCAGCACAGAAACTACGCCATCTTGAAGAACAGAACTGCTTGAGACTAGGATCCTAGCCTCACCACTACCCAATCTGGTCTCAGACGCAAACTGGAACCCTACAGCCACTTGGGTAAAAGACCTGCGACCACAGTTGCAGACCCAAGGACACCAAGACTCCAGGCACCCCGACCGTGGATTTCTGTAAGTCACAGAGCCCATGCCCCTCCTCCCTGGCCCACTGCAGATGCATAGGAACTGCTAGACCCTCTCCACATAAACAGTCCTCCTGCCCACACAGGAAGGCTGATCTGAATTTGACCTGAGGGGCACAGACATGGGGAGGTTGTTTTCTGCAGCTCTCACTCCCACAAAAAGACCCCATGCCCACACAGGGAGTCTGCGCTGAATTTGAGCCTGGGCACACAGACACGGGGAGTTTGTTTCCCTGCAGCTCGCGCTCCCATGACCAGACCCTAGGCACAATCAGGGCAGCTGTGCCACCTGACTTTGATTCTGGATGAGGGCACACCCAAGCGACAGAGACTCCAATACTCGATTCTTGGCACAGGCATGGGGGACATTGACTGCTGGAATACTCTAGGGGACTGTAATTTTCGGCACACAAAAGCGGGGTCTCTTTTTCAGCAAGGTGTAGGTGGGGTCCCTGATTCTAGGTGTACGTATGAGGCTGCATTGAGCACCAGTGACTCTGATCCTGGGTGAGCGGGGCTCACACAGACCCATGGCAGCAACATGTCTTGGTGTCAGAGCTCTTCAGCGACACTAGGTGGAATGAAGCTTCCATTTCCACGGCCCAGGCCCCTGCAACTCAGTTATTGGATCTACTGGTGATAAAATGGGGAGATAATGAAACAATCCCCAGAGAAAAGAAAAAGAGGCATCACCAAGAAAGAAATAAGTGAAACTGAGGCATGCAACATGTCAGAAAAGGAATTCAGAGAAATGGTCATACAGTTCATAAACTGGATGTATGAGAAAATCAACGACCTATGCAAAAATCAAGAAGTAATCAAAAGTGATATAGCTACAATAAAAAACGCCATGGACGGTTTCAACAGTAGACTAGAAGAAGTAGAGGAGCAAATTAGTGAGTTAGAAGATAAGGTATCCCTAACTGGTTTGGCTCAGTATATAGAGCGTCAGCCTGCGGACTGAAAGGTTCCAGGTTCAATTTCGGTCAAGGGCATGTACCTTGGTTGTGGGCACATTCCCAGTAGGAGGTGTGAAGAAGGCAGCTGATCGATGTTTCTCTCTCATCGGTGTTTCTCTATCCCGCTCCCTTACTCTCTGTAAAAAAGCAATAAAATATATTTTAAAAAGGAAGAAGATAAGGTAGAGAAACAAGCCCAATCTGAACACTGGAGGAAAAAAAAAATAAAAAGCAGGAGGAGAGCCTAAGGGAGCTTTGGGACAACACGAAATGAAGTAACATATGTATAATGGGGGTGCCAAAAGGACAAGAAGAGCAGCAAGGTTTAGAGAATCTATTTGAAGAAATAATGACAGGAAACTTCCCTGATATGGGGAAGAAAAATGTTACACAAGTACAGAGAGTTCCAAGCAAGATGAATCCCAAAAGAGCCACACCAAGACATGTCATAATCACAATGGCAAATGTTAACGACAAAGAGAGAATCTTAAAGGCTGCAAGAGAGAGACAGAGAGTTACCTACAAAGAATCCCTCATCAGACTATCAAATGATTTCTCAACAGGAACACATCAAGCAAGAAGGCAATGGAAGGAGGTATACAAAGTGATGCAAAGCAAGGGACTCAATCCAAGAATACTCTATCCAGCAAGATTAGCAATAAAAATTGAAGAAAAAATCAGGAGCTTCGCAGACAAAAAAAAAAAAAGGCTAAGGGAGTTTATCACTACCAAGACAGAATGCAAGAAATTTGAAAGGGAATTCTGTAAAAAGGAGAAATAGAAATGGAGGAAGGAACACAGGCATAAAGTACAGAAATGGCTACAAACAAGTACTTATCAATAATAATATTAAATCTAAATGGATTAAATGTTCCAATCAAAAGACATTGAGTGAATGAATGGATAAGAAAACATGACCCATATATATGATGTCTACAGGATACTCACCTCAGAACAAGGGACTAACACAGAGTGAAAGTGAAGGGATGGAAAAATATGTATCAGGCAAATGGAAATGAAAAAAAAAATTGGGGTAGCAATACTTATATATGACAAAATAGACCTCAGAGTGAAGACCATAACAAGAGACAAGGAAGGCCACTTCATAATTCTACAGGGATCAATACAACAAGAGGATATAACTCTGGTAAACATTTATCTGCCTAATGCAGGAGCACCAAAATACATTTAAAAAACCTTTCTGGAAGATATCAGGGAAGAGATTGACAGCAACACAATCATAGTAGGAGACTTTAATACCCCATTAACATCACTGAAAAAAATCCTCTAGACAAAAAATTAGCAAAGAAACTTCAATCCTAGAGGAGTCACCAGATCAGATGGACTTAATTGACATCTATAGAACATTCTACCCCCAAACTACAGAACATACATTCTTCTCAAGTGCACATGGGACATTTTTAAAAATAGACCACATATTGGGACACAGGCAAAGTCTCTCCAAATTCAAGAGGATTGAAATCATATCAAGCATCTTCTCAGATCACAATGGCATAAAATTAGAAATCAACTACAGTAAAAAAAAAAATCACAAAAATTCAAACACTTGGAGGCTGAATAGCATACTATTAAACAATGAGTGGGTTACCAAAGAGGTCAAAGAAGAAATAAAACACATCCTGGAAACAAACTACAATGAAAACACAACAATGCAAAATCTCAGGGACACAATGAAAGCAATCCTGAGAGGGAAGTTCATAGCATTACAGGCCTACCTCAAAAAACTGGTAACAAACCATCTAACTCTGCAACTTGAAGAATTATAAAGAGAGCAACAAGAAAAGCCCACAGTGAGCAGAAGGAAGGAAATAATAAAGATCAGAGTGGAAATAAATGACATAGAGACTAAAAAAACAATACAAAAGATCAATGAAACCAAGAGCTGGTTCTCTGAAAGGATAAACAAGATTGATGAACCTCTAGCCAGGCTCACCAAGAAGAAAAGAGAGAGGACCCAAATAAACAAAATCAGAAATGAAAGAGGTGAAATAACAACAGACCCCACAGAAATATGAAGAATCATAAAAAAATACTATGAGCAACTCTATTCCAACAAACTGGTCAACCTAAAAGAAATGGACATGTTCCTGGAAAAATATTACCTTCCAAAACTCAGCCAGGAGGAATAAAAAAATCTGAATAGGCTGATCACTCTGGAGGAAATTGAAATAGTAATCAAAAATCTTCCAACAAACAAAAGCCCGGGACCAGACGGCTTCACAGGGGAGTTTTAACAAACATTCAAAGAAGAAATAAAACCTATCTTCCTCAGACTACTTCAAAAAATTTAAGGGAAGGAGCACTTCCAAGCTCTTTCTACGAAGCCAGAATTGCCCTAATCCCAAACCAGATGAAGACAATACAAAGAAAGAGAATTACAGGCCAATATCCTTAATGAACACAGATGCCAAAATTCTCAACAAAATTCCAGCAAATCTAATCCAGCACTACATTAGAAAGATAATGCACATGACCAAGTGGTATTTATTCTGGGGATGAAAAGATGGTAAAATATCCACAAATCAATAAATGTGATACATCACATAAAAAAACTGAGACATAAAAACCATATAATCATATTGATTGATGAAGAAAAAACATTTGACAAAATCCAACACCCTTTCTTGATAAAAACTGTCAGCAAAGTGGGAATAGAAGGTTTATACGTCAACATAATAAAAGTCTTATATGACAAACTTACAGCCAACATCATACTCAATGGGCAAAAACTAAAACCATTTCCACTAAGAACAGGAAAAAGGCAGGGATGCCCACTCTCACCACTCCTGTTCAACATAGTACTGGAAGAAGAAATAAAAGGCATAAATTCTGTTCAATCACACAAGAAGAAGAAATAAAAGGCATCCAAATTGGAAAAGAAAAAGTAAAACTGTCCTTATTCGCAGATGACATGATATTGTACATAGAAAACCCCAAGACTCCATTAAAAAACTGCTAGACTTAATAAATGAATTCGGCAATGTAGGAGGATAAAAAATAAACACCCAGAAGTCTATTGCTTTTCTATACACCAATAATGAACTCACAGAAATAGAAATTTAAAAAGGAATCCAATTTACCTTTGCAACAACAAAAAAATTAAGATACCTAGGAATAAATTTAACTAAGGAGGTAAAAGACCTGTACTCAGAAAATTATAGGATGCTGAAAAAAGAGAGAGAGGAAGACATAAACAAATGGAAGAATATACCATGTACATGGATTGGTAGAATCAACATCATTAAAATGTCCATACTACCCAAAGCAATCTATAAATTCAATGCAACCCCCATTAAAATACCAATGGCATACTTCAAAGACCTAGAACAAATTCTCCAAAAATTCATCTGGAATAAAAAAAGACCCTTAATAACTGCAGCAATCATGAGAAAGAAGAACAATGTTGGAGGGATCACAATACCAGATATAAAGCTGTATTACAAAGCCACTGTTCTCAAAACCACCTGGTACTGCCCTAACCAGTTTGGCTCAATGGATAGAGCGATGGCCTGCAGACTCAAGGTTCCCAGGTTTGATTCCAGTCAAGGGCATGTACCTTGGTTGCAGACACATACCCGTAGGGAGTGTGCAGGAGGCAGCTGGTCGATGTTTCTCTCTCATTGATGTTTCTAACTCTCTATCCCTCTCCATTTCTCTCTGTAAAAAATCAATAAAATATATATATTTAAAACTGCCTGGTACTGGCACCAGAACAGACATATAGACCAATGGAACTGAACAGAGAAACCGAAAATTGACCCAAGCCATTATGTTCAATTAATATTTGACAAAGGAGGCAAGACCATACAGTGGAGTCAAGACATTCTCTTCAATAAATGGTGTTGGGAAAATTGGACAGATGCATGCAAAAAATGAAACTAGATCACCAACTTACACCATATACAAAAATAAACTCAAAATGGATAAAGGACTTAAATGTAAGACGGGAAACCATAAAAATCTTAGAAGACTCCATAGGCAGCAAAATATAAGACGTAAGTTGTAACAATATCTTTAACAAGACAGCTTCAAGGGCAATGGAGACTAAGAAGAAAATAAACAAATGGGACTACATCAAAATAAAAAGTTTCTGCACAGCAAAAGAAAGCATCAACAAAACAACAAGAAAGCCCATTGCAGCCCTAGCTGGTTTGGCTCAGCGGATAGAGCGTCGGCCTGTGGACTGAAGGGTCCCAGGTTCGGTTCCGGTCAGGGGCACATGCCCAGGTTGTGGGCTCAATCCCCAGTGTGGGGCGTGCAGGAGGCAGTTGATCAATGCTTCTCTCTCATCTTTGGTGCTTCTATCTCTCTTTCCCTTTCCCTCTCCCTTTCTCTCTGAAACCAATAAAAAAATTTAAAAAAAAAGAAAGAAAGCCCACTGCATAGGAGAACATATTTACCAATGCTATTTCAGATAAGGGTTTAATCTCCAAAATTTACAGAGAACTCATACAACTTAACAAAAGGAAGATTAACAATCTAATCAAAAAATGGGCAAATGACCTAAATAGACATTTTTTGAAAGAGGACATACAGAAGGCCAAGAGACATATGAATACATGCTCAAAGTCACTAATCATATGAGAGATACAAATCAAAACAACAATGAGATATCATCTCACACCGATCAGAATGGCTATCATCAACAAATCTACAAACGACAAGTGCTGGCGAGGATGTGGAGAAAAAGGAACCCTCTTGCACTGCTGGTGGGAATGCAGACTGGGGCAGCCACTGTGGAAAACAGTATGGAGTTTCCTCAAAAAATTAAAAATGGAACTCCAATTTGACCCAGTAATCCCACTTCTAGGAATATATCCCAAGAAAACAGAAACACCAATCAGAAAGGATATATGCACCCCAATGTTCATAGCAGCACAATTTACCATAGATAAGATTTGGAAACAGCCTAAGCCATCAGCAGATGAGTAGATTAAATGATTGTGCTACAACTACACAATGTAATACTACTCTATATAATAAAAGCCTAATATGCTAAATGTCCAGTCGTTCATTCAACCAATCAAAGCGTAGTATGCTAATGGTATGCTAAGGCCACTCAACTATGATGTGCACTGACCACCAGGGGGGCAGACACTCCAACCGGTAGGTTAGCTTGCTGCTGGGATCTGGCCAATTGGGACTGAGCGAGATGGGGTGGACACACCCTGGAATCCTCTCAGGGTCCCTTCGAGGTCCCAATTGTGCACCAGTGGGGTCCTTCAGCCTGGCCTGTGCCGTCTTGCAATCCGGGACCCCTCAGGGGGTGTTGGAGAGCTGGTTTTGGCTGATCCCACAGGCCAGGCTAAGCGACCCCACTGGTGCATGAATTCGTGCACCGGGCCTCTAGTGCCACTATAAAAAAGAAGGAACTTTTACCATTTTCAATAGCATGGATGGAACTGGAGAGCATTATCCTAAGTGAAATAATGCTCAGTAGGAGAAAGATAAATATCACATGATCTCACTCATATGTGGGATATAATGATCAAATAGACTGATGAATAAAAACAGAGCCAGAGACAAATGGCAGGGGAGAGGGGGAGTTTGAGATCAATCAAAGAACTTGTATGCATGCATATTAGCATAACCAATGGACAGACACTGGGGCGGTGGGAGCTTGTCTTTGGGGTGGGAGTGGCCGGGGGGGGGGGGGTCAATTGGGAAAAAAGGATACATATGTAATATTTTAAACAATAAAAAAATAAAAATAAATAAAAGATTTGACAAAATAAAAATAAATAAATAATTTTAAAAAGAAATAGGAAGAGAGGAACATAAACTTAAAAAATAAAAATGGCAATAAATAAGTACCCATCAATAATAACCTTAATTGTAAATGGATTAAGTGTTCCAATAAAAAGATATAGAGTAGCTGAAAGGATAAGAAAATATGATCCATATATATGTTGTCTGTAAGAGGCCACCTCAGAACAAAAGACTTACACAGTATGAGACTAAAGGGATGGAAAAATATTTTACAAAATAGACTTTAAAACAAAGGCCAAAAAAGAGACAAAGAAAATCACTATATACTACTAAATGGGTTGATCCAACAAGAGGGTAAAACCCTAGAAACCATATGTACACCCAGTTTAGGAGTACCTAAATATATTTTCTAAAATTTTGTGGACTTTAAAAGGGAGATCGACAACAATACAATCATAGTAGGGGAATTTAATACCCCACTGATATCACTGGATAGAACTTCCAGACAAAAAATCAACAAGAAATGGATACCTTAAATGACACACTAGATCAGATGAATTTAATTATATATCATCACCTGCCTGCCTGCCTTATTGCCCCTAACCACTTCTGCCTGACAGTCTGATCACCCCTAACTGCTCTCCTGCCCCTAACTGCTCCCCTGTCAGCCTGATCACCCACAACTGCCCTCCCCTACAGGTCTGATTGCCCCCAACTGCCCTCCTCTGCAGGCCTGATCACCCCCAACTTCCCTCCCCTGCCGATCTGATGGCCCACAACTGTCCTCCCCTGTCAACCTGATCGCCCACAACTGCCCTCCCCTGCCAGCCTGATGGCCCACAACTGCCCTCCCTTGCTGGCCTCATTGCCCACAACCGCCCTCCCCTGCCAGCCTGATCGCCAACAAATACCCTCCCCTATCGCAACCCACCTCCTCCGCTGGGCCCCGCTTCCACTGTGCACGCGGCCATCTTTTGACGGCCATGTTATGACGACGTTAGGGTGTGATGCATGACAACCACCTAGGCCAGTGGTCGGCAAACTCATTAGTCAAAGAGCCAAATATCAGCAGTACAACAATTGAAATTTCTTTTGAGAGCCAAATTTTTTAAACTTAAACTTCTTCTAACGCCATTTCTTCAAAATAGACTTGCCCAGGCCGTGGTATTTTGTGGAAGAGCCACATTCAAGGGGCCAAAGAGCCGCATGTGGCTTGCAAGCCGCAGTTTGCCGACCACGGACCTAGGCTATTATTAGTATAGATAGTGCTGGAAGTCCTAGCCACAGTGATCAGAAAAGAAGAAGAAATTAAAGGCATCCAAATTGGAAAGGAGGAATTAAAACTGTCATTATTTGCAGGTGACATGATATTGTACATAGTAAATCCTACAGAATCTACCAAAAAGCTACTAGACTTAAATGAATTTGGCAAAGTTGCAAGATACATAATTAATACCTAGAAATTGATGGCATTTTTATACACCAATAATGAACACTCAGAAAGAGAAACTAAGAAAACAATCCCACTTACTATTGCAAAAATCAGGCACCTAGGAATAGACTGAAGTGAGGAGATAAAATACCTGTATTCAGAAAACTATTGGACATTGAGAAAGAAATAGAGGAATATACAAACAAATGAAAGCATATACCGTGTTCATGGATTTTAACAATTAACATCTTTAAAATGTCCATACTACCCAAAGCAAACTATAGATTTAATGGAATCCCTATTAATACACCAATGGCATATTTTACAGATCTAGAAAAAATATTTCAAAAATTTATTTGAAACTCCAAAAGACTCTGAATAGCCTCAACAATCTTGAGAAAGAACAAAGTTGGAGGAATCATAAGACTAGATATCAAGTTATACTACAAACCACTATAATCAAAACACCTTAGTACTAGAACAGGAATAGGAATATACTTTAATGAAACAGAACAAAGACCCCAGAAATTGACCCAAGCCATTATGCTCAATTAATATTTGACAAAGGAGGCAAGAGCATACAATGTAGTAAAGACAGTCTCTTCAATAAATAGTTCTGGGGGAAAGGGACAGATACATGCAAAAAAATAAAAATAAAACTAGACAACCAACTTACACCATACACAAGAACAAACTCAAAATGGGTAAAATATTTAACTGTAACTTGGGAAAACATAAAAATTCTAGAAGAAAACATCACCATTAAAATTTCATACATCTCACATGGCAGAATTTCTGCCAACCCATCTCCTAGGGCAGTGATGGGCAACCTTTTGAGCTTGTTGTGTCAAACTTCGCCAAAAAACTGAGCATAACTCGGGTAGTGTGTCACTTTGAGGAAAAAACATTATTTCGCAAATGTTTCATCCTCAGGAGCAGCAAATGTTTCATCAAAAATGGCTACGCGTGTCACAGGTTCGCCATCACTGTCCTAGGGCAAGAGAAACAGGAAAAATAAACAAGTGGGTCTTCATCAAAGTAAACAGCTTCTGCACAGGAAACAAATAAACAAAACACACACACAAGAACTGAGAACAAACAAACCAGAAACCCCCACAAAACCATCAGCAAAGCAACAAGGGAGCACACTGTATGGGAGAACATATTCGCCAGTGATACACCTTGAAATGGGTTAATTTAAAAAAATAAACAAAGTTTGTATATAGCTCCACACCAAGAAGACAAACAATCCAATTTAAAAATTGAGTAAAGATCTTGAATAGACACTTCTCCAAAGTGGACATACAGATGGCCAAGAGACATTATGGAAAAATGCTCAAAATCACTAATCAACTGAGAGATGGAAATTAAAAGCACAATGAGGTATCACCTCACACCTGTCAGAATGGCTACCATCAACAAATCAACCAATGACAAGTGCTGGAAAGGATGTGGAGAAAAGGGAACCCTAATACATTGCTGGTGGGAATGCAGACTGCTGCAGCCATTATAGAAAACAGTGTGAAGTTCATCAAAAAATTAAATATGGAACTGCCATTTGACCCAGCAATCCCACTTCTAGGAATATATCCTAAGAAACTAGAAACACCAATCAGAAAGAATGGATGCACCTCTATGTTCACAGCAGCACAGTTTACAATAGCTAAGATCTGGACACAGCCCAAGTGGAAGGGTTTGGGGGGACAGAAAGAGAACTTGTACACATATATGCGTAGCTCATGGGTGCAGACAATAGTGTGATGAAGGCCTGGGGTGGGGTAGTAGCTGGGTGGAGGAGGTCGAAGTGGGGGGCAACAGGGGACATCTGTAATACTGTTAACAATAAAATATTTTCATTTATATATTAGACACAATAAGAAATTAACAATAACTAGTAGTAAAATAGATCCATTTTAACAATGTACTCTAATAACTAAGATAGCTACTAAATGACTTGAGTGGTGGCATTATGATGTCATCACATTACTTAGGGAAGTGTGCAATTTAAAACTTTAAATTATTTATTTCTGTAATTTTCGATTTAATATTTTTAGGTTGTCGTTGATTGCCAGTCAGTGCAACCATGGGAAGCAAATCCGCAAATAAGGGGGGAGTGCTGTAAAGGAAAAAACATGGTATATACTGGGCTCAGCACTGCCCGCAGGTCCAGATATCCACTTAGGTCTTGCAGCATGCTCCCCACGGATATGGGAGTCTACTGTGCTAGCAGGCAGTACTTCATGTGATTTCAGGTGGTGGACCTCAAAGTATGGTTATTTCAATCATGCCACTTATTTCAAAAGATAATTCACATAGATCTAGAAGTCCTCCTCAGCATTTGCTAACCAATCTCTTCACGATAGTAAGAGGGGGCCTCAGGCCTTGAGGAGTGCAGTTCCAGGCAAAACCCTGTGTGTGATCTCTCTGACTCAACCGTAGGTGATTTCCGGGCTTCTTGGGAGGCTTCTGGGGAAGAGCTGTCCTCCCCACACCAGATATAGGGCATAAACAGTGCCCTGTTGTTTTCTTGAGGCAGCTGTAGTCACACTCAGTGCCTACGCCCTAGCTCATATCCATGTATGCACTCCTGTCCCAGGCACCTCCATGTGGAGGCCTTCTTGTGGGGGAGGACAGGGGTGACCTTTCCCTTCTTCCCTCCTTTCCTTCTCATCCAGCCTCCCTGGGGTTGGGGCCCATAAAGCTGCAGGAGTTGAGATGATTCCTGCGTTTGTGCTGATTCCTTCGCTCAGCACTTGGTGGGGGTGGCGGGGAGCTCTGAGCAAGAGGCGCTGGGCTCCCTTGCCCTCTGCGTGCACTGAAGCAGCACATACATAACTATTGGACTGTTGTTTTCAGTTCGGTTCCTTTCCTAACTGACCACCTCCACACCTGATTGCTCAACAGGGTGGAACTGGCACCCAGGCAAAACACTTACTAGAAGTTTGAAATGAACATCATTTTGTTCTTGTGTTATCTTTACCTTGACCCCATCACCCTTTATTGTGGCAACTGACACAGGGTGGTTCTTTATGATATAAAATTTCCTCCATTAGTGAATTTATGGGAACAAAAGTGTGTGACTTACTTGGAAATACTAAGTAAAGAGCGAATAAAATATAGTCAAGTATAGTATAGTATAATATAGTATAGTCAATATAGTATAGTCCAGGGGTCCTCAAACTTTTTAAACAGGCGGCCAGTTCACTGTCCCTCAGACCGTTGGAGGGCCGGACTATAGTTTAAAAAAACTATGAACAAATTCCCATGCACACTGCACATATCTTATTTTGAAGTAAAAAAACAAAACGGCAAAAACACCCGCATGTGGCCTGCGGGCCGTAGTTTGAGGATGCCTGGTATAGTCAATATAGTATAGTATAGTATAGTATAGTATTCGTTTCTTAGCTTGGGGAAAACTGGTATAGTTCAATGCTGTGGGAAAGTATTTGGCCTTCAAAGAAGAGAATGACTAAAGCACCCACGCTCTTCATGCTGTAAGCTCGTGCCTGCTGAGTGGTAGCAAGAACACACTTACGTCCCGTATGGCTTCATAGAGGGCTTTGAAAGTCGGCTGCTTATCATCATGGTAGACGCCTCGGTTCCCGTGCAGAACAGACACCCCTTCGAGCTCCGCCCCTTTGCAGTTGCTGCCATACATGCAGTGGTCAGGACGGTAGTTCCAGTGGCAGGGGAACACATAGAGACACTCTGGTGGTGACAAGAGAAGGACATGTCCACAATCAGTGCTAGCTCTTCGGCAAACCTGACGATTAAATCAAAGTTTCCATAAATGGCACACAGCAGATGACTTAAATGCACATTTGTGATTATGACTCATGGACCACATTTCAACACATTTGTTAATATCCTGAGGTCAGAAATTAAGAGGGTATACATAAGTGATGTTGTCAGTCCCTCCCCTCGAAAGGAGAACAGGGGATAAGAAGGCACACAAGCCCTTGCTCAGACAACTGGTCTGAATCCCAACTCTCATCCAAACACAGTGAAACCTAGGTCCAGTGACTTAATATTCCTGTGCTTCCGGGTTTTTTTTTTTCACCTTTAAAATGGGAATACAGAGCCTTCTTCTTGTTTTGATAATTAAATGTAAAAAATTCATGTAAAATGCTTAGCAGAGTATTAAGCACATAGTGGTAGTTAATAGTGTTACCAGATATAATCAACTATTCAGAAAGATTTTGTGACATAGACAGACCCCCAAAATGGGAGTTAAGATTAAAGCGAAGATTTTTCTTAGGATTAAAAACCAACCAACAGCCCTGGCTACGTGGCTCAGTGGTTGCGAGTTGACCTATGAACCAGGAGGTCATGGTTCGTTTCCTGGTTAGGGCAAATGCCCAGTTTTTGGGCTTGATCAATAGTTCTCTCTCATCATTGATGCTTCTATCTCTCTTTCCCCCTCCCTTCCTCTCTGAAATCAATAAAAATATATTTTAAAAAATTAAAACCGCCGAAACTGGTTTGGCTCAGTGGATAGAGCGTCGGCCTGCGGACTCAAGGGTCCCAGGTTCGATTCCGGTCAAGGGCATGTACCTTGGTTGCGGGCACATCCCCAGTAGGGGGTGTGCAAGAGGCAGCTGGTCGATGTTTCTCTCTCATCGATGTTTCTAACTCTCTATCCCTCTTTCTTCCTCTCTGTAAAAAATCAATAAAATATATATAAAAAAAATTAAAACCAACAAACAACAGCAAAGGAGAAAAAATCCAAAAGAAAGTTCCTATGCCATGGTGACAATACACACTATGCGTGAGCATGCGCACATATGTACACCTGTGTGTTTATCTCTCTAACCCAGTGGTTCTTAGCCAAGGGTGAAATTACCCGCCCCTGGGACCAGTTGGCAATGTTTGGAGGGAGACATTATTTGTAATATATGAGAGAAGCTGCAACTTCCATCTGGTGACTAGAGAACAAGAGTACCCCAAACATCACCCAGTGAATGGACAGCCACCATAGCCGCAATAGCACCAAATCAAGAAACTCTGCTGTAATCCTGTTGAACTCAGAAAATTTCCTCTTGGTGAATAGAATAACACAATTAGCAATAAATCCATAACTCCCCAGCTTCCTGTCCCTCAGCTTGATGGCTTTAATGACAGGGCTACAGGCATATGGACCGGAGTTCTCTGTGAATGTGGGTTATTGATCAGGAGAAAGGCCCGTGTGAGAGCACAGAAGAATTAGAGAAGATAGATTACACTGTCAGAAAGGCAGTTTAAAGATGTGCTAGTGGGTTGGGTTGATAGCATTGATTTCTCATGGAAAGAACCACTGCTTAGAGAACCCTTACAGAGAGCTTTACCAGGAAAGTGAAGAATGAAGAGGCTACCACATAACCCTCTGGCAGACTGTACTAGTACTTATGTCAGTGTAGGTAGCTGGTGAGGATTAATAAATGAAGGGAACAAATGGAATCAGATTTTAAGCCTAATCTACTGGTGAGCGGAATCAGACAGTAAGCCTGAGCCACTAGGAAGTTGCAGCATTCACAGGCTCCCCAGGAAACAACCACACTCTCACTGGGCAGGAAGAATGTCTGGAGAAAACCAGCCATTGGTCAGGATCCCAGAGTGGAGGGATAAGCAGCAGCGAAATTCCTTTGCTCGGCACCTGTGCAGTGGAAGCCAACATGGTGCAGCAGGAGTGAGCACGTGCTCAGCAGAAACAAGAGGAAGCAGCAGAGCTCTGGGGCGTGCATTGTAGGAGCCACAGTGGTGGCATAAAGGGGCAGAGTCCAGCCTAGGAAAACTGGGGAAAGAATGAGATTAGGTGGGGTGCAGAACCCCAGGATACCCAGGCCTTGGATTGGTTAGGGGAGGACCAAGCATAAGCCTGGAAAACTCCAGAGAGTAGGTTGAACAGCTTTGTGGAGGAAAGGGGGCCACGTGCTCACCTGACAGGCTCAGGGAAGGCCTGTGTGGCGGCCTTGCAAACTCAAGAGACCTAAAGCAAACACAAAGTATGGTCTTAAATTAAAACATTTTAATTTTAAAAAAGCATTTTATAGTGGGTAGCCATGCCTAGGCTAGTATTGAAGTACTAGTGGTCCGGTGCATGAAATTCGTGCACATTAAAAGGGAATTAATTAGAGGAAATCCTACCTAATAATAGACAAATATGCAAATTGACCATACCTCTGACACACCACAAGCCATGCCCACAAGCCACGCCCACCATCCAATCAGAATGGAGCTTGAGAGAGCAGGCCAGGTTGCCCCCCGCAACAGGGGAAGCAAAGCTTTCCACACACCCTGGCTGGGTCCACCCGCTTAAGGCAACAAAGTTTCAATTATAACCCCAACACAAATGGCTGATGGCCTCGGAGGGAGCCCCAGGCTTGGCTCTGCTCCAGGCTACAAAGTTTCAATTGTAGAAGGAAAATAAATTCCAGATACCAGGGCCTCCACTTGGGTTGCCAGGGGGCGTGGCTGGTCAGCAAACCACCACAGGCCCCTCGCTCAAGCCGCCCCACACCCCAAGGGAACCCCACCCTGATCAGGGACACCCTTCAGGGAAAACCAGCTGGCCCCCACCCCTGTACCAGGCCTCTATCCTATCTAATAAAAGAGTACTATGCAGATTGATCATCACTGCAACACACAATATAGCTGCCCCCATGTGGTCAAAGATCCTGCCCCCATGTGGACACAAGATGGCCACCACAAGATGGCCAGCAGGAGAGGGCAGTTGGGAGGCACCCGGCCTGCAAGGGAGGGCAGTTGAGAGGGACCAGGCCTGCAAGGGAGGGCCGGTGGAGGTGATCAACCCTGCAGGAGAGGGCAGTTAGGGGTGACCAGGCTGGCAGAGGAGGGAAGTTGGGGGCAAACAGGCTGGCAGCAGAGTGGTTAGGGGGTGATCAGGCTGGCAGGCAGAAGTGGTTAGGGGCAATCAGGAAGGCAGGCAGGCAAGCAGTTGGGAGCCAGCAGTCCTGGATTGTGATGGGGATGTCCTACTGCCCGTTTAGCCCAAGAGGGTACAGGCTGGGCTGAGGGACAATACCCCTCTATGCAAGAATTTTGTGCACCGGGCCTCTAGTATTTTAATATTGCTATTTGCCCTCTCTCTATAATAAAAGTGTGAGAGATAAAAGGAAATGAGTACAGTGTATTTGAAAATAATACATAATTTTATTAATAAATAATAACAACATGATATAACAATAACAAACTCATAATAAAAAACAACATTGATGCAAATAATGACTGATAAAGTGATTAAACTTATTCTAATATCTCCCTGTATACCACATTAAGAGTGAAAATACTGCCAAAACTGGTTTGGCTCAGTGGATAGAGCGTCGTTCTGTGGACTGAAAGGTCCCGGGTTCGATTCTGGTCAAGGGCATGTACATTGGTTGCGGGCACATCCCCGGTAGGGGCTGTGCAGGAGGCAGCAGGTCGATGTTTCTCTCTCATCTATGTTTCTAGCTCTCTGTCCCTCTCCTTTCTTCTCTGTAAAAAATCAATGAAATATATTTTTTTTAAAAAAAGAGTGAAAACACTTTCAGAGTGCTTGACTAATTTCCCTTGAGATAAAGTACTTACAACTTTAACTTTAACATCACATGCTCTTCGAACTCGAGAGAAAGCAACATATAACTGACCATGTGCGAAAACAGGTTCAGGTAGGAATATTCCTACTCTGTCTAGAGTTTGTCCTTGTGATTTATTAATAGTCATCGCAAATGCTGGCATCACAGGAAACTGTCGTCGAGTCAATTTAAATGGGAGGCCAGTGACAAATGGGGACAAATCAATTCTTGGAATCAGAACAACCTCTCCCTCTGCAGATCCTGTTAATACTTCAGCTTCAATAATGTTAGGTCGTAATCTTTTGATAATAAATCTGGTACCATTACAAAGACCCCATTTACTATTAAGATTTCTCAATAGCATGATGATTGCACCCACTTTCAATTTTAATTTATGGCACGGCATTCCTGAAGGAGTAATACTATTTAGAAATTCACTGGGAAAATTTTCCTTTTCAGCATCATCTGTTGAGTCAATGGAATCATCACTCAAATAGGTGTGAAAATCTCCATCAAGTATATCCAAAATTTCTTCATTTAATTTTTGAACATGCTCATTTTTTGGACAAAGAGTCGCACGTTTAGATATATTTTTAATATTATCTATAGATATACTATTTCCAAAGGTGGCTTCAATAATAGATCCATTACAAATCATTTCATGGGGAATTTCAATAATATCCATTCCTAAATGAAAACTGCTATCAAGTTTGCCATCCCCAAGTTTTACTAACCATTCGCTATAAGCAGAATCCTCTGATCTCATATTTGATTTAAGAGACAACTTTCTGAAACATCCCCAAACATCACAGTACTTTAAACTTGTTTGTACTATGGCTGATCGCATAGCATGTGGCACAATACTGAGACATTGTCGAAAATCCCCTCAGAGAAGGAGAACTTTCCCACCAAATGCAACATTTAAATTCATAATTTCTCTTAGTAATCTGGCTATGGCGTTTACAGCATTACTGGATGCCATGGTGCAATCATCCCATCTAATAAAAGACAAATATGCAAATCGACCATGCCTCCAACACACAAGCCAAGCCCACAAGCCACGCCCACCACCCAATCAGAGCGAGTATGCAAATTAACCCAAACCAAGATGGCTACAGCCACAGAGAGCAAGGTTTCCTAGGTAACAGAGGAAGCCAAGCTTTCTGCCAGCCGTTGCAGGCCTAAGCCTCCACTCAAGCTACAAAGTTTCAATTACAGAAGGTAAACAAATTCAAACAAATGGCGGCAGAATGGAGCTTGAGAGAGCAGGCCAGGGTTGCTGCTGGCAACAGGGGAAGCAAAGCTTTCCGCACACCCTGGCCGGGCCCACCCGCTTAAGGCAACAAAGTTTCAATTATAACCCCAACACAAATGGCTGATGGCCTCGGAGGGAGCCCCAGGCTTGGCTCTGCTCCAGGCTACAAAGTTTCAATTGTAGAAGGAAAATAAATTCCAGATACCAGGGCCTCCGCTTGCATTGCCAGGGGGCGTGGCCAGCCTGCAAACCACCACAGGCCCCTTGCTCAGGCCGCCCCACACCCCAAGGGAACCCCACCCTGATCAGGGACACCCTTCAGGGAAAACCAGCTGGCCCCCACCCCTGTACCAGGCCTCTATCCTATCTAATAAAAGAGTAATATACAGATTGATCATCACTGCAACACACAATATAGCTGCCCCCATGTGGTCAAAGATCCTGCCCCCATGTGGACACAAGATGGCCACCACAAGATGGCCAGCAGGAGAGGGCAGTTGGGAGGCACCCGGCCTGCAAGGGAGGGCAGTTGAGAAGGACCAAACCTGCAAGGGAGGGCATTTGGAGGTGATCAACCCTGCAGGAGAGGGCAGTTAGGGGTGACCAGGCTGGCAGAGGAGGGAAGTTGGGGGCAAACAGGCTGGCAGCAGAGTGGTTAGGGGGTGATCAGGCTGGCAGGCAGAAGCGGTTAGAGGCAATCAGGAAGGCAGGCAGGCAAGCAGTTGGGAGCCAGCAGTCCTGGATTGTGAGAGGGATGTCCGACTGCCCGTTTAGGCCCGATCCCAGGTATCGGGCCTAAATGGGCAGTCGGACATCCCTTGAGGGGTCCCAGATTGGAGAGAGTACAGGCTGGGCTGAGGGACAACCCCCCTCCGTGCACGAATTTCGTGCACCGGGCCTCTAGTCAATAATAAGAAGTTGGGCCTTTTTAATGGTTTTAGCAACTTTGCTCTTTATATCAAGTCTAGAAATTGAAGTTTCATTTAACGGAATTGGTAATTTATATTGGGAATGAAAGTTTCTTTCACCATTAAGTAAATTTGCAGCAATTCCTGTACATGCTGTGGGTAAAACAGTACCACCATGACCTCTAATATAATGTATTAAAACTTTATAAAGATATGTTTTCCCACTACCACCTGCACCATCCAAGAAAAAGCATTTGGGGCGTACAGTTTGATCTTCGATGGCTGAAGTTATAGTCTGAAAGGCTGCCAACTGTTCATCATTCAGAGAATTGATCAAAACTTCTGCCTGTTGTCGTTCGTACGATTCATCACATGTATTTGCATTCATTAATAAAGGATAGTCCGGAAGTTTGAAATGTGAACATTTCATTCCATGCAATGTGAATACCTCTTGAATTTCTTTAAGGGCATGCATTTCACAGTTCACACAGGTACCTTCTCTTCGGTGCAATTTCTAACAGAAATCTTAAATAAAATGAGATTTAGTCTCATCCCATAATTTGTCTGCAGCAGAAGGACATCCAAACACACATATGTACGCAAAAAGTTGCCGCAGTTGTTTGGGCATATTAAGGACGATTGCATCGTCAATCGTATCTTTCCAGATAGTGTCGTCAAGTAATAATCCTCGGTGTTTAGCAGCTTCATGAAATGTATCATAAGTTACACCTCCTACAGTTCACAGATCCTCAAAACTTATCGCACCTTTTACATTCAGAAGCAAAAGTCTAAGGTAATATCGTTCTGATTCTCTAAAGCTCACAGTGAACAGTCTACCTAATACTTTATTCCCACTCTTTCGGCGTTTTGTCCACAAAGAATTATCAAACACATAATGCTGTGGAATCTCCCAATAATAATAATTGCGTGCATCAGAGTCTTCTCTATTCAATAAGAACCAAGCCATCAAAGTTGAGTTATGTCTTTTAGCCCTATCTAAAACTTCAGCAAAATCATCGGCATGAAAATACAAATTCTGATCATTTGGCAAATGAATAGCTAATCTTGTGATTGCATGAGATTGGTCATGCATTCGCATTGCAAAAAGTCTCCAAACAGCCTTAGGAGCGCTCACATACCTGGAGTCAATGAAGTCCTGTACTTCATCATGATTGATAATATTTTTTTCAGAAATTTGAATATTTGCACAATCGTGCCCTTTATAGATGTATTTAAATAGATATTTGACACTTTTAATCGATGCACAGACTTCAACATTTATATGACAGTTATATTTAAGGCACAAATATGGATTATAAGGGACAATCCAAGTGTTATCGACAACTTTATTTCCAATAGACATGGTGCTACCAGATCTTCGTTTGTATTTGGGATATCCATCAATATTTCCAATGGTCACATTTTGAAATTCTTTCGGATATCCCTTTGAACATTTTCCATTTTCCATACATGGACTATTTCGATTTTGTATTCCACATGGTCCATGTACCATATTTGATTTTATAATTTGAAAAAGTCGAGGACACTGGTCCTCATCTGGAATTTCTGCCTTAACTATACGGTCAATGTCATCTTCTGAACGTAATTTGGACTCACTATCTAATATCAATAATATGTGAGCGTGAGGCAGTCCTCGTTTCTGAAATTCAATGACATGAATCTTAGCTATTACTTTGCCAAATAAATGGAATTTGCATACATCATTTAAAAGAGCGTTCAGCTTAATATTAAAAACTCTGGCTACCAAGTCAGGTCTGTTTTCAACTTTTTGCCAGCATTGTAGATTGTTTGTAATATCTGCCCATTTAGGGTTGCATGTCATGGTTATAAATAAATCGGGCTTGCCATACTTCGTTACAATTGCCATAGCATCCTGATATCGCTGCTGCATATTTCTGGGACTACCCTCAAAAGATGATGGGAGTATTATCATTTTACCAATCGGTACATTGTCATTTTCAGATCTAGATTTGAGATAATCCATCAAACCACTATATTTTTCAACTCTCAACTTAGATTGGTTTGCTTTAATGAAATTTATCCAATTTGCTTCCATTTTTTAATATGAATCCACAATAAACTGTTGAGTTAATTTTCCTGCATTTAAAATAGGATTGAACGTGTCCCTCACAGAGAGATGAAATCCATAATACTGCATTTGTGTGACTTGTGTCCTTACATTTTGTCTAGTATTATTGTTGCGTACACTGTTGTCTTTGAGTCTTAATGGAATATCTGTTCCCCATCCTTTTTCACCATGTGGAAAAAAAATAGGATATGTCATTGCATCTAATGTAGGAAACAGGATACTGATTTGTTTCATTTTAGTGGCACTTGGATTATTGGGATTTGGTTTACAATGAATGAGCAAGTCCCTTTCAAAAGGAGGTTCTCCATCTTCTTTTCTGAATATGACAGCAACCTCGGTTACATGGGGAGAATTATATCTACCTGGGTCACTGTTACGATCATATTTAATTGCCATAGTTACCTCTGTGGGAGCTATACCTTTTGCTGCTGCTTCAGATTGGGCTTCCTTTTCTACATCATGTAGCATTTTGTACGATTTTGTTAATTCATTTATTTCATGCATGAGGTTACTGATGTTGATCATGAGTCTTTCTGAGCAGCCCTGGTTTTCTGGCATTGCTAATCGTTTACTTGTAGCTTCAGCTGTATCCAAAATATAGAGTTGAGCAAACTTCCGAGAAACACCATCCGAAGGATGTAAAGTTCCAGTACGGTGATAAACTTGTCCATGTTTTCTAAAACAGTATGGCCCATACCCTGATGGCGATGCAATATTTGCACCCATGGAAGCAAAAGCATAAGGACTATTTATGGATCGAATATTTTCCATGAAATTTTTACTGTCAGAATCTTCGTTTGTCATTAATCTTTTTAAATATGCTGGGTATTCTGGAAAATGTATATCATTTGGACAGACTTTCCCTTTGCTCCAACATCGAGTAAATTTCCCATCGGATGGTTTTTCATCAGAGAAATTTAGTGATAGGCAAAATTCACATCTAACAGTCATTCCACCACAACTATGTTCGAGAATTGCATCCTCATATACTCCATTTTCGCTGAGAAGGCAGTTCCTACCAATGTTGCTAGTACTTGTTGATGACTGTTCTCTAGACTTCTGTCTTCGCCACCGCCCTCTTTCAACTTCATAGGCACGTTGGTCTTTAGACATTTTCTGTCGAAGATGCCGGTGTTTTTTGGCTTCAGAGCGACGTTTTTCCAATAGCTGCTCTTCAGATACATTCTGTCGCAGGCGTCGCCTTCTTTCAAGATCAGACGCCCTTTGTTCTTCAGACATTTTCTGTTGATAACGTCGGCATCTTTCTGCTGCAGAGCTACGTTGTAGCAACAGTTTTTCTTTGGACATAGTCCCACCTCTCTACTGCCACAGTCTGAGATACAGGTGAATGAATCTTAACTGTCGGGCCTTTGAGCTGTGTGACCAACGGCTGATTCTGGCCGTTTCTGTGGGGGTGGGACTTCCTCCTACCATTTGTCAATTTTCACAGCTGAGATGAGGAAGCTGGGGCTCCAGAGGGAGCAATGCCCTCTAAGCTGCCAGCTTTCTCCCTCTGCTCGAGCCCACAGGCAGGCCTTGGCAGAAGTTGCCCAGGTCCTCTCAGCTTGGTCCCCACCAGCAGTGTGCGGTACTGCCACACGCCGCCAGCCTGGGTCCGTGATCCAGGCAAGCACCAGCCTAGGGCTTTGCCCCCCACTGCTTGCCCGGGCCCCCATTGTAGCTTGGAACAGGCAGGCGGTGTGATGGTGGCTTGGATCAGGGCAGTGGCTAGGGCGCTGACCCATGCTCCCTGCCCGGGTCCCCGATCTGGGCGTGGCTTGGGTTCCTCCTGCCTTTGCTGGCTCTGTGGGGCTTGGCTGGAGCCAGCGCCTGCCAGTCCGGGTCCGATCGGGGCGTGGCTTGGGTTCCTCCTGCCTTTGCTGGCTCTGCGGGGCTTGGCTGGAGCCAGTCCAGGTCCCTGATCGAGGCGTGACTTGGGTTCCGTCTGCGGAGGCGGGCGCTGGAGGGCTTGGCTGGAGCTAGCACCTGCCAGTCTGGGTCCGACCGGGGCGTGGCTTGGGTTCCTCCTGCCTTTACTGGCTCTTCGGGGCTTGGCTGGAGCCAGCGCCTGCCAGTCCCGTCCCCGATGGGGGCGTGGCTTGGGTTCCGCCTGAGGCGGTGGGCACTGCAGGGTTTGGCTGGAGCCAGTGCCTGCCAGTCCCATCTCCCGCCTCCGATGGCAGGGGGTCTGCTCATGCAACGGGGGCTTTTGGCCTGGAGCCCAGCGGACACCCAGCTCCCTGCAATCTGTGGCAGGGGGTCAGCTCAGGGCGCCTATGTATGCAAATTACCCGCCATCTTAGTCTGGTTTATTTGCATGCTCGCTCTGATTGGCTGGTGGGCGTGGCTTGGCTGGTGGGCGTGTCTGGGGGCGTGGCTTAGGCGTAGCGAAGGTGCGGTCAATTTGCATATTACTGCTTTATTAGGTAGGATGGTAGCAACCATACTTGGGTAAAAATTGCTGTTTAATATTTTAAACTTGCTGTTTTGGGTTCTGTACTCATTTAAAAGTTATTTTGATTTTCTGAACTTATGTATGATTGAATACTCCCTTGATGGCAGTTTGAATATCCCATTGATTGTGATCTCACTGGTCATCAAAGCACATTCCTCTGGGACCCAAGACAGTTCAATTATCCTAAATTGTCTCAGTAACTAGAGATAGTGCATTCCTGCTGACTCAGTGGTCCCAGAATCTGGACAGCCCAATTATTCTAAATTGTCCAGGTGGTCCCAGATAATGGGTTTCTGTTGATTCAGTGATTCATAGATACTTTAGATAACTAACTTGCTCAGTTTCACTTCTGTAAAATCGCGAAACAGGTTCCTCAATCCAGACTCAAAGATGTAATTGATACTTTTGTGATATTCTGCCAATATAAGCCAGACGTGGCAAGCTGTTCGGGGCTGCAAGATTTGGAGCTTTAGACCCTCGTATGCCGCCGACCTTTAATAAATGACTCCATAATTCAATTTATTGAGGCGTCCTTTGTAAGATGGGGATTACACTACAACATTTGGAGGCACCATTGAGATCCGCCACTAGAGGGCGCTGGTCCGGACGCCAAGGGAGGCCAATCTCCCCTGGGCCGGTTGTAGAGACGAGGGGCCTCTAGTGGGTGCGCACTCTGAGAAGTTCCAGGGCCCCGGAGAACTTCCCTTCGGATCCAGCGAGCAGACAAGGAACATTGGCACATCTCTAAAGAAATTTGTCTCGGAGTCCTGGAAACCCTCCTGGAGGTGAGTCCTGGTTTACTGGGAGACCGGTCATCTGGAGATGGTGGAAGGGCTGGACGCAGCCAGGACTTCCCCATCCTGGAGTGCCCTGAGACATCAGTGGTCACTCCTGGTTTCTGGTTGTTTTTGTCTTTTTGTTGTATTTGGGCCCTCTGTGTATTATTTGTTGAGTTTTGATTTATCAAGGTTTTGTCAGTTTGTTGTCAGTTTGTTGAAATCCTCTTGGAGGACATTGAGTGGTTCTTCCTGTTTAACCTTTGACTGTGTGACTAGATTATCAAGGTTCCTTGCAGGATTTTACCTCTCCGGAAATAACGCTCTATGTGTAACCTGCCCCTCCCCAACTAAGCACTCTTTTTCCTAGGTCAACGTCTGACTCCAGGATGACTTTCCCCTCACAGTCCTTGGCGGACTCTGGGAGTAGTTTTAACTTTTTTCCCTTCATATACACCGGTCCTGCCCACTGACCTGCAGCGGTGGCAGCAGATCCAGAAAAAGCGGTGCAGCGGTGGCAGCATTTGCACGTCCCTCCCTTCCCTCAGGGTGTTCGATTCCTGAGCCCTCAGTCTCCCTGTGCCACCCCTCCTGGTCCTGCCCTCATTATGGGAGGCCGACCAAGCTCCCAAGAAACTCCCTAGGTTGTATGATGGGGCATTTATCTGTTTGTTGTGTCTATTAGTCTTGTTTCCTTTGTCCATTTCTGTTTTGCTGAAACATGGGTCGAGAATCCTGTCCTGGGATGTGGGAAAGGGAGGCCCCCATGAGGGGACTTGGGCAGTGTTCCTGTTATCTGCTCAGATCCCAAGACTGTAAGAGTACTTGTTTACTGAAAGGGTATAAGTACAGATGTTTGATTGATATTTTGTTTGTCTGCCTGGGTATAATTATTTGTTCAGGTAAGTGTGGAAGTCTGTGAGAAAAAAAAAAAAAAAGAAACATTTAATTTATTTAAGGCTGAGTGCTCTGACACATAGCAAACCTCCCCGAGTGGCCACTGGGATTCCTTTTTCCCAGGGGTGCATGCTCTCTGTCAGAGAGGGAATCGGCCCGCCTAACAAAATTTCTGCCTATGTTTATTAATTTGAAGGTATGAAGTTGTAACAATTGTGGTCCGAAGAGGTTTAAAGCAGGGACCAAATTCTAAAGTTAATTATTTACAAGAAGGAAGCCGGAGCTGGCAAGTCCCCAAATTTGCCCAGAAAGCTAAACAAACAAACAAACAAACAAACAAACAAAAAAACCTAACTGAATCTTATTTCTGACACCTGCCATCACCCAGTCTTAATCAGTGGTGGAGGATTGGTCTCAGAACTGTTTGTCTCAATTGGCCATTTGAGTTTAATATGGTTAATGATTACAATACACTGTAAAACCTTCAGAAGGAAAGGAGATTGTTAGTTTTTAAAAATCAGTACTTTTTAATAGAAACACACTCAAGCAGAGGGGCTTTTCAGAAAGGTCAGGGAGTCTGATTGCAGTGTAGGGGTCACTGGTTCCCCGCACCCCACCTTCGCTGGCAGGAGGCAAGTGCTTTTCCCAGTGGGAACAGAGATCGGACTGCCAGATGAAAACACCTTGGTGGGAGCCCTCCTTCGCCAACTGGGACCCACGCTGCACTCCCTGCCTCCACCCACCCGGCGCCCATCCCCTCCAGGGGTTGTTTTGAGTAGCTGAAGGCAGGGGCAAGGAGGGAAATTCCCTTATGACCCCTGCGCCCCAATGAGACCCAAGAATCCCCGGCGACTCCTTGGACACTTCACCATGTCCACAGAAGTCAGGGGGCTTAAAGGCGCAGCTAGAAATCCCCCCATTCCCCTTTTCAGGCTTATCAGAAACTGAGATCTTTATCTCTAGGAAAACAGGAGGTCTGGAAACAGGGTGCTGGGCCTGCTCCCTCTTCCCTCTGCCTTTTCTAAATGTTTTAAAATAGCATGCAATACTGAAACATTGATTGCTAGACATGTTAAAGGAAAGGCCAGCAGCAAATAGGAAGGAATTAGTATGCCTATTGTAGGAAGCAGGGGCACTGGAAGAGAGAATGTCCTGACAAGTTATCTAGGAAAGCAAAAGGGGAGACTCAGACTCCAAGGGTCTTTAACTTAGAGGAAGAGGACTGACAGGGCCGGGGCTCCTTTCCACTAAGCCCCCAGGAGCCCAGGGTAACCTCACAAGTGGGGGGCAAACCTGTTAGTTTCCTGGTGGACAGTGGGGCAGCCTATTCAGTCTTGACAGAGCCGATGGGACCCGTAACCTCTAAGAAGACATCAGTCCAGGGAGACACCAGACAAACTGCCTGTTTTCCTTGGACATCAAAAAGGACTGTGGATCTCAGAAGGAACACGGTAACGCATTCATTTCTGGTCATGCCAGAATGCCCGTACCCCCTACTTGGACGTGACCTCCTATAGAAACTACTTGGATGTGCCACCATGCCACCATATCCTTTGAGGGGGACGGAGCACACCTCACCGTGGAGCCAAGGAACCCAGGTCCGGTTACATCCTCCCTTGCCTGTATTCTTTTAACCTGTCCTCTCTCAGAGGAATATTTCTTGTAGGAAACGGAAAAACCGATGCCAGGGGAAGAGCATAAAGCCTCCACATACCTGGAGGAATTACAGCGTCTCTATCCCATGGTCTGGGCAGAAAACAACTCCCCGGGGTTGTCAAGTCATCAAGCTCCTTTAGTAGTCCAATTGCAAGCCACCGCCACTCCAGCTCGGCCGCTGAATTGGACCGAAGTGGAACAACAGGCCTTTGAGGAGCTAAAGAAGGCCCTCGTCTCAGCACCTGCCCTAGACTTGCCAGACATCACGAAGCCCTTCCACCTCTACGTGAGTGAGGTAAGGGGCATTGCCAAAGGGGTTCTAACTCAGACTCTGGGTCCTTGGAAGAGACCTGTTGCCTATCTGTCTAAGAGGCTAGATCCTGTGGCAGCAGGGTGGCCAGCATGCCTCTGGGCAGTGGCTGTCCCAGCATTGCTGGTAAAGGAGGCAGGTAAGCTGACTCTGGGCCAGGAACTAGCCCTGACAACACCCCATGCTGTGGAGGCCCTCCTCCGAGGTACTCCAGAGAGATGGATGTCAAACACCAGGATCACCCAGTGCCAAGCTCTTCTCCTGGACCAGCCCCGCATCTGGTTCCAAAGACACTGGCCATCAACCCCTCGTATGCTGCCGGCCTTTAATAAATGACTCCATAATTCAATTTCTTGAGGCGTCCTTTGTAATATGGGGATTACACTACAACAGTATCTTCCCTGACAAAGAGCCACTTTAATCTTTACTGAGCCTATTGTCATTTTGCAGCTAAGATAGCATACCCCTGGAATGTCAGGGTAACTAGTAACTTCCCCTTTTCTGGACCCTCAGGGCAAACAGGGTGCCTGGGCGAAGACCCCAGATTCCCCCATTGTTATTGTTATCTGTGAACTGTTGACTGTCACCAATCCTGAACCACCTAAGAAGAAGTATGTGGACACTCTTGGAAAAAGATGGCAACCTGCAGGACGGTAGGGAGGGAGAGAGTGTGAGTGAGGAACCCAAAGAGGAGAGTGCAGACGTGTGTGGTGTGTGTGTGTATGAGCTAGGGTCAGTTAGATTCTGCAGGTCTTCCAAGGGGCTGCCTAACTGGGCAGTCTTAGACGGCGGAGCCCCTGCGCAAAAAGCGGACACTTCTCGGTGGCTGGTGCAGACGCGGAGACCACACCATCTTGAGAAACAGAACTGCCTGAGACTAGGATCCTGGCTTCAGACACAAACCAGGACCCTGCAGCCACTGGGGACAGAGAACTGCTATCACAGCTTCAGACCAACAAACAACAAGAATCCAGACTTCCCGGCAGCAGATTTCCTTGCGTCAAAGAGCCTATCCACCTCCCCACAGGCTCACGGATAGCGCCATAGTAACTGATAGACCCGCCCCTCGCCCAAGCTAGAGAGCATCCGCACACAGACGCGCTCCTCTTTAGGTAATTTGGCGCGAGGGACAAAAGCAGCTCCCCTTCAGGGAAATCTGACAGCGCGCACAGAGGGGCTCCCCTTTGGGGAATTTGGTGCACAGGACAGACTCCGCCCCCCTTCGGGGAATCTAGGAGAGTGCACGGAGGCAGCTCCCCTTCAGGAATTTGAGAGTGTGCGAAGCCCTAGCTGGTTTGGCTCTGTAGAGAGAGAAAACACAAGACGCAGCTCCACTTCAGGGAATTTGGCATGCCGGACACAGCTGCCTGGGATCCCTGACTCACAGCGCATTCACACTAAGAGCCAGTGACCCCAATTGTTGGTGCATGCACACACAGGGACCCTGATTCTCAACGAGAAACCGCATGAAGCAACAGAGACTCTGACACTCGATTCTTGGTGCAGACACAGGAAAACTCTGACTCCTGGCACATGCTAAGGATCTCATTTTCGGCACATACCAACAGTGTGGTGCAGACAGGGCCCCTGATTGTAAGTGTGCACAAGAGACCACACGTAACACTGGGGACACTGACCCTGGGCAAGTCTGGTTCCCACAAACCAACGGCAGCCACACATCCTAGTGTCAGAGCACTTCAGTAAAACTCAAGTGGAGTGAAGTCCCCACAGCACATGGCCCAGGTCCACGCAAACTGAAGCTTGAGCTTTCTGGTGACAGTCAGAATGGGGAGACGAAATAACACACGGAGGAAAGAAAATGAGGAGTCACCAAGAAAGGAAATTAGTGAAACTGAAGCTTGCAACATGACCGAAAAAGAGTTCAGAGTAATGGTCGTGGAATTTATACATCGGATGGATGAGAAAATCAACAACTTATGCAAGAATCAGGAAGAAATGAAAAGTGATATAGCTACAATCAAAAACACCATGGAAAGTTTCAATAGTAGACTACAAGAAGCAGAGGACCGAATTAGTGAGTTAGAAGATCAGGTACAGAAACAAGCTCAATCTGAACAGTAATTAGAGAAAAAAATTAAAAAGCAGGAGGAAAGCCTAAGGGAGCTTCGGGACAACATGAAACGAAGTAACATGCGTATAATAGGGCTGCCAGAAGGAAAAGAAGAGCAGCAGGGATTAGAAAACCTATTTGAAGAAATAATGACAGAAAACTTCCCAGATATTGGAAAGATAAAAGTTACACAAGTACAGAGAGTCCCAAGCAGGATCAACACCAAGACATGTCATAATTTCAATGGCAAATATAAATGATAAAGAGAGAATCTTAAATGCGGCAAGAGAGAGACAGAGAGTTACCTACAAAGGAACACCCATCAGATTGTCAAATGATTACTCAACAGAAACACAACAAGCTAGAAGAGAATGGAAGGAGGTATACAAAGTGTTGCAAAGCAAAGGACTGAATCCAAGAATACTATATCCAGCAAGGCTATCAATCAAAATTGAAGGGGAAATCAGGTCCTTCACAGACAAAAAAAGGCTCAGGGAGTTTATCACCACCAAACCAGCAATGCAAGAAATGCTAAAGGGAATACTGTAAAAAGAAAAAATAAACAGGTAAGAAGGAATACAGACACAAAAATAGATATGACTACAAACAAATACCTTTTCAGTAATAACTTTAAATGTAAACGGACTAAATGCTCCAATCAAAAGACATCAAGTGGCTGAATGGATAAAAAAACATGACCCATCTATATGCTGTCTACAAGAGACCCACCTCAGAAGAAGAGACTCACACAGATTGAAAGTGAAGGGAGGGAAAAATATCTTTCAGGCAAATGGAAATGAAAAAAAAGCTGGGGTAGCAATACTTATATCTGACAAAATAGACCTCAAAGTAAATGCCATAACAAGAGATAAGGAAGGCCACTTCATAATACTAAAGGGAGAAGTCCAACAAGAAGAAATAATTCTGATAAACATATACGCACCCAATATAGGAGCACCCAAATACATAAAAAAACTCCTGGAGGATATCAAGGGAGAGATTAATAGCAATACAGTCATACTAGGAGACTTTAATACCCCACTATCACCATTGGACAAATCCTCTAAAGAAAAAATCAGCAAAGAAACATCAATCCTAAATGACTCACTAGACCAGACGGAATTAATTGACATCTTCAGATCATTTCACCCCAAAGCCACAGAATATACATTCTTCTCAAGTTCACATGGGTCATTTTCAAAGATAGACCATATGCTGGGTCACAGGCAAAGTCTCTTCAAATTCAAGAAGACAGAAATTATATCAAGCATCTTCTCAGATCACAGTGGCATAAAACTGGAAATCAACTACAATAAATACAATCCAAAGAAATCAAACACATGGAGACTAAACAGCATGCTATTAAACAAGGACTGGATCACCAGAGAGATCAAGGAAGAAATAAAAAACAACATGGCAACAAATGACAATGAAAACACAACAATCCAAAATCTATGGGACACAGAGAAAGAAGTCTTGAGAGGGAAGTTCATAGCTCTACAAGCCTATTGCAAAAAACAAGAAACAATGGTAATAAATTACCTAACCCTACAACTCAAAGAGTTAGAAAAAGAACAGCAAGAAAAGCCCAGTGTAACCAGAAGGAAGGAAATAACAAAGATCAGAGTGGAGATAAACGACATAGAGACCAAAGAAACAATACAAAAGATCAACAAAACCAAGAGCTGGTTCTTTGAAAGGATAAACAAGATTGATGGACCTCTAGCAAGCCTCACCAAGAAGCAAAGAGAGAGGACCCAAATAAACAAAATCAGAAATGAAAGAGGTGAAATAACAACAGACCCCGCTGAGATACAAAGGATTGTTACAAAATACTATGAACAACTCTATTCCAACAAACTGCATAACATGGAGGAAATGGACATATTCCAAGAAAAAATATAACCTTCCAAAAATCAATCAAGAAGAATCTAAACAGCTCAATAGGCCAGTAACTATGGATGAAATTGAAGCAGTCATCAAAAAGCTTCCGGCAAACAAAAGCCCAGGGCCTGACAGCTTCACAGGAGAGTTTTACCAAACATTCAAGGAAGAACTAAAACCTATCCTCCTCAGACTATTCCAAAAAATTCAAGAGGAAGGAACACTTCCAAACTCCTGTTATGAAGCCAGCATTACCCTAATACCAAAACCAGATAAAGATAACACAATGAAAGAGAATTACAGACCAATATCCCTCATGAACATAGATGCCAAAATCCTCAACAAAATTCTAGCAAATCGGCTCCAGCAGTACATCAGAAAGATCATACACCATGACCAAGTAGGATTTATCCCAGGGATGCAAGGATGGTACAATATCCGCAAATCAATAAAGATGATACATCACATAAACAAATTGAGAGATAAAAATTACATAGTCATATCAATTGATGCAGAAAAAGCATTTGACGAAATCCAACACCCTTTTTTGATAAAAACTCTCAACAAGGTGGGAATAGAAGGCTCATACCTCAACATAATAAAAGCCACATATGATAAACCCACAGCCAACATCATACTCAATAGACAAAAACTAAAAACATTTCCCCTAAGAACAGGAACAAGACAGGGATGACCACTCTCACCACTCCTGTTTGACATAGTACTGGAAGTATTAGCCATTGCAATTAGACAAGAAGAAGAAATAAAAGGCATCCAAATTGGAAAAGAACAAGTAAAGCTGTCTTTATTTGCAGGCGACATGATATTGTACATAAAAAATCCGAAAGACTCCGTCAAAAACGAATAGACTTAATAAATGAATTCTGCAATATAACAGGATACAAAATTAACGCCAAGAAATATATGGCCTTTCTATACACCAATAGTGAACTTACAGAAAGAGAGACTAAAAAGGCAATCCCATTTACCATCACACCAAAAAAATTCAGACACCTAGGAATAAACTTAACTAAGGAGGTAAAAGACCTATACACGGAAAACTACAGGACACTGAAAAAAGAGAT
Source organism: Eptesicus fuscus (assembly GCF_027574615.1). Lineage (NCBI taxonomy): Eukaryota > Metazoa > Chordata > Mammalia > Chiroptera > Vespertilionidae > Eptesicus > Eptesicus fuscus. The sequence continues at coordinate 59,539,971 of NC_072490.1, read as the reverse complement.
AGAGGAAGACATAAACAGATGGAAGAACATACCATGTTCATGGATTGGTAGAATCAACATCATTAAAATGTCCATACTACCCAAAGCAATCTATAGATTCAATGCACTCCCCATTAAAATACCAATGGCATATTTCACAGACCTTGAAAGAACTCTCCAAAAATTCATCTGGAATAAAAAAAGACCCTGAATAGCCACAGCAATCCTGAGAAAGAAGAATAAAGTAGGAGGGATCTCAATACCAGATTTCAAGCTGTATTACAAAGCCACTATTCTCAAAACAGCCTGGTACTGGCATAAGAACAGACATATAGATCAGTGGAACAGAATAGAGAATCCAGATATTGACCCTAACCACTATGCTCAATTAATATTTGACAAAGGAGGCATGAACATACAATGGAATCAAGACGGTCTCTTCAATAAATGGTGTTGGGAAAAATGGACAGATACATGCAAAAAAATGAAGCTAGAGCACCAACTTACACCATACACAAAAATAAACTCAAAATGGATACAGGACTTAAACATAAGATGGGAAACCATAAAAATACTAGAGGAATCCACAGGCAGCAAAATCTCAGACATATGCCAAAAGAACTTCTTCACTGATACTGCCCCTAGGGCAATGGAAGCTAAAGAGAAAATAAACAAATGGGACTACATCAAAATAAAAAGCTTTTTTACAGCCAAAGAAACTATCAACAAAACAACAAGAAAGCCTACTGTATGGGAGAACATATTTGCAAATGGTATCACTGATAAAGGTTTAATCTCCAACATCTACAGACAGCTTATACAACTTAATAAAAGGAAGATAAATGATCCAATAAAAAAATGGGCAATGGACCTAAATAGAATCTTTTCAAAAGAAGACAGAAGAAAGGCCAAGAGACACATGAAAACATGCTCAAAGTCACTAATTATCTAAGAGATGCAAATCAAAACAACAATGTGGTACCATCTCACACCTGTCGGAATGGCTATCATCAACAAACGACAAGTGTTGGCGAGGATTCGGAGAAAAAGGAACCCTCGTGCACTGCTGGTGGGAATGCAGACTGTTGCAGCCACTGTGGAGAACAGTATGGAGTTTCCTCAAAAAACTGAAAATGGAACTCCCACTTGACCCAGTAATCCCACTCCTAGGAATATATCCTAAGAAACTGGGAACACCAATAAGAAAGGATATATGCACCCCTATGTTCATAGCAGCACAATTTACAATAGCTAAGATTGGGAAACAGCCTAGGTGCCCATCAGCAGATGACTGGATCAGAAAACTATGGTACATCTACACAATGGAATACTATGCTGCCATAAAAAAGAAGGAATTCTTACCATTTGCAGCAACCTGGATGGAATTGGAGAACATTATGCTGAGTGAAATAAGCCCGTCAATGAAAGAAAAATACCACATGATCTCACTCATTTATGGATAATAAAGAACATTATAAACTTGAACAAAAAGATAGATACAGAGACAGTAAAGCATCAAACAGACTGTCAAATTACAGGGGGAAGGTTAGGGAGAGGTGAGGAAGATAAGAGATCAACCAAAAGACTTGTATGCATGCATATAAACATAACCAATGGACGCAAATATCTGGGGGGTGAGGGCATATGGGAGTGGGGTGAGGGGGGGGGGCAATGGTAAGATATGTACACATATAATACCTTAATAAAAAAATTGAGAGGAACCAAGATGGCGCCATAGGTTAAACACCTAACCTGCAGCCGGGCACAACAATTTCAAAAATACAACTAGAGGTCAGAACGGACATTGTCCAGAACCACAGGAAAGTTGGTGGACTGAAATGCCCACAGCTGGGGGGAAGGAGAAGGCCACGGGGACAGTCGGGGAAGCCGTAAAAGCCTAAGGTATGGAGAAACGGGCGGAGACACGAGCACACGCGCCTGCGGGGAGGATGGAACCGGAGAGGAAGGGGCGGCTGATGACCTGGCCGGCGTTCACTGGCAGGAAGGAGATAAAGGCTCCGGAGTGCGCTGAGCGCAGGCTCCGATTGCACTGAACCCCATTCCGGGCGAAACCCTGGGAAACTCACTCACTTTCGCAACTCCGCCGCCCCCGCAGGCCGCCCGGCCCGGGACGCTGGGGACGCCGCCGCAGAGGCGGCGCCCGGAGCCCGGCGGCCTCCCAGCACCCGTCCCCGCCGCGCAGCCCCCGCGCGCCTGGTGCCGCGGGCCGCGCGCCCCGCACACCGGACGGAGGCCCGGGCGCCCTCTCCGTGCATCTCCCGGCGGCGCTAGACTTCAGTAGAGTTGACTGAATTCAAGGGATTAAGAAGTACAAATTGGGGGGACGCCGCGGCGGTGACGCCCGGAACGCGGCGATGGCGGCGCCTGGAGCTCGGCGGCCGCCCAGCACCCGTCCCCGCCGCGCGGCCCTCGCGCGCCTGGTTCCGCGGGACGCGCGCACCGCGCACCGGATGGAGGCCCGGGCGCCCTTTCCGTGCACCTCCCAGCGGCGCTAGACTTCAGTAGAGTTGACTGAAATGAAGGGATTAAGAAGTACAAATTGGGAAGTTTGAAAAAGATGGCGGCGGAGGTTAAAGGCTGTTCTGTTGCCTCGCACCCAGCGAAATCGGAGGGGATGAGGTGTGGAGGCGCGTGGGTCTGGCTGGTGGCGGGGGAAAGGGGCTTTTGTTCTAAACCTAGGGGATATTAGCTCTCCATCACCCTGAAATCCATCTTCTGGCGAACCGCAGGAGACCCAGATGCCTGCGGGGAGAGGCAGGACTCTTGCGGAGGTGCGCCCAGCAATCAGTGTTTGCTGCGCTGGAGTGCGGAACGAGGGGACTTAGATACGTGGAAGGCAGAAGGTCCAGACTCACAGCCATCGCGGCTCACCGCACCATGGCCTGTTGGCGCCCTGAGACCCCGCCCCGCCCTGGGACCCGCCCCGCACGTATTGAAGACCTGCCCCAAAAGTCTTGCAGGCACACCTGCGCCCCAAGCAACGGCTTATGCATGTGGGTGGCCTGCCCTCTGGCAGCGGACCAGATGAACTGCTGTTCTAGTCGGACTGCTCCAGGGCCACTCAGACAGGAGGAAGAAACTACAGTTTTTGCTGTAATCCTTGCTGAGTGCCTAAGGCAGTAGCTGATCTACACCCCATTGGAGATCCAGAAACGAGGGCATCTAGTGGTCTGTGGGAGATGACACCAGATTTCAACCACGTGCATAAGGGACACATTCAACAGGAATATTCAGTGAGCGCCAAAGCTTTGCTGCACCAAGACCCGGCCCATAAACGTGTCTCCTGCACAGAAACTCTTCCTTTATAGACAAAGAGAGCCCCCCCAGTGACACCAACAACAATCAAGACTTAACTATACAAAGGAGGACCAAGATGGAGGCATAGGGCGGAAGCCTGATTGTTGCCTACCACAACAACTTTGAGACTACGACAAGAGAGCAGAGCAGACACCATCCAAGACCACCATAGGGCTGGCTGAGTAGATGCTCTACAACTAGAATAAAAGAGGGGTATGTGGGATGATGCTGATGCCGGTGACCCAAAGACCACACTTTAAGAACTACGGCTCAGGCGACACAAAAGAACTATGTCTCAGGCGATACAACAGCGGCCTGGAACATGCTCGGCGCAGTTCCCCCGGCGGTCTCCGGCTGAGGGGACGGCTCCACTGGCAGCCAAGCACGGACAGACGAGCCCCTATGAGACATGGGGTGGGAGACTCCGCGCTTGCTGACCTCCGAGTCCGTCAAGAATCTCAACGCCCCGGAAGCGGCCAGGTGCGCATGCTCGGCGACCGGCCACCGATGCAGACCCAAGGGCCGACGCAGCGACGCCAGACCGGCCCACCGCCATGTACCGGGCGCACCGGAGCTTCGCCGAGCCGCCGCCCGACGAGTTCTGCAGCAGCCATACTGGAGCTCTGGAAGGATGGCCAGGGGAATTGCTGAGGGGGGATTGACCGGCAGGAATTGGGATCGGGAAGACAGGGCCCCGCTGAGACCCGGGTGCGGGCGGGGTTGCGCGCCTCTGGGCTAGGGTGTGGTCACACGCCTCTGGGTATAAGTGAGGCCTCACGTCCCTGGGTCTAGGTGAGGCCACATTCCCCTGGGTCCAGGTGAGGCCGGACTCCGGGTCCGGGTGAGGCCAAGCGCCCCTGGGTCTGGGAGAGCCCACACACCCCTGGGTCCAGGCGAGACCATGTGTCCCTGGATCCGGGTGAGACCTCGTGCACCTAGGCATGGGTGAGGTCACGTGCCCCGGGGTCTGAGAGGCCAAGCGTCCCTGGGTCCGGGTGAGACCATGTGTCCCTGGATCCGGGTGAGGCCGCGTGCACCTAGACCCGGGTGAGCCCAAGTGGCCCTGGGTCTGGGAGAGGCCAAGCGTCCCTGGGTCCGGGTGCGACCATGTGTCCCTGGAGCCGGATGAGGCCTCGTGCACCTAGGCCCGGGTGAGGCCACGTGCCCCTGGGTCTGGGAGAGGCCAAGCGTCCCTGGGTCCGGGTGAGACCATGTGTCCCTGGATCTGGGTGAGGCCTCGTGCACCTAGGCCCGGGTGAGCCCAAGTGGCCCTGGGTCTGGAAGAGGCCAAGCGTCCCTCGGTCCGGGTGAGACCATGTGTCCCTGGATCCGGGTGAGGCCTCGTGCACCTAGGCCCGGGTGAGGCCACGTGCCCCTGGGTCTGGGAGAGGCCAAGCGTCCCTGGGTCCGGGTGAGACCATGCGTCCCTGGATCCGGATGAGGCCTCGTGCACCTAGGCCCGGGTGAGCCCAAGTGGCCCTGGGTCTGGGAGAGGCCAAGCGTCCCTGGGTCCGGGTGAGACCATGTGTCCCTGGATCCGGGTGAGGCCTCGTGCACCTAGGCCCGGGTGAGCCCAAGTGGCCCTGGGTCTGGGAGAGGCCAAACGTTCCTGGGTCTGGGTCAGACCATGTGTCCCTGGATCCAGGTGAGGCCTCGTGCCCCTAGGCCTGGGTGAGCCCAAGTGGCCCTGGGTCTGGGAGAGGCCAAGCATCCCTGGGTCCGGGAGAGACCATGTGTCCCTGGATCCAGGTGAGGCCTTGTGCAACTAAGCCCGGGTGAGGCCACGTGCCCCTGGGTCTGGGAGTGGCCAAGCGTCCCTGGGTACGGGTGAAGCCAGATCCTGGGTCCGGGTGAGGCCATGCGCCCCTGGATCCATCCGGGTGAGGCTGGGTCCCAGGCCCGGGTGAGACCACGCGCCCCTTGAGTATGGGTGAGGCCACGTGCCCCTTAATCCGGGTGACGCCGTGCCCCTGGGTTCGGCCGAGACCAAACCAGAGGGAGTCGGACATCCATTACCACCATTTGTCCACCATCCAGAGCTGAGGGGTCAGTGCTGACACGTACACATAAGGAACTACTGGACATTGAAATTGGGTCTCAAAAGAACTGTTGGTCCAGGGGGAAGCTCGCTACAGACTGATTCATTTGCCTGTCAGCATAACTATTGTTGCTCGTCTCACATTCAGTTTTTGTTAGTATATATCTAGTGACATATGATCTCGCTCATCTAGGGGAAATGATGAACAACATAGACTGAGGAACAAGAACAGAACCAGAAGCAAGGAGGCATCGATCGGACTATCGGGCCTCAGAGGGAGGATAGGGGAGGGTAGGGGGAGGGTGGGGGGAGGGGGAGAGTTCAACCAAAGGACCTGTATGCATGCATATAAGCCTATCCAACGGTTAAGTTCAACAGGGGATTGGGGCATGCGTGGGGAGAGGGGTGGGATGGGAATGGGGGGATGAGGACAAATATGTGACACCTTAATCAATAAAGAAATTTTTTAAAAAATTGAAAAAAAAAGAAGTATGTGTCTATCATTTTACTTTTTTCTTTCTTTTTTTATTGTTTAAAGTCTTACTAATAGTAGTACATATGTCTCCTTTTTTCCCCCCAATTGACCTTCCCCCAGCCTCCGCTATCCCCCGGCACATGCCCTCACCCCCCACCCAGTGTCTTATGTCCATTGGTTATGCTTATATGCATGCATACAAGTCCTTCGGTTGATCTCTTACCTCCTCCCCACCCCCAACCCTCCCCAGCCTTCCCGCTATCGTTTGACAGTCTGTTCGATGCTTCTCTGTCTATGTATCTATTTTTTTCTTTTTTTAAAATTTTTAATTTTTTTTACATATGTGTCCTTATTCCCCCACTAGAGGCCCAGTGCACGAAATTCGTGCACGGAGGGGGGTTGTCCCTCAGCCCAGCCTGTACCCTCTCAAATCTGGGACCCCTCAAGGGATGTGCGACTGCCCGTTTAGGCCCGATCCCAGTCGGACATCCCTCTCACAATCCAGGACTGCTGGCTCCCAACTGCTTGCCTGCCTGCCTTCCTGATTACCCCTAATCGCTTCTGCCTGCCAGCCTAATCACCCCCTAGCCACTCTGCTGCCAGCCTGTTTGCCCTCAACTTCCTTCTTCTGCCGGCCTGGTCACCCCTAACTGCCCTCTCCTGCAGGGTTGATCACCTCCAACTGCCCTCCCTTGCAGGCTTGGTCCCTCTCAACTGCCCTCCCTTGCAGGCCAGGTGCCTCCCAACTGCCCTCTCCTGCTGGCCATCTTGTGGTGGCCATCTTGTGTCCACATGGGGGCAGGATCTTTGACCACATGGGGGCAGCTATATTATGTGTTGCAGTGATGATCAATCTGCATATTACTCTTTTATTAGATAGTATAGAGGCCTGGTAAGGGGTGGGGGCCAGCTGGTTTGCCCTGAAGGGTGTCCCTGATCAGGGTGGGGTTCCCTTGGGGTGTGGGGCGGCCTAAGCGAGGGGCCTGTGGTGGTTTGCAGGCCGGCCCCTCCCCCTGACAACGAAAGCGGAGGCCCTGGTATCTGGAATTTATTTTCTTTCTACAATTGAAACTTTGTAGCCTGGAGCAGAGCCAAGCCTGGGGCTCCCTCCGAGGCCGGAAGCCATTTGTGTTGGGGTATAATTGAAACTTTGTTGCCTTAAGCGGGTGGGCCCGGCCAGGGTGTGTGGAAAGCTTTGCTTCCCCTGTTGCTGGCGGCAACCCTGGCCTGCTCTCTCAAGCTCCATTCTGCCAACATTTGTTTGAATTTGTTTACCTTCTATAATTGAAACTTTGTAGCTTGAGTGGAGGCTTAGGCCTGCAACAGCTGGCAGAAAGCTTGGCTTCCTCTGTTACCTAGGAAACCTTGCTCTCTGTGGCGGTAGCCATCTTGGTTTGGGTTAATTTGCATACCCGCTCTGATTGGATGGTGGGTGTGGCTTGTGGGTGTGTCGGAGGTATGGTCAATTTGCATATTTGTCTATTATTAGATTAGATTGCCTCCCATCCCCTGCTAATGCCCAACCCCCTGTTGTCTGTGTCCATTGATTAGGCTCATATGCATGCACACAAGTCCCTTGGTTGATCTCTCCCTCTCACTCCCACCGACCACCACCTTCCCTGAGGTTTGATGTTCTGATGGACGTTTCTCAGTCTCTGAATCTGTTCTTGTTCATCAGTTTATGTCATTCATTATATTCCACAAATGAGTGAGATCATGAGATGTTTATCTTTCTCTGCCTGGCTTATTTCACTTAGCATAATGCTCTCCATCTCCATCCATGTTGTTGCAAATGGTAGGAACTCCTTTTTTACTGCATCATAGTATTCCACTGTGTAGAGGTACCAGGGTTTTTTAATCCACTCATCTGCTGATGAGCACTTAGGCTATTTCCAAATCTTAGCTATGGTAAATTGTGCTGCTATGAACATAGGGGTGCATATATCCTTTCTGATTGATGTTTCTAGCTTCTTGGGATATATTCCTAGAAGTGGTATTACTGGGTCGAATGGACGTTCCATTTTTAGTTTTTTAAGGAAACTCCATACTGTTCTCCACAGTGGCTGCATTCCCACCAGCAGTGCAAAAGAGTTCCTTTTTCTCCGCATCCTCAACAACACTTGTCATTTGTTGATTTGTTGATGATAGCCATTCTGACAGGTGTGAGATGGTACCACATTGTTGTTTTGATTTGCTTCTCTCTGATGATTTGTGACTTTGAGCAGGTTTTCATATATCTCTTGGCCTTCCTTCTGTCTTCTTTCAAAAAGTGTCTATTTAGATCAGTTGCCCATTTTTTTGATTGGGTTGTTTATCTTCTTTTTGTTAAGTTGTATGAATTCTCTGTAAATGTTGGAGATTAAACCCTTATGGGTGATATCATTGGCAAATATATTCTCCCATGCAGTGGGCTTTCTTCTTGTTTTGTTGATGGTTTCTTTTGCTGTGCAAAAGCTTTTTATTTTGATGCAGTCCCATTTGTTTATTTTCTCTTTAGCTTCCATTGCTCTAGGGGCAGTATCAGTGAAGAAGTTCTTTTGGCATATGTCTGAGATTTTGCTGCCTGTGGATTCCTCTAGTATTTTTATGGTTTCCCATCTTATGTTTAAGTCCTGTATCCATTTTGAGTTTATTTTTGTGTAAGGTGTAAGTTGGTGATCTAGTTTCATTTTTTTGCATGTATCTGTCCAATTTTCCCAACACCATTTGTTGAAGAGACCGTCTTGACTCCATTGTATGTTCATGCCTCCTTTGTGAAATATTAATTGGGCATAGTGGTTTGGGTTGATTTCTGGGTTCTCTGTTCTATTCCATTGATCTATATGTCTGTTCTTGTGCCAGTACCAGGCTGTTTTAAGAACAGTGGCTTTGTAATACAGCTTGAAATCTGGTATTGAGATTCCTTCTACTTTGTTCTTCTTTCTCAGGATTGCTGTGGCTATTCGGGTCTTTTTTTATTCCAGATGAATTTTTGGAGAGTTTGTTCTAGGTCTGTGATATATGTCGTTGGTATTTTAATGGGGAGTGCATTGAATCTATAGATTGCTTTGAGTAGTATGGACATTTTAATGATGTTGATTCTACCAATCCATGAACATGGTATGTTCTTCCATCTGTTTATGTCTTCCTCTATCTCTTTTTTCAGTGTTGTGTAGTTTTCAACATATAGGTCTTTTACCTTCTTAGTTTAGTTTATTCCTAGGTATCTTAATTTTTTTGGTGTGATGGTATATGGAATTGCTTTTTTAGTCTCTCTTTCTGTAAGTTCATTATTGGTGTATAGAAATGCCATAGATTACTTGGCATTAATTTTGTATCCTGCAACATTGCCAAATTCATTTATTAAGTCTAATAATTTTTGATGGAGTCTTTAGGGTTTTCTCTGTACAGTATCATGTCATCTGCGAATAAGAACAGTTTTACTTCTTCTTTTCCAATTTGGATGCCTTTTATTTCTTCTTCTTGTCTGATCACTATTAGTGATATATTACTAGTACTTCCAGTACTATGTTGAACAGGAGTGGTGAGAGTGTGCATCACTGTCTTGTTCCTGTTCTTAGGGAAAATGGTTTTAGTTTTTGCCCATTGACTATGATGTTGGCTGTGGGTTTGTCATATATGGCTTTTATTATGTTGAGGTATGATCCTTCTATTCCCACATTGCTGAGAGTTTTTATCAAGAAAGGGTGTTGGATTTCGTCAAATGCTTTTTCTGCATCAATTGATATGACTATGTGATTTTTATCTCTCAATTTGTTTATGCGATGTATCACCTATATTGATTTGCGAATATTGTACCATCCTTGCATCCCTGGGATAAATCCTACTTGGTCATGGTGTATGACCTTTCTGATGTACTGCTGGATTCGATTTGCTGGAATTTTGTTGAGGATTTTGGCATCTATGTTCTTGAGGGATATTGGCCTGTAATTCTCTTTCATTGTGTTATCTTTATCTGGTTTTGGTATTAGGGTGATGTTGGCTTCATAACAGGAGCTTGGAAGTGTTCCTTCCTCTTGAATTTTTTGGAATAGTCTGAGGAGGATAGGTTTTAGTTCTTCCTTGAATGTTTGGTAAAATTCCCCTGTGAAGCCATCTGGCCCTGGGCTTTTGTTTGCCGGAAGCTTTTTGATGACTGCTTCAATTTCCTCCAAGTTATCAGCCTATTGAGATTTTTAGAATCTTCCTGAGTGAGTTTTGGAAGGTTGTATTTTTCTAGGAACATGTCCATTTCCTACAGGTTGTATAGTTTGTTAGAAGAGAGTTGTTCTTAGCATTTTTTAAACAATCCTCTGTATTTCTGTGGGGTCTGTTGTTATTTCACCTCTTTCCTTTCTGATTTTGTTTATTTGGGTCCTCTCTCCTTGCTTCTTGATGAGCCTGGCTAGAGGTTCATCAATCTTGTTTATCCTTTCGAAGAACCAGCTCTTGGTTTTGTTGATCTTTTGTATTATTTCTTTGGTTTCTATGTCGTTTATCTCCACTCTGATCTTTGTTATTTCCCTTCTTCTGCTCACTGTGGGCTTTTCTTGTTGCTCTCTTTCTAATTCTTTAACTTGTTGAGTTAGATGATTTATTACCATTTTTTCTTGTTTTTTTGAGGTAGGACTGTAGAGCTATAAACTTCCTTTTCAGGATTGCTTTCATTGGGTCCCATAGCATTTGCGTTGTTGTGTTTTTATTGTCACTAGTCTCCAGGATGTTTTTGTTTGTTTGTTTGTTTTGTTTCGTTTTGTTTTTATTTTTAATTTTTTTAAATTTAATAAATCTTTATTGTTCAGATTATTACAATAGTTTCTCCTGTTTCCCCCATAGCGCCCCTCCACCTGATTCCCACCCCACCTTCTGCCCTTACCTCCCCCGCACTGTCCTCATCCATAGGTGTACAATTTTTGTCCAGTCTCTTACTGCACCTCCCATACCCTTTTCCCCCTGAGAATTATCAGTCCACTCCCTTTCTATGCCCCTGATTCTATTACATTCACCAGTTTATTCTGTTCCTCACATTTTTAATTCACTTGATTTTTGGGTTCACTTGTTGATAGATATGTATTTGTTGCTCATAATTTTTATCTTTACCTTTTTCTTCTTCCTCTTCTTAAAGAATGCCTTTCAGCATTTCATATAATACTGGTTTGGTGGTGATGAACTCCTTTAGCTTTTTCTTATCTGTGAAGCTCTTTATCTGACCTTCCATTCTGAATGGTAACTTTGCTGGGTAGAGTAATCTTGGTTGTAGGTTTTTGTTATTCATCACTTTGAATATTTCTTGCTACTCCCATCTGGCCTGCATAGTTTCTGTTGAGAAATCAGCTGACAATCGTATGGGTGCTCACTTGTAGGTAATTAACTGCTTTTCTCTTGCTGCTTTTTTAAAAATATATTTTATTGATTTTTTACAGAGAGGAAGAGAGAGGGATAGAGAGTTAGAAACATCGATGAGAGAGAAACATCGATCAGCTGCCTCTTGCACACCCCCTACTGGGGATGTGCCCGCAACCAAGGTACATGCCCTTGACCGGAATCGAACCTGGGACCCTTCAGTCCGCAGGCCGACGCTCTATCCACTGAGCCAAACCGGTTTCGGCGTCTCTTGCTGCTTGTAAGATTCTCTTTGTCTTTTGCTCTTGGCATTTTAATTATGATGTGTCTTGGTGTGGTCCTCTTTGGGTTCCTTTTGTTTGGGGTTCTATGCACTTCCTGGACTTATAAGTCTATTTCTTTCACCAGGTGGGGAAGTTTTCAGTCATTATTTCTTCAAATAGGTTTTCATTATCTTGCTCTCTCTCTTCTTCAGGCACACACATAATTCTGATGTTGGTATGCTTGAAGTTGTCCTAGAAGCTTCTTACACTATCTTCAACTTTTTGGATTCTCTTTTCTTTTTTCTTTTCTGGTTGAGTGTTTTTTGCTTCTTTGTATTTCAGATCTTTGACTTGATTCTTGCTCCTCTAGTCTGCTGTTGGTTCTCTGTATAATATTTTTTTTATTTCAGTCAGCGTATGTTTAATTTCTAGTTGGTCCTTTTTCATATTCTCAAGGGTCTGGCTAAATTTATTTGCCTTTTCTAGGAAATTCTTGAAAAACCTTATAACTCTGGTTTTGAATTCTATGTCCAGTTGTTTATTTTCCTCCATTTCTTTCATTTGTGATCTGTTTCTTTATCTCTGCATTTTCATTGCTTCCCTGAGTTGGTAGGGTAGCTTTGTGTGCTAGGTGTCATATAGGGCCCCGTGGCTCAGCCTACCCAGTTACCTGAGGTGAACATTCTTGGTGCATCCCTTTGTGGTCTGTGTGTACAGCCTTGTTGTAGTCAAGCCTTGATTGTTATTGGTATCACTGGGATGAATTGACCTCCAGGCCAACTGGCTATGTGTATCAGCTGTGTCTACTCCAGGAGACCTGTGCTGGACATAGCCTTGTAGGACCAGACTTGCAAAATTGCAAAAGCCTCTGTGCTCAGCTTGGATGGGGCGCAGTCTCAGGGCTGAGCAGACAGTCTTGACTTGCCATCAGACCTGTCCTTGCGCACGCGCCTCCAGACCTCTGCCTTCCGCACTCCCCTGATTTTCCGCCTGACAGTCCAGATTCCCCCAGGCTCGCTTGGAACTGGGGTTCAGTGCAGTTGGAACTGGGGTTCAGTGCAGTCAGGAGCTTCTGATTCTCTTCCACTATGGAGGGCTAGCAGCAACCTCAGCAATCAGTGTTGGGTGCACTGTTGAGCGCGTGCCTCCAGACCCCTGCCTGCTGTGGCTTCCTCTCCGAGTTTCCGTGTGCCTTTCTCTCTACCTGACAGTCTAGACTCCCCCCTTATGAGCCTGGCTCCACAGCGTTTCGCCCATAACTGGGGTTCAGTGCAGTTGGAACTTGGGTTCAGTGCAGTCTGGGGCTTCCTTCCCTCTCCCACCAGAGAACGCCAGCCAGGCACTCAGCCGCCCTTCCTCTCCGCGTGCACATCTCCATACCTCAGTCCTTTGCAGCTCTGATTCTCCCTGTGCTTTCCTCTTTCCTTCTAGTTGTAGAATTTCCACTCAGCCAGCTTTCCTGTGGTTCTGGGTGATGTCCGTTCTGTCTTTTAGTTGTAGTTTTGAAATTGTTGTGCCAGGCAGCAGTTTAGGTGTTTACCTATGCCATCATCTTGGTTTCTCACCAGGATTTTTTAATTTCTTCTTTGATCTCATTGACAACCCAGTCATTGTTTAATAGCATGCTATTCAGCTTCCAAGTGTTTGAATTTTTTGGAATGTTTTTATTGTAGTTTATTTCTAATATTATGCCACTGTGGTCTGAGAAAATGCTTGATATGATTTCAATCTTTTTGAATTTGGGGAGACTTTTCTTGTGACCCAATATGTGGTCTATTTTTGAAAATGTCCCATGTGCACTTGAGAAGAACATATATTCTGTGGCTTTGGGGTGAAATGCTCTGAAGATGTCAATTAGGTCCATCTGATCTAGTGAGTCATTTAGAATTGCTGTTTCTTTGCTGATTTTTTGTCTAGAGGATTTATCCAGTGGTGTAATAAAGTCCCCTACTATGATTGTATTGTTGTCGATCTCTCCATTGATATCTTCCAGGAGGTTTTTTTATGTATTTGGGTGCTCCTGCATTGGGTGCATATCTGTTTACCAGAGTTATATCTTCTTGTTGAATTGCTCCCTTTAGTATTATGTAGTGGCCTTCCTTATCTCTTGTTATGGCCTTTACTTTGAGGTCTATTTTATCGGAAATAAGTATCACAACCCCAGCTTTTTTCTCATTTCCATTTGGCTGAAAAATGTTTTTCCACCCCTTCACTCTCAGTCTGTGTGAATCCTTTATTCTGAGGTGGGTCTCTTGTAGACAGCAAATATATGGGTTATGTTTTTTTATCCATTCAGCTACCCTATGTCTTTTGATTGGTGCATTTAATCCATTTACGTTTAATGTTATTATTGACAAGTACATGTTGGTTTTCATATTTTTCCTTAGTGTTTGTGTTTCTTCTTGCCTTTCTTTTTCTTCTTTTTATAGCAGTCCCTTTAACATTTCTTGCATTGCTGGCTTGGTAGTGATAAACTCTCTTAGCCCTTTTTTGTCTGTGATGCTCCTGATTCCACCTTCAATTTTGAATGATAGCCTTGCTGGGTATAGTATTCTTGGATTCAGTCCCTTGCTTTGCATCACTTTGTATATTTCATTCCATTCTCTTCTGGCCTAGTGTGTTTCTGTTGAGAAATCAGTTGATATTCTAATGGGAGATCCCTTGTAGGTCACTTTCTCTCTCTCTTTGGCAGCCTTTTAGATTCTTACTTTGTCGTTAGTGTTCGCCAATTTAATTATGATGTGTCTTGGTGTCTGTCTTTTGGAGTTCAACTTGTTTGGGACTCTATGAACTTCTTGGACTTGTATAGTTTTTTTCCTTGCCAATATCAGGGAAGTTTTCTGTCATTATTTCCTCAAACATGTTTTCTATTCCTTGCTTCTCTTCCTCTCCTTCTGGTATCCTTATTATGCGAATGTTGTTTCATTTTGTGTTGTCCCGAAGCTCCCTTAGGCTCTCCTCTTGCTTTTTAATTCTTCTTTCCAGTTGCTGCTGTGTGTGTGTGTTTTTTCCTAGCTTGTCTACTAATTCGCTGATGCGGTCCTCAGCCTCTTCTACTCTACTCTTTAAGCCTTCCATTGTGTTCTTTATTGCAGCTATGTCATTCTTCATCTCCTCTTGGTTTCTTTTCATGTTGGTGACATTCTCATTCAGCTCTTTATAGGTCTCATTGAGTTGTGTGTATTTGTCATCTAGCCGTTTAAACATCTTTATAACTATTACTCTGAATTCTTTCTCTGATAAGCTGCTAGCCTCAATTTCATTTAACTCCCTTTCTGGAGATTCCTCTTTTTCTTTCCTTTGGGGATTGCTTTTTTGTCTTCCCATGTTTTCTTGTAATGTTTTAATTGTAGATCCAATTGCTTTGCTACCCAGGTTCTTTTGGGGATGGTGCTACTGGTGTAATCTTTCAGTTCTCCTGGGCTTGTTAATCTAGTGTAGCTCCCTACTTGAGCTATTTGGGTTCTCTTGATGTAGGCCTGTGAGCTTGAGAGGCACAACTGCTGTGTCTAGAAGTCAGCAGCTGTAGAGGGGAGTGTCCCAATTTTTGCTGTCTTGCACCCTTAATTGAAATCATGCATGCCCAGCAGGGACTCACAGTGGCACTAAGGAACCGTCTGTCAGGGTGATGTGGCTCAGGGTGCCTGCACTCTGGAAAGGCGTGACTGGTGCCCAGAGTTCTGTAGTTGTGGGGTGGGAAGACTCAGCTTTTCCTGATGCACCTCTGTTGGATTGGCGCTTACTCCCAGTGGCAGCTCATAGGAGCACCCACGGTAAATTTGCCAGCAATGCACACTGAAGCACTCTGAAGGGCCCTGGCAGTGTAGCCACGTAATTGAGGTGCCTGTGGGCAGGTATCCAAGATGAGTGAATTCAAAATTTCTACTGCTGTGTGGGAGTGTGCCCCTGTTTGTTCAAGATCGCTCCCAGGAAGAGCTCACAGTGGCTCCCATGAGCGCCCTGTGGGTAGATGGGCTCAGGGTGCCTGCCTGTTGGAACTTCACATCTGTGGATGTGCGTTTGCTGGCACAGAGCTTTGACACACTCTGCGGGGTCCTGGCACTGAGGTTGAGCCACTGGGGTGAATGTGGGCAGTTATTCAGGAAGAGGGAATTCAGAATTTCCACTGCGGGGCAGCACACCCTTGTCTGTGCAGAATCACACCCAGCAGAGTCTCACAGGTGCTCCCAGAGCTCACTGTGGAAAGATGGGCTCAGGGGTCCTGTTCCTTTGTGGAGGTGCATTTGCCTGCACAGAGCTCTGATGCACTCTGAGGGGTCCTGGCACTAAGGATGAGCCGCTGGGTGTCTGCGGGCAGCTATTCAGGAAGAGGGAGTTCAGAATTTCTACTGCGGGGCCACGTGTCCTTGTCTGTACAAAATCACACCCTTGGGGGCTCTCAGTGGCTCCCAGGCACTGCCTACGGAGTGGAGTGCCCTGGATGACTGCACGTGCTGGAAACACACAAATGTTTGTCTGGAGTTCTGCCGCTGGGGAGGGGGAGGTTTCACTTACTGCTGCCGAGCGGTGCACCTTTGGAGGTGGAGGTCCCAGAGTCCACAGGTCTGCAGCTGGGGAAGCAGGATTTTTGCTGGAGTGGCTGCTGGGTCGTGGGGCAGTTCCAAGGCCTGTCTGGGTGGTGGTGCTGATGAGTTCCTAAAAAAGGCCATTTACACCTTCAAGATGGTGTGGGCTCCATACCTGAGTCCCGCAGTTTGTGGAGTGCCTGCAGCGGTGGTAGTCTCTCCTTGTCAAAGAGAGCCTGGTCTGCCAGCCCCTGCTGCTCCTGCGAGATTTAACTGTCCTTTACTCACTCAACACACACCACACACATCCACACACTCTCCTTTCATACCCTCACTCACTCACTTCCTCTCCCTCACCTCTGTCCTGCCAGCTGCCATCTTTTTTTCTCTGTGTATCTATTTTTGTTCATCAGTTTTTCTCTCTGTATCTATTCTTTATTATCCATAAATGAGTGAGATTATGTGGTATTTTCCTTTCACTGACTGGCTTATTTCACTTAGTATAATGCTCTCCAGGTCCATCCAAGCTGTTACAAATGGTAATAGCTCTTTCTTTTTTATAGCAGTGTAGTATTCCATTGTGTAGTTGTACCACAGTTTTCTAATCCACTCATCTGCTGATGGGCACTTAGGCTGTTTCCAAATCTTAGCTATTGTAAATTGTGCTGTGAACATAGGGGTGCATATATCCTTTCTGATTGGTGTTTCTGTTTTCTTGGGATAGATTCCTAGAAGTGGTATTACTGGGTCAAATGGCAGTTGCATTTTTAATTTTTTGAGGAAACACCATACTGTTCTCCACAGTGGCTGCACCAGTCTGCATTCCCACCAGCAGTGAAGGAGGGTTCCTTTTTCTCCACATTCTCTCCAGCACCTGTCATTTGTTTATTTGTTGATTATAGCCATTCTGACAGGTGTGATGTGGTACCTCATTGTTTTTTTTGATTTGCAATTCTCAGATGATTAGTGACTTTGAGCTTGTTTTCTTATGTCTCTTGGCTTTCTGAATGTCCTTTTTAGAAAAGTGTCTATTTAGGACATTTGGCCATTTTTTGACTGGATTGTTTATCTTCCTTTTGTTAAGTTTATGAGTTTCCTGTAAATGTTGGAGATTAAACTTTTATTGGATATAACATTGGCAAATATGCTCTTCCCTGCAGTGGGCTTTCTTGTTATTTCGTTGATTGTTTCTTTGCTGTGCATAAGCTTTTTATTTTGATGTAATCCCACTTGTTTATTTTCTCCTTAGATTCCCTTGCCCTAGGAGCTGTATTGTTAAATATATTGCTTTGACAAATGTCTGCTATTTTGCTGCCTATAGCTTCTTCTAAGATTTTTATGGTTTCCCATCTTATGTTTAAGTTCTTTGTCCATTTAAGTTTATTTTTGTGTATGGTGTAAAATTTAGTTTCATAAATTTTTTGCAAGTATCTGTCCAGTTTTTCCCAACACCATTTACTGAAGAGACTGTCTTGGCTCCATTGTATGGTCTTGGCTCCTGTGTCAAATATTAATTGCACATAATGGCTTGTGTTGATTTCTGGGTTCTCTGTTCTGTACCACTGGTCTATACGTCTTTTCTAGTGCCAGTACCAAGCAGTTTTGAGAACAGTGGCTTTGTAATACAGCTTGATGTTTGGTATTGTGATCCCTCCAACATTGTTCTTTTTTCTCATGATTGCTGCAGCTATTCAGCGTCTTCTTTTATTCCAGATGAATTTTTGGAGAATTTGTTCTGGGTCTTTGAAGTATGCCATTGGTATTTTAATGGAGATTGCATTGAATCTATAGATTACTTTGGGTAGTATGGACATTTTAATGATGTTGATTCTACCAATCCATGTACATGGTATATTCTTTCATTTGTTCATGTCTCCCTCTATCTCTTTTATCAGCATTCTGAAATTTTCTGAGTACAGGTCCTTTATCTCCTTGGTTAAGTTTATTCCTATGTATCTTAATTTATTTGTTGCAATGGTAAATTGGATTCCTTTTTAAATTTCTATTTCTGTTAGTTCATTATTGGTGTATAGAAAAGCAATAGACTTCTGGGTGTTTATTTTGTATCCTCCTACATTGCTGAATTCATTTATTAAGTCTAGTAGTTTTTTGATGGAGTCTTTGGGATTTTCTAGGTACAGTATCATGTCATCTGCGAATGACAGTTTTACTTCTTCTTTTCCAATTTGGATGCCTTTTATTTCTTCTTGTTGTCTGATCACTATTACTAGTACTTCCAGTACTATGTTGAACAGGAGTGGTGAGAGTGGGCATCCCTGTCTTTTTCCTGTTCTTAGTGGAAATGGTTTTAGTTTTTGCCCATTGAGTATGATGTTTGCTGTGGGTTGTCATATATGGCTTTTATTATGATGAGGTATGATCCTTCTATTCCCACCTTGCTGAGAGTTTTTATCAAGAAAGGGTGTTGGATTTTGTCAAATGTTTTTTCCTTCATCAGTCCATATCATTATATGGTTTTTATGTCTCAGTTTTTTTATGTGATGTATCACATTTATTAATTTGCGGATATTGTACCATCCTTGCATCCCCGGAATAAATACCACTTGGTCATGGTGTATGATCTTTTTAATGTATTGCTGGGTTAGATTTGTTAGAATTTTGTTGAGGATTTTGGCATCTATGTTCCTGAGGGATATTGGCCTGTAATTCTCTCTCTTTGTATTGTCTTTATCTGGTTTGGGATTAGGGTAATGCTGACTTCATAGAAAGAGCTTGGAAGTGCTCCTTCCTCTTGAATTTTTGGGAATAGACTGAGCAAGATAGGTTTTATTTCTTCTTTGAGTGTTTATAAAAATCCCCCATGAAGCCATCTGGTCCAGAGCTTTTGTTTGTTGGAAGATTTTTGATTACTATTTCAATTTCCTCCATAGTTATCGGCCTATTCAAATTTTTTTATTCCTCCTGGCTGAGTTTTGGAAGGTAATATTTTTCCAGGAACATGTCCATTTCTTCTAGGTTGACCAGTTTGTTGGAGTAGAGTTGCTCATAGTATTTTTTTTATGATTCTTCATATTTCTGTGGGGTCTGTTGTTATTTCACCTCTTTCATTTCTGATTTTGTTTATTTGGGTCCTCTCTCTCTTCTTCTTGGTGAGCCTGGCTAGAGGTTCATCAATCTTGTTTATCCTTTCAGAGAACCAGCTCTTGGTTTCATTGATCCTTTGTATTGTTTTTTTAGTCTCTCTGTCATTTATTTCCACTCTGATCTTTATTATTTCCTTCCTTCTGCTCACTGTGGGCTTTTCTTGTTGCTCTCTTTATAATTCTTCAAATTGCAGAGTTAGATGGTTTATTACCAGTTTTTTGAGGTCGGCCTGTAATGCTATGAACTTCCCTCTCAAGATTGCTTTCATTGTGTCCCTGAGATTTTGCATTGTTGTGTTTTCATTGTAGTTTGTTTCCAGGATGTGTTTTATTTCTTCTTTGACCTCTTTGGTAACCCACTCATTGTTTAATAGTATGCTATTCAGCCTCCAAGTGTTTGAATTTTTGTGATTTTTTTTTTTTACTGTAGTTGATTTCTAATTTTATGCCATTGTGATCTGAGAAGATGCTTGATATGATTTCAATCCTCTTGAATTTGGAGAGACTTTGCCTGTGTCCCAATATGTGGTCTATCTTTTAAAATGCCCCATGTGCACTTGAGAAGAATGTATATTCTGTAGTTTGGGGGTAGAATGTTCTATAGATGTCAATTAAGTCCATCTGATCTAGTGAGTCATTTAGGATTGAAGTTTCTTTGCTAATTTTTTGTCTAGAGGATTTATTCAGTGATGTTAATGGGATATTAAAGTCTCCTACTATGATTGTGTTGCTGTCAATATCTTCCCTGATATCTTCCAGAAGGATTTTTATCTATTTGGGTGCTCCTGCATTGGGTCCATAAATGTTTACTAAAATTATATTCTCTTCTTGTATTGATCCCTTTAGAATTATGAAGTGGCCTTCCTTGTCTCTTATTATGGTCTTCACTTTAAGGTCTATTTTGTCAGATATAAGTATTGTTACCCCAATTTTTTTTTTCATTTCCATTTGCCTGATACATATTTTTCCATCCCTTCACTTTTAGTCTGTGTGAGTCCCTTGATCTGTGGTGGATCTCCTGTAGACATCACATATATGGGTCATGTTTTCTTATCCATTCATTCACTCAATGTCTTTTGATTGGAACATTTAACTCATTTAGATTTAATGTTACTATTGATAGGTACTTGTTTGTAGCCATTTCTGTACTTTATGCCTGTGTTCCTTCCTCCCTTTCTATTTCTTCTTTTTACAGCATTCCCTTTAGCATTTCTTGCATTGCTGTCTTGGTAGTGATAAACTCCCTTGGCCTTTTTTTTTTTTTTTTTGTCTGCAAAGCTCCTGATTTTCCCTTCAATTTTTATTGATAATCTTGCTGAATAGAGTATTCTTGTATTCAGTCCTTTGCTTTGCATCTCTTTGTATACCTCCTTCCATTGCCTTCTCGCTTGATGTGTTTCTGTTGAGAAATCATTTAATAGTTGGATGGGGGATCCTTTGTAGGTAACTCTCTGTCTCTCTCTTGCAGCCTTTAAGATTCTCTGTCGTTAACATTTGCCATTGTGATTATGGCATGTCTTGGTGTGGCTCTTTTGGGATTCATCTTGATTAGGACTCTCTGTACCTGTGTAACTTTTTTCTTCCCCATATCAGGGAAGTTTTCTGTCATTATTTCTTCAAGTAGATTGTCTAAACCTTGCTGCTCTTCTTGTCTTTTCTCCAGTTGCTGTTCAGATTCGGCTTGTTTCTCTGCCTTATCTTCTAACTCACTAATTTGGTCCTCTGTTTCTTCTAGTCTACTGTTGAAACCTTCCATGGTGTTTTTTATTGTTTTTGCATAGGTTATTGATTTTCTCGTCCATTTGATGTATGAACTGTACAACCATTGCTCTGAATTCTTTTTCTGTCATTCTGGTTGCTTCCTTTTCACTTATTTCCTTTCTTGGTGATTCCTCATTTTCTTTCCTCTGGGGATTGTTTCGTTGTTGCCCCATTCTAACTATCACCAGAAGTCTCAAATGTCGAGTTGCCGGGGTCTCAGCCATGTGCAGTGGAAGCTTCGCACCCCCTGAGTGTCACTGAAGAACTCTGACTCTAAGACATGTGGCTGCCATGGGTTCTTGGGAGCCACGCTGGCTTAGAATCAGAGTCACAGGTGCACTTAGTGTGGCCTCGTGTGCGCATCTAGAATCAGGGACCCTGCCTGTGCCACACTGAATCAGAGACCCTGCTGGTGTGTGCTGAAAATCAGAGTCCCCTAGCACATGTCAGGAGTCAGAGACCCCCTGTACCCATGCCATGAATCAAGTATCAGAGTCTCTGTTGCTTGGGGTGGCCTCACGCCAAGAATCAGGGTCCCTATGTGCACATTTGCCAAATTGGGGTCACTGACTCTTAGTGTGAATGCACTAGGAATCAGGGATCCCAGGCATGCACGAGGAGAAACAGAATCAAGTCACTGGTGCACAGTGTTGCCTTTCACACAGGGAATCAGTGTCCCCTGTCTAATTGAGGGACCGGGTAGCACAGTCACACTGTGTCGGCAGGAGATCCACTCCTGCCCTGTGGAAAACAGCCTTCTGTGTCCGCTTGCTCTGAATCAAAGTCAGGTGGCTCTGTTGTCCTGTGTGGGCATTGGGGTCTGGTTCCGCAGGTGTGCACTGCAGGAAACAAACCTGTGTCCATGTACCCAGGCTTAAATTTAGTGCAGCTCCCAGCGTGGGTGCGGGGTCTGATCATGGGAAACAAACTCCCCAAGTTCGTGCTCTCAGGCTCAAATTTAGTGCAGCCTTCATGCATGGGCGCGGGGTCTGGCTGCAGGAAACAAACTTCCCGTGTCTGCACACCCAGGCTCAAATTCAGGTACAGCCACTGCTGCTGTGTGTGGGCAGGAGGCCTGTATGAGCGGGGAGGGTCTGGCAGTTCCTATGCCACTGGTATGAGGCCGGCGGGGAGGGGTATTGGCTCTGTGACTCACAGAAATCTGCGGCCAGGGTGCTTGGGGTCTTGGTGTCTGTGGATCTGAAGCTGTGGTCACAGGTCTTTTACCCGAGCGGCTGTAGGGTCCCGGTTTGGGTCTGAGACCAGATTGGGTAGTGGCGAGGTTAGGATTCTAGTCTCAAACAGTACTGTTCTTCAAGATGGCGTGGTCTCTGTGCCCGAGCTGGCCACCCCCAGAGTGTCCACGGTGGCAGAAGGGTTTTGCTGTCTAAGACTGCCTGGTTTAGCAGCCCCTTGGAAGACCTGCAGGATCTAACTGTCCCTATTTCACTCACATACACACACCCACACACGTCCACACACTCCTCTATTGCTCCCTCACTCTCTCTCTCCCTACCTTCTTGCCAGTCACCATCTTGCCTCTATCATTTTACTTTTCATCCAATCACAGAGGTTTCCCTGTTTTGCTTTCTCCTGCCTCCCTAATCCATCTCCAATGGATTTCATGTGACCCACTTACATCGCCTCTTCTGATTGTAATTTATAAAGTAGATGAAAAACCGCCATTCTCCAGAGCATTATCTCAATATGTTGAGATTCTGCTTCCTGGCAATTGTCATCAGTTTGGTTCAAATAAACTCACAAAAATTCTTTCCATCTTTGAATGTTTCATATATATATGAGAAGAAGGGAAAGGGAGAGAGAGACAGAAACATCAATGATAAGAGAGAATCATTAACCAGCTGGGGATTGAGCCAGCAACCCAGGCATGTGCACTGACTGGGAATCAAACCATGACCTCCTGGTTCATAGGTTGATGCTCAACAACTGAGCCATGCCGGCTGGGCTGAATGTTTCTTATGTTAATAGTTTGAATGACAAGCCTGCTTGTTCCTGAAAATCAAGAAAACATTTGAAGAATTATCAGGGCAGATCTGGGAGCAGTTCCTAGTAGAGCCTGCCTTCCCTGTACACCCCCATTGGCATACTGTAAAAAAATAGGCCTCTGTGATCCATCTCCAGCAAAGTCAACTTTTAATGGAAATGGTTACTGAATTTCCCCTGGGCAAACAGAATGCAGGGAGGAAGGAAGAGGATATAAGAACAAAGAACTGTGGACATGGGCTAGCATCATGGTGGAAACCCCAGAGACGCCCAGGATGAAACACCATGTGCCACCTCAATTAGACAGGGGATGGTGGAGACAACTAGAAAAGGCCTGAGCCCATTATTCCATTTTTTTGAAATGGCCTAATGGTAGATAGTAAGACCTAGGCAACGTATGAGGAAAGTACCAGCCAATGAGGAACCGTAGAAGGGTCTCTCACACTCTAGATAAATAGACTGTGGTTGCTGCTCCGTGTGTACCTGTACAGCTGGAGGGACACCTGCTCTTGCAAGATCGTATTAAAAGTCTCATTTTGCCATACTTCTCTCTCCAAGTCCATTGTTTGAATTCGGACAGGTGAGCATTTCACACAATTTGGGGGTGTGTCTGGGATTTCTGTGCCCATGGAGAGCGGAGCCCCAGTTGATGGGGAGACGATTTCCTCCTAATTTTGGGTGGCCACTCTTTGCCTGGGATCCTGTCTCTTCTTGGAGGCCATAGATATGCCTGAGACTGTTTTGTTTTTGTTTTCTTTCCAGAAGATGGCAAAACGGACATTGGGGACAAAAGACAGGCACCCACAGCAACCAGGCAACCTTGTGCATGGGACAAGGTAGGAAAAATTGGACTGTAAGCACTACTTTCATGATTGGGTGTCCTCAGAGATCAAGTGTATGTGACTGAGACTTGTCTTGGACACGAAGTGAGCATAGAGTCCTAATCTGCGGTTCTGTTCTCCCTTGAGGGAAATGACTAGAGTCAGATGAAGCAGATCACAGGGTGTACAAAAAATCTCCAGTGAGGTGGGTCGAGTGCACAGAATAGTCACAGGGACTTGATGAGGATGGGGAACAAAAATTCTAAGCCTAAGGAAGACATTCCCTCAGATAGTTCATTGGGAAGAATGCTGAGATTCTTGGGGGACAATCTCTGAACCAGGAACAAAGCTCTGCTTTGGTGTGTTGTTGTTTTTTATGCAGGGAATTCTGTGGTGTCTGTGGCTGGACAGACAAGGAACATGGTGTGTAGCTCTTGTCTGTGGGTTGTGCATGCCTGTAAATATTGTACATAGAGTGTCTCTTAAATTCAGTTGTTTCGTTTCTCGTTATAGATTGGTTTAATTTGTTTAAAGGTGGGGCACATCCCACTTTGGGGACCCCAGCTACTTGTGGCAGGCTGAACCTGTGGCAGGGACTCCAGGAACTTCCCAGCAGCTGCCAAGAATTCTTAAGTTTGGGGACCCTTCTTGCTCTCCCTCTCAAGGCATCAGCCACTGGACACTCTTATTAGCTAGTCAGAGTTCCTGTCTGTCTGTCTGTCTGTCTGTCTGTCTGTCTGTAATGTAACTTGGTTACTGATGTTCTTTGCTTGCTTTCTTTTAGTTTGCTGTTAAATGACATGGGGCAGTAAGCCAGGAATTGAGAAACTAAGATGGTTAAACAGCAATTTGGAGCCATCTAGTAAACCCTATCTTCCCTAAATCAAGGACACTTAAAAATGGATGATTTGCATTTTGCCAGAGGGTAAATGGCTTATGTCAGCCTACTCAGGGATGGCAGAAATCCAATTAGTGTCATTTGCTGATCACATCAAATGACAAATGAAGTTAAAGAATAAACCTTACTTTGGTTAGTCTGAGAAGGCTAAAGGCTAATCCTACCTAATAATAGAGTAATATGCAAATTGACGTACCTTCGCTACACCCACCATCCACGCCAACCATCCACACCCACCAGGAAACCATCCTGCCAGAGGCTTTTCCAGCCTCGGGCACCAGCGCGGAGCCTGCGATGGATTGCAGGCAACTGGGGGTCTGCTCCTGCGAGGGCGTCTGCTCCTGTGGTGGATTGCAGGGAGCTGGGTCCCCTGCCCAATGGGCGGTATCTGCGATCACAGGGAGCTGGGGTCCCCTGCCCAATGGGCGGTGTCTGCAATCACAGGGAGCTGGCGGTCCCCTTCCCAGGACTAAAGCTTTTGGCCAGAGGCTTTAGGCCTGGGCAGGGCACAGCCGGTGATTGGTGTGAACTATAGAGGAAACACATTTTCTGACGGCACATTGGCTAAGCTTCCTGTATGCCACTGGTAATGTTCTCAGTAACTTGGGTAATAAGAATCCAAAAAGGTGATCTAGGGTTTTTCCACCACAGTTCTGGAGAAAAAAACGAAGGTCCGCTGCTGGAGGGCTAAGAAATGTCATATCCTGCCCTAGCCGGTTTGACTCAGTGGATAGAGCCTCGGCCTGCCCACAGCAGGATCTGGGATGATTCTGATCAAGGGCATGTACCTAGGTTGCAGGCTCCTCCCTGGCCGGGGCCCAGATCAGGGCTCAAGCAGGAGGCAACCAATCGAAGTGTTCCTCTCACTTTGATGTTTCTGTCTTTCCCTTTCTCTTCCACATTCCCTAAAAGTCAATAGAAACATATCCTCAGGTGAGGATAAAAAAAAAAAAAGAAAGAAAGAAATGCATATCCTATGAAAGACACATCTTGAAAATGCCTAAAGAAAGTTGTCATTTTTTCTTGGTGAAGGGACTGGGGTCGTGTTGATGAAAACACCTTGGTGGCTGTGGTGACTGGCAGTGGCTGCAGCAGCAGGGTGATGGGGCTGGTGCCTTCCCCTGACCATCCCGGGTTGCTCCCACAAAGGGAGGCCAGACTGCGGCTTAGGCCCGCTTCCTGTGGGGATCCGGCCTAAGCCATCAGTAGGACATCCCCTGAGGGCTCCCAGTATGTGAGAGGGGGCATGTTGGGCTGAGGAACCCCCTCCACCCCCAGTGCACGAATTTCGTGCACTAGGCCCCTAGTTCTTTCTATAACATCTGGTTCCCTCTAAGGGAACTTTCCTCAGGCGGAACAGTGTAATGTAACCCAGATGGGAAAATATAAGCTATTGCCCCTTTTCCTGCAGTCTGGGCTACCAAGATTTGTTGCCTGTTTGCTCACATGTTACAGAGGCCATAAATCGTAAAACAATACACAACCCCAGAGAGGGCTGTCAGTGCTGGTGCCAGACCAGGCCCTTAGGTATGGTCCCATGACCACCATCTCCACACACGGGGCTTTTTGCAAAGCCCCCAAAAGGTTCAGAAGTATAATCCATATTTGGGGGATAAAGAAGCCAAAAAATATATAAAGGAAAAGCTTCCACCAGACTGCTTTGCTCAGAATTTGAGAGGCAACCTCCTCTGAGTCTGTCGGCATAATAAAGCTGTATAACTCCATTTCTCTAAGCATTGCTTGGTTTTTCTCCAGTCTTCTATAACATCTACTTCCCTGACCAGGAAACCCAACCATGCTGGCCTTTTGGCCTCTGGTGAGTGGACTGGGTTTGGGGCCCAGAGACACGGGATAGGCCTCCGGGAGGCGCACCCTGCTGATTTTAGCAAAATTGAACCTGGCCGGCATCTGGAGAGAGTGGATGGACACCCCTGGACCTGTTGACAGAAACAGTAAGGTAGGGGCCCACGTAGTCAGGCCCACTCTGAGAGAGTGGAAGGAGGAGCTTGATCACCTCCCCAGAAGTCATATGACTTTGTCAAGTAAATTAGTCAGGAATTGGGTGGACTGTTTAAACTCTGAGTGAATGACTGGTGAAAGTGTGTGAGTGTGGAAGGAGAGGGCTTGCACTCTCCTATCCATTGTGTGGCTACTCGACATCAGTTACAAAGTCCAAGTGGGCCCTCAACTGCAGTTCCACAATTCGTCATAAGGCAAAACGGTGATTCATCCCCACGTGGAGGTGACCAGGCCCCGGGTTTATACGGGTGCACCTTAGCTAAGACAAATCTAAGCTCCCAAGGGATGCGCCCAGGCGGGCATCTGAGTGAGGATCTGTGAAAACAGGTCACCCCCTCCCTTGTCTGTCTCTCACCACCGATCATCATGGGATTGGGACAAAGTAAACCCACTGTCCTCAAAAGCATGTTGAAAATGTTAAAAAAGGGTTTCAATGGAGATTATGATATTAAAATGAATCCCGAAACACTGAGGAAATTCTGTGAATTGGAATGGCCAGCCTTCAGTGTCATCTGGCCCTTGGAAGGCTCATTAAATGAAGGACTGACTGGTCAGGGCAGTCTGGAACGTAGACACAGGAGACCCTGCACACCCAGATCAATTTCCCTACATAGACAGCTGGTTAGAAATTGCTCAAACCTTGCCACTTTGGGTCTAGTTCTGCCTGTGTAACAAGGACAGAGTAAAGTTTTAGTAGCAGGAGTGAAGAGGCAGGCAGGGCAGGAGCAGGCTAAGGAGAGGCAGGCAGGGCAGGTGCAGGCTAAGGAGAGGCAGGCAGGGCAGGTGCAGGCTAAGGAGAGGCAGGCAGGGCAGGTGCAGGCTAAGGAGAGGCAGGCAGAGCAGGTGCAGGCTAAGGAGAGGAGGCAGGAGAAAAGAAACAGGTCCTTAGAAGGAAGCTCAGCCCCCTGTGCTACAGGAATTCCCCCCAGGAAGTCCCGCCAGGTTTACCACCTCCACATGTGCCACAGGCAGCACCACGTGCTCCCCCCGCTGGGCTGGAAGGTCCAGAAAGTCTAGAAACATTGCCCCCCCTGTCTCTCCACAACCGGGCTCTCCAGAGCCAGTTGGGCGGCGTTTGTGTTCAGCCGACCAAGGGCCCAAACCACAACCGGCACGTCAGATGCCTCTCAGGGAGATTCGAGGCGCCCAAGTACTTTGCAAAGATGGGATCTTACAGGAGGAAGGGCTGGTCTATTATCAGCCCTTTACCACAAGTGACATTCTGAATTGGAAACATCACACCCCAGCTTATTCTGAAAAACCTCAGGCCATGGTAGACCTCCTAGAAACGATCTTCCAGACCCAGAAGCCCACCTGGGTGGACTGCAAGCAGCTCCTTTTCACGTTCTTTAACACTGAGGAGCGCATGAGAATAGTAACAGAGGCTCGGAAGTGGCTCCAGACCCAAGCCCCGGCAGGAATATTAGATACAGACAGATGGGCCAGGAGGGCCTTCTCAGATGAGGAACCCAATTGGAACCCAAACTCAGAAGATGGAAGGACCGGGCTAGAAAGATATCGGCTGGCCTTCCTCCAGGGGGTCAGGGCCGGAGCCAAGAAGCCCACCAATATGGCTAAAATCTCTGAGGTTTTCCAGAAGCCTGATGAAAGCCCAGTGGCTTTCTATGAGAGACTATGTGAGGCTCCGGAAAATCGAACTATGGTAAATGCACCTTTTGTAGGTCAAGCCCAGCCTGATAAAAGGGGAAAATTATAGAAGCTGGAAGGATTTGCAGGGGAAAAAATGCTACTAAGCTGCTAGAGATAGAAAAAAAAAAAGTTTTCATCAACCGAGACAGGGCAGCAAGAAAAGAGGAAGAAAAGAGAATACAAAAAAGGGCCAATATAATAGCAGGAGCTTTTAGAGGTTTGGGCTCCCAGACAGATCAGAAAGGGAAGCAAGAATACAGAACAGGGGGGGAAGGAAGAGAGAGCCTGAGACAGGACCAGTGTGCCTATTGTAAGGAGACAGGACACTGGAAGAATGAATGTCCCAAACGGCAAAGTAAGAAAACTGGGCCCCCTTTTCCACCCAGTCGCTATCAGTCAGAGCCACCTGAAGCAGATCTCATTGGGCTAGCAATGGCTGATTCCGACTAGGACAGATGGGCTCTTTTCAGCTAGACCCCCACGAGCCCATGGTCAAAATGAAAATTGGGGGCCAGACTGTGGACTTTATGGTTGATACGGGAGCTGAGCACTCAGTAGTCACTCAGAAAGTAGCACTTCTCTCAGGAAAGGAGGTCACCATTATTGGAGCTACTGGGGATCAGACTCGTAGACCATTCTGCCACCCTCGCCGATGCCAACTTGGTGGTCATCAAGTAATTCATGAATTCCTGTACTTGCCAGACTGCCCGGTGCCTCTAATGGGTAGAGACCTTTTAGATAAAATGGGTGCAGAAATCACTTCTGCTCCAGATGGCTCAGCACAGCTGTGCCTAGGTGAGGAGACCTCCCAAATGATCCTGTCCCTAGCAGTGCAGAGGGAGGAAGAATGGAGACTTTATATGCCCCAGACAAAGGCCTCGCCATTAGAACCTGAATTAGAGGAAGAATTTCTGCTAATTTGGGCAGAAGGGAATCCTCCAGGCCTGGCTAAGGACCATGCCCCAGTACTAACAGATTTAAAGCCTGGGGCACAGCCTGTTAAAATCCACCAATATCCGATTCCAAGGGAGGCACACCTAGGAATCCAGATCCATTTAGACTAATGCCAGTCACCATGGAACAATCCTCTCTTGCCTGTCAAAAAGCCTGAGACTAATGACTACCACCCAGTGCAGGACCTGTGGGCTGTTAATGAGGCTGTTATAACCTTGTATTCGGCGCTACCGAACCCCTCCACACTTCTAGGACTCATTCCATCAGGGGCGGAATGGTTTACCTGCCTGGATCTGAAAGATGCCTTTTTTTGCCTTCAGCTGGCACCCTCCAGTCAGCCCCTGTTTGCTTTTGAATGGGAAAACCCAACTGCAGGGGCCAAGGAGCAGTTCACCTGGCCCAGACTGCCACAAGGGTTCAAGAACTTCCCTACTCTCTTTAGTGGAGCACTAGCATCTGATCTGTCTAAGTTCCCAGGACAGGACTTGGGGTGTGTTCTACTCCAGTATGTAGATGACCTCCTACTGGCCAGCTCCACACGAGCTCAGTGCTGGGAAGGAACGTGAGCCCTTCTGAACCTATTAACTAAAACAAGTTACAGTTTTGTCAGAAAGAAGTCAAATATCTAGGCTTCTGAATTACCCAGGGGAAATGAAGGCTAGGGACTGAAAGGCATGTGCCATCCCAGTCCCTAGCACCTGGCGGCAGATTTGGGAATTCCTGGAATCAACAGGGTTCTGTTGGATTTGGATCCCAGGGTTTCAAACTTGGCCAAGCCTTTCTATGAAGCTTTGAAAGGGGGAACGGAATGTACCTATCGACTGGGGTCCTGAGTAGGAAAATGCCTTTATCACCATTAAGGCAAAGCTTACCAAGGCCCCAGCACTAGGGCTACCAGATGTGACAAGGGAATTTAACCTCTTAGTTCACGAGAACAGCAGGGTAGCCCTAGGAGTCCTAACCCAGGAGTTTGGACCCTGGCAAAGACCAGTAGCCTATCTCTCCAAGCAGATTGACCCGGTTGCCTCCAGGTGGCTCCCAGGTCTCAGGGCCCTTGCAGCCACAGCATTATTAGTCAAAGAAGCAGATAAGCTTACCCTGGGGCAAAACTTAAATGTAAAAGTACCTCATGCTCTTGTTACCCTAATGGAAGCTGGGGGGCAGCACTGGCTGACTCTTGTTCGGATGACTCAGTATCAGGGGCTCCTATGTGAAAATCCACAGGTACGACTAGAAGCAGTGAGAACTGTTTTTTTTGTTTTGGTGTTTTTTTTCAATTTTGAAGAACTCAGTTTATTAACTGACCAGATTACAAAAATAACCATGGTAGATACCTTAGTTCATCCTTCTGATAAGCCTGCTGATCTGGTCTTCCCTGTTCCCAGCATCTCCCCCTTCTACAAAATGGGTGGTCTTCTTCATCCCACCCCGAGGGGAAGATAACTTGAAGGGCCACAGGAAGTTGTTCACTTCTTTGAAGAGCTTCCCCACAGTGTAGATCTCATGAATCAGATCTTCCATGCAGATGTTGCCATATTTACCAAGAGATCGAGCAATCAATGAGTTATCTGTCAGGGCAATTCGTTTTTTGTTGATTTTGCCATAACCACGCTTGTAGATCAATTCATTTACCGACTTCAGGTTTGGGTACCCCCAAGCAATGTATGGCTCCACAATCCTCAGCATGTTCATGGAAGCCTTGTTGAGCTTAACAAAGGTGCCCTTGAAGATCTGGCGAAGGCGAAGAAGCTGCAGCACCTTTCAGACCTTTGGGCTCACACCATTGATACCTCTGATCCTGATGACAAATGCCAATTTGGGTTCAGCAGGTACGTAGAAGTTGCCAGCTTTTCTTACCATCCTAGCCATTCGAATCTCCGTTCTGTACATCTGCCTGTATTCCTTGTGATAGTGCTTAGCTTTTTCATAAATGAGCTTCCTTCTTGCCTTTCGAAGCATCTTTTGGGCAAACTTCTTTCTCAGGCGCTTGATCTTCAGCTCTGCGAAATTCCTTCGCTTTTTCTTGAGGGTTTCTGGCACAGCAGAAACCTTCTTCTTCTTCTTCTGTTCTGCACCCTCCATGGTTCCAGCCAAGCAGCAGTGAGAACTCTTAATCCTGCCACCTTTTTAACCATTGCTGAGGGAGCCCTGGAGCATGATTGCCCAGAAGTCCTAGAGGAGATTTACTCTAGCCGACCAGATCTAACAGGCCCCTTCAAAATCCAGACTTAGTATTATTCATGGACGGCAGTAGCTTTTTAGATAAAAGAAAAAGATGAGCCGGATATGCAGTGGTATAAAACTTTGAGACAATTGAGGTACAGGCCCTGCTTGAAGGATGGTCAGCACAAAGGGCAGAACTTTGGGCCCTCACCAGAGCCCTAGAACTCAGTAAGAATAAGCGTGCCAACATCTACACTGACTCGTGCTATGCCTTCACCACCCTGCATATCCATGGGGATATATACAAGGAAAGGGGGCTCCTGATGGCTGGAGGAAAAGGAATAAAAAATCAGGATGAGATCTTAAAGTTACTAGAAGCAGTCTGGGAGCCCAAGGAAATAGCCATCATCCATTGCAAAGGTCACCAGAAAGGGAAAGACTCAGTGTCAGAAGGAAACCAGCGTGCTGATGCCACAGCCAAGCTGGCTGCTTAAGAACAAGTGGCACCAGCACGGATCATGTTGGCCCCCGAATTACCTGAACCTCCAAAATATACTCTCCAGGAAGAGGAAAGGGCCCAGCAAGAAGAGGGTAAGAGGATGAAGGAAGGTTGGTGGATATTCCCAGATCATAGGGTCCATGTCCCAGAACAGTTAGCCCATAAGGCAGTGCTCCAGCAGCATGAACTCACTCATTTAGGGAAGACTGCCCTAGAAGCTTTGTTAGGCAGGTACTACCTAATTGCCCGTCTTCCCTCCTTGTGCGCCTCAGTCTCTCAGCGTTGCCTCCTCTGTGCACAGAACAATGCCAAACAGGGTCCTGTGGGACCAATAGGAGTTCAGAGCTGTGGGCAAGCTCTCTTCAAAGACTTAGAAGTAGATTTTACAGAAATAGGGCCTAGCAGAGGGAATAAATACCTGCTAGATCTTGTTTGCACCTTTTCAGGCTGGGTCGAGGCATATCCCACTTGCACTGAAAAGGCGAGAGAAGTCACTAAGGCATTGCTGAAGGATATAATTCCACGGTATGGAATGCCTCTGACCATAGGGTCCAATAATGGCCCAGCCTTTGTAGCAGAAATAGTACAACAGGTAATTAAGGCTTTAGGAATTAAATGAAACCTACATACAGCTTACAGGCCTCAGAGTTCAGGGAAAGTAGAGTGCATGAACCGGACTCTCAAGCAGACTATGGCTAAGCTATGCCAAGAGACAACCTTACCCTGGACAGATATCTTGCCTCTTGTACTCCTGCGGGTACGCTGTGCTCCAAGGGCCAGGGTAGGTTTCTCTCCCTTTGAAATTCTATATGACAGATCCCCTCCCTTAATTCAGCCAAAGGGAGATTTGGGGGAAATAGAGAACTTGGAAATCCAGAAGCAACTACAAGGACTTGGAAAAACCCTTTGAGGTTCACAGATGGGTTACTGATCGGTTACCCATCTCTCTAGGAACTGCCACACATTCTTAAAAACCTGGAGACCAGGTTTGGGTAAAAGATTGGAAAAGGGAACTCCTCAAGCCTACCTGGAAGGGACCCTATCCAGTCATATTAACCACCCCCACAGCTCTCAAGGTTGCAGGTTTGAGCACCTGGATCCACCACTCGCGTTTGAAGGCAACTCATCAGCCAAGCAGCGATCAGGTCTTGAGAATCCCCTCCAGCTGCGCCTCAGCAAGGAAACAAAGGCCTCATCATGAATTGCTGGACCACTCCTTGTCATGCCATCCTTGGCTACATCTGCCCCGCAGGAATAGTTATAATACTACTCTTCGTTTTAGCGGTTCACTGCTGTGGACCCCCACTGAACAGGAACAGAGGGAATAACATACTTCCCTTAATTATAGCCTCTATATTCCCACTCTCCCTTGCAACTACATATCCATCCTGCCCCTGCTTTAACCAGGACCCAGGATGACACTATTGTAAGTCTTTTCTCTTATCAGGGGAGCTAGGGCTACACTGGAATAAAGCTCTGTATATGGAAAAGACAGGTCTACTGGACAGGTAAGCTCCGCAACCATTGGCAGGGATCCTCAAGCAGTGCATACGTCTGTTGGGCCCGTAGCGGGCACCAAAGTTTTGTTGACTGAGCCTGAGTCAAGGAAGCCATCAGACTAGAAACAATCAAACAACAACAGGAAGCATCCAAGGTACCGGTACCCAGACTAAGAACTCGGCCACAGAGGCAATAGGACTTGGACCCCCAATTCTATCAGCTCCTCGATTCAACCCAGCACCTCCTCAACATTACCAACCCTAATTTGGCTAGAGATTGCTGGTTATGTCTTCCCCCAGGACCACTCCTCTTAATGGCTACCCTGATAAACATAGCTAAACCAGGGAACTTAGCGGAAGAAATAATAGGACCGGTCATGGCCAATGTGCAGCTAACTAATGTTGCTCCTATTTGGTTCAGCAGTAACCCGGGCCAACATCCAACAGGCTGCCTCCCAGATGATCTATGCAACTCCACTCTCAAGGCTGAAGACCACCAATCCCTGGTGCCCCCCTGCAGGAACATTCTATGTGTGTGGGACCACTGTCTACCCCTGACTGCCTGCAAACTGGACGAGAGTGTGCACTTCTGCCTATATAACCCAGATATATCTATTATACCCAACAATCAATACCTTGAAACACCCCTTAAAGCATAACTAGATATAAAAGAGCTCTGCAAGTAATTCCCCCTTCCCCGGCTTCTATGCCACTCAACTAAGAATTGTGAGTGGCATAGAAGCCAGGGAAGGGGGAATAGCTCACTCTGTCTCCTCTTATCAAGTCTTGACCCAAGAATTTTCAGAAGACATAGAGAGAGTAGCTGAGACCCTAAATGCCTTACAGTATCAAGTTGATTCCTTAGCCACAGTAGTATACAAAATAGAAGAGGATTAGACTTACTAACGGCAGAGAAAGGTGGAATCTGCCTCTTCTTAGGAGAAGAGTGCTGCTTTTATGCCAACCAGTCAAGCATTGTCAGGGATAAGGCAAAAGATCTAATTGAACAAGCAACAAAAAGAAAACAGGAGCTATCTGAGTCCTGGGCTAATTGCGGCGGGTGTGTGTGTGTGTGTGTGTGTGTGTGTGTGTGTGTGTTTCTGGAAATAGCTTCTCCTATTGACAGGACCACTGTTAATGCTACTCATAGCTGTAACCTTAGGACCATGTCTTCTAAATTTCTTAACTCACTTTATCTCATCTTGCCTAGATGCCTTTAAACTTCAAATGGTCCTACAAACCAGGAGAATTCCCTAAAAAACCCTCTGAGAGGAAGAAATGGGATGCTAACCCCTTAATCATCATCCCTTATCAGCAGGAAGCAGCTAAGAGCGTTCGTCGTCCCTGTTCATTGTAACATCCCCTAGTCGTTGTACCACAAGGCTAAGAAAAGCTTGTGGGACAAGAGGTGGGGGGGTGGGGGGGATGAAAAGGCTAAAGGATAATTCTTTCTATAACATCTAGTTCCCTCTAAGGGAACTTTCCTCAGGCGGAACAGTGTAATGTAACCCAGATGGGAAAATATAAGCTATTGCCCCTTTTCCTGCAGTCTGGGCTACCAAGATTTGTTGCCTGTTTGCTCACATGTTACAGAGGCCATAAATCGTAAAACAATACACAACCCCAGAGAGGGCTGTCAGTGCTGGTGCCAGACCAGGCCCTTAGGTATGGTCCCATGACCACCATCTCCACACACGGGGCTTTTTGCAAAGTCCCCGAAAGGTTCAGAAGTATAATCCATATTTGGGGGATAAAGAAGCCAAAAAATATATAAAGGAAAAGCTTCCACCAGACTGCTTTGCTCAGAATTTGAGAGGCAACCTCCTCTGAGTCCACCAGTGTAATAAAGCTGTGTAACTCTATTTCTCTAAGTGTTGCTTGGTTTTTCTCCAGTCTTCTATAACAAGTCCTTTTCTAGTTTGTTAAAAGGAAAGAAGTCTTTCCTATTTTTGTCCAGGAAGCAAAAATTCTATAAGTATTCTGTAGTATTGTGTTTTGCAGAAAGGACAAAGTTGCATGTCATTTGCATTATAATCAAATCCATAACAGTGTCATTTTACTAGTAGTGACAGTTCTTTTGTTATAATGCATTTGAAAAAGAAATGTTACATTTCTGAGGGATCCATGGAAATGACTCTAACATTTTCAAATCATCCCCTTTGAACTGGATGAAAATTATTAGAATTCTTAGAATATCTGGATTTATAGAAGTACTGGCAGGGAAAATCAAGAGAAATAAAAATTGATTATGGAACTGAATGAACTAAAAATAATTATATAGTTTTTATAATTTTTGTAGAAAGTATTGCTGATTCTTGGTCTTTTTGTTTTTCAGACATAAGGAGACTTTGTTTTCTTAAAGAAGTTTAGTAAATTGTGTATTTTTCTCCCTACTTTATCGCTAGAAAATTTGGCAATTCTTAATGAGTGAATCATGGCAATACCTTTCTTTGCATGAGTTCAATAAGACCAGCTTCCATTGGTGGTTTTATAAACCAAGTCTTTGACTGGAGTGTCATGTGTAAGAAAGTCATTTCTGGACTCTGGATGTCACCAGAAGACTTGAAGCCAATAAGAGCGCCTTGGAGAAAGCCTGGTGCCTTGCTTAGCCACATGGTGGCCCTGAAAATGGATGGCGCTGGAGCATTGGGCCCATACCCGCAGTCGCTGGTGTGGTGTCTGTCAGAGAGGGATGGGAGTAGCAAGGGTGCTTCTGTGTCCCTGCCCACCCCCTCATGCACGCTACATCGAGACAAGTAGGAGGGCCACTGCGATGAGCCTTGAAGCCTAGCACATGGCCTCAGGGAAGCCACCGCAGGTGCAGATCTTGGTGAGGAATTCCCGCACATCTGCAGGTATTTTAACAGGTAGGCCGGATGGCAGCTGGATGGCTTGGCTTCTCTGCCCTGAGGGATTCACTGAGACTCAATCATGAAATTCCAGCAAAGCAGATTTTATAAGAGCCTATGCAGTCAATTGCTATTCTTACCGTTTTCATGCAAACAATCAGGCCAAATTGAAACTAAACTTAATGCAATAGATAAATTGGTCTTAATTTGGCTCTTTAATAAAAATAAGGGTGATTTTAGGGAAAAATTATATTCCAATAGGGAATTATTAAAACTGAAATTATTTTTCCCTTTCACCAGACCATTTGTTATAATTCTTGCTGTTCTAACTTTTGAAATTTTATAAAACAGTTTGTCTCCACCAGATTACAAACACTACTCGTACTCAGGCAATACCACCTCTAGACACCTCCTTCTGTGCCCAGGTCTCATCATCCTTCTGACAGAAAGCAAGGATCTGTTGGCCCTGAAAGAAAACATTCGTCCCTCCTCAGCATGAAGTAGTCTCAAAAGTGACACCACACCTTTTCCACGAAGGAAGTCGGAGCCAAGATCCTTGAGGGGATGTGGCAGGCAGTCAGACAGGCATAAGCAGAGCAAGGATGATGGGCCAACAGGAGGAGGAATGGACGGGACCCTGAGACATGCTTCTCACCACTCCAACTGCTCTGAAGATGGCAGTGGAGGAAACGGCGTAGACTCTCTTCCTCGCCCTTCCACTAAGAAAGCCAACAGGTTTTAGAACAGCTAAAGAAGATATGATCGATTAATGTAAAAAGAAGAGGAGGAAATTTGTAGGACATAGGCCTCTGTGATCCATCTCCAGCAAAATCAACTTTTGCCCTGACTGGTTTGGCTCAGTGGATAGAGCGTCGGCCTGCGGACTAAAGGGTCCCAGGTTCGATTCCGGTCAAGGGCATGTACCTTGGTTGTGGGCACATCCCCAGTAGGGGGCGTGCAGGAGGCAGCTGATCAATATTTCTCTCTCATCAATGTTTCTAACTCTCTATCACTCTCCCTTCCTCTCTGTAAAAAATCAATAAAATATATTTTTTTAAAAATCAACTTTTAATGGAAATGGTTACTGAATTTCCCCAGGGAAAACAGTGTAGGGAGGAGGGAAGAGGGTATAAGAACAAAGAACTGTATACATGAGCCAGCATCATGGTGTTAACCCCAGAGGTGCCCAGGACAAAACATCTCACGCCCTCCTCAACTAGACAGGGAGGGGAAACAACTAGTCAAGGCCGCAGCCCGTTTTTTAAAATGACCCAATGGGAGACACTAGACCTAGGTGACATGAGGAAAACTGTTAACCCCATAGTGCTCAGCTAACGAGGAGCCAGAAGGACTCTTGCACCTTAGGGATAAACAGCATGTAGTCGCTGCCCCGTGTGTGCCTGTTTTCACCATACTTCTGTCTCCAAGTCCGTTACTGGAATGCGGACAAATGAGCATTTCTCACAGCCACAATAAATCTTGCCACTGTGCTTAAACTTTTCCCATATAGGTGCCCTTTGAAATTCATTTCTTGCACAATGCAAGAATCCATTTTCACTGGCAACATT
Source organism: Eptesicus fuscus (assembly GCF_027574615.1). Taxonomy (NCBI): domain Eukaryota; kingdom Metazoa; phylum Chordata; class Mammalia; order Chiroptera; family Vespertilionidae; genus Eptesicus; species Eptesicus fuscus. Next base: position 59,502,261 of record NC_072490.1, on the reverse strand, counting down.
TATACTGCTCAGTCTTTAAGATAGGCCACAGTAACATCCAAGCACCCTCTATTAAATTCCTCATTGCTCACAACACACTATGAGATTTTTATTTTCTCTGGAGTTCTCCATTCCACCATTATGTTTCTCTTACTTGCATTCACCTCCACACTTTCACATATCTGATCTAAAAGTGGGAGAGCATAGTGTTTGTTCATCCTGAAGTCACATTATCTAGATTTGTATTAGCTGTATGACTTTTCTGCACTTTAGTGCAGAGGGATGTGTAAGGACTGAGTGAAAATATCTAAAAGTGCTTTTGTAACACGCTTTACCCCAGCCCGATTGCTTCCTTTATTAACACAGTGAGTTACATTGCTTATTTATGATACCTTCCTGGAAATTGCATTTGCAGTCCATCTTAAGCACTTGCTAATGTTCCTTGCTGAATTAGTTGCCCTAGAACCCACCTGTTTCTGTATACACACTGATTAAATCAATAGATTTTTATTGAGTGCCTGCTATATGTACTGTTCCTGCCTTCATGGAATTTAAGATAGCTGCTAAGAAATTGTGCCCTTTCCCAAGTAATGTAGGACTTCACTATAAAATGAAGCATTTTCTCTCTTTACAGTCTCCTTAGAGGACTGAGCCCAGTGAAAACACTAAGACAGAGATGAAATAGAAAGGATTTGGAATCAGACAAATGTTCAAAGTGGGCTTCTACCACCTCTTATCTCTGTAACCTTGGTAAATGACTGAAGCCCTTGACTTCATTTGGAAGCAAAACAGAGAAGCTAAATTACCCCAGTTTGAATACCAGATTTACCATGTGTTTGCTGTGACCTAAGAGCAGAGTAGCTAATGAGCAAGTTCTGGAGTTAACCTATTGGTTTGAATACAGAACTCTACCAGAGTTGCACGAACTCAAGCAAATTACATAATTTATCTGGACATCAGTTTCATCATCGGTAATATTACTTGGCCAATAGAATTTGAGGGAGTATTAAATGAATTCATATATATATAAGTACCTGGAATACTACTTATATACATATGGTACTGTGGATGAAAAGGGGCCACATACTAACCTGACTAGCTCAGGGAAGGCCTGCAGGCAGCCTTGCAAACTCGGAGACCTAAAATAACCACAAATGATGGTATCAAATTAAAACATTTTTTAACTAAAAGCAGTTTATGGTGGGTAGTCATATCTTAGGCCAGTATCTTCCTTGACAAAGGTCAATCTTTACCTGAACTGAGCCTGTCTGTTGTCTTTTGCATCTATGATAATATTCCTTTGGAATGTCAGGGTAACCCCACTCTTTCCAGACCCCACAAAGCACAACCAGGGCAGAGACCATAAACCTTCTCATTGTTTTATCATGTTAATTGTGACTGTTAACTATTCTCTACCCGCCTGTGTAAAAGAAGTGTGTGTCTATCATTTCACTTTTGGTCCAATCCCAGAGGTCCCTCCTCCTGGTTGGTTTTCTCCCGCCTCCCTAATCTATCACCAATGGATTTCATGTAACCCACTTTCAACAGATCTGATAATCTAATGAAAGCTTTAGGCCTTATATTTGGAAAAATGCAACTAGGTATATATGAAGAATATTTGCTTATAAGTTTAGGGGTTTAGAGATCTTTTTTATAGAGTTTAAGACCAGCTAAGAACCCCAGATGTTGAATGTCAAATATGCAATTGGATTTCAGACAGAATTAATTTTATATCCAGAAAGAATTCAATTCTCAAGTATTGGTTCACCCAATTTATGCATGGTATTGTTGTAAATGTACGATAAGATGATATTCCTGCTCTCAAGAAATGTATACTCTTATAAGAGAGGTAATATATCATCAGAATAAACATGTTTTATCTTGGTTTATAAAAACAGAGGACATTTTAGCAAAGTTTCGTTCAAACTTAGACCTTTAGTAAGGATGGAATTTTGACAATCAGACAGAGGCTTGGAAGAGCATTTGAGGAGAAGAAATTAGTCTGATTGAATGAAATATTTAAAATCAGAGTGTGGTTTAGAAAAGATAAGCCATTAAATTTTCTGGGCTAATGCAATCTTTTCAAAGGCATAAAAAAATGGTAGAAATGTTGTCACATAAGTAGACTGCTTTACCCTAAAATATTCAAGAATACAAATCTATATTAGGTTGTAAGTAACCAACTTTTATTCTAGCTTGTGAAGCAAAAAAAAAAAAAAGTTTTTATTCTTTTGAAAAAGGTAGCTCATAAAAAAAATCATAGTTAAAGCTGAATTGGGGCAAGAAGTGGAGTGCTGCTGGTATATGAGGGTGGGGACAAATAAATGTGAGTTTTACAGCATTGCTGCCAGAATGAACCAGCCCTGGCTACTCTCTGTTCTTGAAGATGAAGTGATTGGCTTAGTGGAAGTCAGGGTGGCCAGAGCTCTAAGTCTGCATGCCATGGGGGAGGAGCAATTCCTGGGAAAAAGCAGGAGCACTGTCACTAAAAAAAAGAAGCGGGGGGAGGGGGGGATCAATGATGGAAATTAAAAATAGCAGATGTGATAAAAACAGGAATGATGTCAGGGAAATGGCAGTATGAGAGATCCCCTTGCTCTCTCCCCCTAAAATTTCAACCATTGGAACAGCTATAACTTCACAGAGGAAGGGCGAGGGAGAATCAAGCCTACAACCTGGGCTTGTGCCCTGACTGGGAATCGAACCATGACCTCCTGGTTCATTGGTTGATGCTCAATCACTGAGCTACACCAGCCAGGCCTCACCTTCGATTTTATTTTATTTTATTTTTTGATTAATCCTCACCTGAGGATATATTTCCATTGTTGTTGTTTTTTTAGAGTGGAAGGGAAGGGGAGAGGCACACAGAGAGAAATATTGATGTGAGAGAGACACATCAATTGGTTGCATCCACACGTGCTCCCTGACCAGGGCTGGGGATTGAACCTGCAACCTAGGTACATGCTCTTGACTGGAATCAAACCTGGAACCCTCCAGTCTGTGTGCTGATGCTCTGAGCCAAACCAGCTAGGGCTTGCCTTCAATTTTACATGATAGCCTTGCCGGATAGAGTTGTCTTGGATTCAGGTCCTTGTTTTACATGACTGTGAGTACTTCATGCCAATCCCTTATGGCCGGAAGTTTTTTGTTGAGAAGTCAGCTGATAGTTTAATATGAACTTTCTTTTAGGTAACTTTCTGTTTCTCTCTTGCTTCCTTTAATATTCTTTGTCTTTAATCTTTGCCATTTTCACTATGATGTGTCTTGGTGTGAGTCTCTTTGAGTTCCTCTTAATTGGGACTGTATGTGCTTCCAAAGGTTGTTATCTTCATTTTAAAATATATTTTTATTGATTTCAGAGAGGAAGGGAGAGGGAGAGATAGAAACATCAATGATGAGAGTTATTGATCAATTGCCTACTGCATGCCCCCTGCTGGGGATTGAGCCTACAACCCAGGCATGTGCCCTTGACCAGAATCAAAACCCAGGACCCTTCAGTCCACAGACCAATGCTCTATCCACTGAGCAAAACCAGTTAGGGCCCTGTGTGACATTTTCCTTCACCTATTTAGGGAAGTTTTCTGTCATTATTTTATCAAGCAGGTCCTCTATTTATTGCTCTATTTCTTCTCCTTCTGGTACTCCTAAGATGCAGATGTTGTCCCAAAGTTCCTTTAAACCATCCTCCTGCTTTTTCATTCTTTTTTTTTTCTGCTTTAATTGGGTATTTTTTCCTACCTTTTCTTCCAAATCTCTGATTTGATCCTCTGCTTCATCCAACCTATTTTTAATTCCTTCTTGTGCATTCTTTATGTCCAATATATTCTTCAATTCAGACTGGTGTTTGTTCATGGTTTCGATTTCTGTTTTCATGCTTTTGTCATTCCCACTAAGTTCCTTGTAATTCTCATTAAGTTCCTTGAGCATCCTTATGACCATTACTTTGAACTGCATATCTGAAAAATTGCTTTCCTCCATTTCTTTTAGCTCTTTTTCTGGAAATTCCACTGTTTCTTTCATTGGGCCTGTTTCTTCATTTCCATATTTTGGCTCTCCCTTTGTGTTTGTTTCTATGTATTAGATAGAATTGCTATGGCTTCCAGTCTTCCTGAGGTGGAGTTATTGGGGCCCAATGACATGGTCTCCTTGATCTCCTGAGTTGGATATTCTAGGGATGTCCCTTGTGTGGATTTTGTGGTCCCTCCTGTTATAATTGGGTCTTGATTGCTATTTGCCCATTCCTGTGTGGGATCGACCCTCAGTCTGCCTGACTGTGAGGTTCAACTCTGACCACATCTTGCAAGTTATTATACAGGTGACAGGCAAAGCAGCTGCTCCCAATGTTGCCAACTAGGAAGCATCCCCACATCTCCCAGCACATGATCCCAGACAAAGACTTTAAGACAATGGCTCTGTGAAATATTAAATTATTTTCTTACATTTTCTTTATTACTACCTTTATTGTGAATATCCCAGTCACTGCTGCTGATGCTGATGCTGCCACTGCTGCTGTTGGTGTGCACAACCTTGGGAGACTTTGCTCCCCTTGGCACTCCCTCACCTTCCCACAGCACAGTGCACTGTGGACCCTGGCCTGGAATTGGCTTGGCCCTGCCAAAGCCTGTGGGCTGTCCCCAACTTCTGAGTCAGGCCTAGCATTACTCAGGACCCTGTGTCCCTGTCACTACATCCATTCCCCTAGAATGAATCATTTAAATTTCCAAACCCCTGCTGAAACTACTGACATTCATATTAAAACATCTTTTCAAGTCAAACCCTGTGTCTTGGCCTTTTTCCTCTCCGTTTTACATAGATAAAGAAGCTCCTCATTACAGAGAACAAACTGGTGGTTGCCAGAGAGGAGGGGTATTTGGGGCGGGGCGGGGGAGCTGGGTGAAAAGGTGAAGGGAGTAAATAGTACAAATTTGCAGTTATAAAATAGTCACTGGGATGTAGGAATATAGTCAACTATATTGTAATAATGCTGTATGGTGCCAGGTGGGCACTAGACTTATTAGGTAATCTGTTTGTAAGTTATATACATGTCTAATCACTATGTTGTATGCCTAATACTAATATTATATGTCAACTGTAATTATAAAACTCCTATATAATAAAAGTCCAACAACCAAAACGGCGGAACGACCAGAGACCAGAACAACCACGGCCCCTTGCCCTGGCTGGCTCTGCCCCCCAGCAGGGACCCCCCCCACCCTGATTGGGTGCGTTTCCAGCATGCAAACCACCCACTGCCCCTTGCCCCAGCCGGCCCTGGCCCCCAGCAGGGACCCCCACCCTGATCCAGGGCCCCCATCAGGGCAGGCTGGCTGGCCCCCACCTGTGCACCAGGCCTCTATCCTATATAATAAAAGGGTAATATGCAAATTGACCCTAATGGCAGAACGACAAGAACATCCACTGGACCAGTCACTATGAGGCACACTGACCACCTCTTGGTCCCTTTCCCTGGCCGGCAGGCTCTGATCACCTGATGGCAAATGGGGAACCGGGGGTGGGTGCCAGCGGGGGGCAGGGCTGGCTACAGGCAACTGGGGAAGATGGCCCTGATGGCAGGCCAGGCCTAGACACCGTACCCATGCATGAATTTCATGCTCTGGGTTTCTAGTAGAAATATAAAACCCTATCCTGCCACCACTCCTACCCAACCTGCCAAAGGATCCTCAAATCACAAAATTAGATCACAGATTCAGGCTAGCAGTTCAAAGTGTAAAGCCTCACTCACACGTGAGGAATTCCCACCTTTCTCCTTCCCCTTGGACTCCTTGTCTCAGAGATGGCATACACAGTATGGACACACAAATGAAAGCTCAGAAAAGTCACTCTTTTGGGGTCCTGTGGTGCATCCAGGCAGAGACAAACTGATCACCAAAAGCGAAGCACCAGACTCTGCCCCTTCCTCATCCCGAAGCCTCAGCTCCAGACAGGCACTCCCCGTGGCAGGATACAAGGAGAGCCCTGTCTGGAATCTTGGCAGAGACGGGAATGCTCAGGAGGCCAAGATAATAGAAACCTAAGGACCCAAATGCTGGGGCCCATGCTGCCAGGGCCCACTCAGCACAAGGCCAAGGGGAACTCGGACCAACTTCTGGTCCAATTCCTAACCCAGTCACAACCTGCTATCCCAGGGCATCCAGGGCTGCAGCACGCACTGGAGTATGTAATTGTGTGTGTGCTCTGGAGGTGGAGGGCTCACCCCAACCCCTGGGTCCCCAGGGCTCTCTGCCTGCACGCCCTTCCCCCAGGTGCTCAGCCCCAGCTGTGCCAGCAAAGCCCCTTTGCTGGGATGAGTTCACAGGGGACAGGGCAGGGGAGGGGTGGCTGGCCTGTGGCCTCCACTGAGGCTGTTTGGACAAATGTAATTAGCTCCAATTATCCAGGGCTTTCAGTTCGCCGACTCCCCTGGGCCTGGGAGCTGCGCTCTGGGTGCCCACAGAGCTGCTGCTCCACAGAATGAGCCTGCTCACCAGGCCAGGAAGCTCTATCCCCATCCACAGCACCCTGTGTTGTGTGCTGTCTCACCCTGTGAATCTCTCTCCCTGTTCCTTGCTCTATGATCCTGTTTATTCATTCCCCATGTCTCGCTGGGACTTTTGTCTCTGTCTTTCATAGGATCTCTGCCCGTGGAGAACACCCCTGCCACCCCCACAAAGGAACACACACCAGCAGGATCCACCTTTTAAATAAAAAACGACAAGTGAAAAACAGAGTGAATTAAAAAGCTTTAACAACCCTTTGCACTCGCTTGTTTTTTTCTCGATTCCTTTATTCTAATGCTAACCGTGTCAAGTCACACTCGACGACATCCGAATGCAAAAGGTTAAAAACAATCAATGTGTCTGCAAATGCATTCCAAACGGCAGCACTTTGGCAGGGTAGCAGGGGCGGGGCATGTTGGCCACATGTTCTGGAGTCTCAGACACAAAGTGTAGGGGGTTCAGAACCTCACTATGGACCCCTCCCACTAGCCACCTGGGATGTCAGGGTCTGGGGAAGGGACTTAGTCTATACTCACCCTCGCGGACACCCACCTGATTTCATAGACCCTTTGCCCTGTTCTGGCATCTGCTGGTTCCTCTTACTCCCCCCGTACCTCCAAACCTTCCTATGGTGACCCCAACTCTCCTTCTGCACCAGCCCTCCTCACTACACATACAGACTTCACCCTCTTCCTCCTTTAACCCCAGTCTTCTACCCCATACTTCCTTCTACCCTGCCCTGCCCACCTCGATTCTTCCCTCCTGCCCAAGACCACCCAGCAGCCCTGGCTCCAGGAGAAATGGTTAGAACAAAGCTTTCCTTAGAAGAAGAGACTCTCCAGGAAGCTGCATGCAGAAAGGCGCTCCCAGTCCTGTACCTGCACCTGCTCTGTCCTGCCAGATGCCAATCAGAAACTGTCTCTGGAGACAGAGGGTAGCAGAAGGAGGCTGCTGTCCTTTGAATCCCCTCATCAGGAGGAAACTCTTCCCCCCACAAAAAAAGTTCACCCTGCTGCCTCCCTTGTCACTTTCAGCAACCCTCCTTTGCCCCTTTCCCTGGAAGTGGAAGGATTGGAGCACATCCTATATAATAAAAGCCTAATATGCAAATCAACCAAACAGCAGACCAAATGGTGGACCGAACAGTGGAACAACGGTTGCTATGACACACACTAACCACCAGAGGGCAGACGCTCAATGCAGGAGCTGCCCCCAGCCCGCAGAACCCAGGCCAGCCAAGGCAGGTGCGGGGGGGGGGGGGGGGGTTGGAGGGGGGCAATTGCCCAGCCAGTTGCCTCACAGATTGGCCCTGATTGCTGTCCAGGCCTAGGGACCCTACCTGTGCATGAATTTCGTGCACCTGGCCTCTTTGACAGAACGGCAGAACGACCAGAATGACCACTTGACCAGTCATTATGAGGCACACTGACCACCTCCTGGTCCCTCCCACAAGCCGTCAGGCTCCAATCTCCTGATGGCAAGTGGGGAACTGAGGGTGGGTGGTGACAACACACTTATAACTGCCAATTGCTGGGTGCTTTTGGTTGAGTGTGTATACAATATGATTGCACACTCAAGTGCAGAGCTCTAGTGATCACTGGCAGTATAAGAACAGACCCTGACAAGGCCACTGAAGAGACATGTTCCATGTGACTAAGTGTCCTGCTCCTTGTGGCCCCAGTAAACTCCCCTAACTTCCTATATGATATGGAACTTACAGAAAATCTATATACCCCATGGGGCACTTCAGCTCTTCTCTCTCCCTGTGGGCAGAACCCCACTGTTTCTATCCTAGTTGGATGCCCTGCCTTGTCATCTATACTTGGCTAATTTCATTTCCTTATCTGCTCACAACCCATTTTTCTAAAACTTGCCTCAAAGCAGAGACAGACCTAGGTGGTCATGTTTGAGAGAGAGAAATGCCACATACCCTTGCTTCTTTGGCCCCTGATGACCAGATCAGGAGTGGTATCCTTATCAAAAAAGAACTGATTCAAAGTTAAGCTGGGAATCAATTCACAGGCTGAGACAGCCAATCTCTCTCTCTCTCTCTCTCTCTCTCTCTCTCTCTCTCTCTCTCTCTGCCTCATCTTGAATTAGAAAACATAGGAAACAGCATAATTAATTTGGGCTTATAAGATTGTTCAAAACAACCTCAGGTTTTGGGCCATGTGCAAATAGAGAATGCTTGTGTGGATGAAAGGGGCCACATGCTGACTGACAGGCTCGGGGGAGTCCTGCATGGCAGTCTTGCAAACTCAGAGACCTAAACCACAAAGGATGGTCTGAAATTAAACTAAAAGCAGTTATGGTGGGCAGTCACCTCCTAGGCCCGTATCTTCACTGACAAGGTCAACATTTACCTTACCTGAGCCCATCTGTCTTTTTGCATCTATGATAACATACCCTTGAAATGTCTGGGTAACTTGTAACTTTCCTTTTTCTGAACCCCTTAGGGCACAACCAAATGTGGTGGGCGCCAGGACAAAGACCACAAATTCCTTCCTTATCATGTTAATTGCACCCACCTAAGTATGTCTATCATTTTACTTTTTATCCAATCCCAGGGGTTTCCCCGCTTTGCTTTCTCCTGACTTTCTACTCTATCACCAATGGATTTCATGTAACCCACCGATGTCCCTTCCTTTGATTGCAATGTATAAATACAAATGTAACCCGCCATTTCTCCAGAGCATTATCTCAATTTGTTGAGGTTCTGCTTCCTAGCATATGTCAACAGTTTGGCTCAAATAAACTCACAAAAATTCTTTACAGGTTTCAATGGTTTTTACGTTAACATTTTCTAAACAGTAAAATAGAATCAGAGAGGAATAGAGAGAAGCAAAATAACAGAAACCATCAGGGATGAAAAAATCAGCTTTGGCCCTTAGCAGCTTCCAGAGCTTGTTCTCATGACAACCAGCATGATCTGATCCATTGCTCCTGGTCTGCACCTGCACCCTTGCCTGAGTGGAGTTTTTTTCTTGCAGCCTCGGGGCATTAACCCAAGCACTTCTTTCTACATAGAGTTCCTTTTGATTCTTGTCAAATTTACCTTTTCTATGGGATTCTGCTCTTGAACTCAAATTTACCTGTAAAGGAGTGAGCTCAGTCTTCCAACCCTTGAAGAAGCTGCCTTAGCTCACCTGCCAGGAAATGACCTGTAGCCTGACCCACCTGTGTGTCCTCCATGGACTTCAACTGTCTCCTTTTGTACCAGCCTGTCACCCAGCACTGCAATCACCCACCCATAGGCCTGCATCTAATTACAGCACGAGTTCTAAAACCCCTTTGTAGCTAATGACTTTTAAACACACTGTAATAGTGATACCATTGGCTACAGGATATGCTACCTAATAATAGAGTAATATGCAAATTTGCTACACCTAAGCCATGCCCACCAGCCAAGCCACGCACATCAGCCAATCAGGAGCAAATATGCAAATAAACCCAACCAAGATGGCTACAGCCACTGAGAGCAGGAGGGAGGCTTGGGTTTCTGCGGTAACAAAAGAAGCCATCCTGTTGCCGGCCTAAGCCTCCACTCAAGGCTACAAAGTTTCAATTACAGAAGGTGAATTAACTCCAACAGAAATTCTGGCTGCGGAGCGAGGAGCAGGCTTGGCTTTGCCCCAGGCTACAAAGTTTCAATTGTAGAAGGTAAATAAATTCCAGATACCAGGGCCTCCTCTTGGGTTGCCAGGGGGCGTGGCCGGCCTGCAAACCATCACAGGCCCCTCACTCAGGCTTCCCCACGCCCCAAGGGAACCCCCACCCTTCAGGGCAAACCAATCAGCCCCCACCCATGCACCAGGCCTCTATCCTATCTAATAAAAGAGTAATATGCAGATTGATCATCACTGCAACACACAAGACAGCTGTCCCATGTGGTCAAAGATGGCCACCCCCATGTGGACACAAGGTGGCCACCACAAGATAGCCAGCAGGGGAGGGCTGTTGGGAGAAACCAGGCCAGCAGGGGAGGGCAGTTAGGGGGTACCAGGCCTGTAGAGAAGGGCAGTTGGGGGGGACCAGGCCTGTAGAGAAGGGCAGTTGGGGGGACCAGGACTGCAGGGGAGGGCAGTTGGGGACAACCAGGCCATTAGAGGAGGGCAGTTAGGGACCAGGCCTGCAGGGGAGGGCAGTTAGGAATGACCGGGCCAGCAGGGGAGGACAGTTAGGGGCAACCAGGCCAGCAGGGGAGGGCAGTTAGGGGTGACCAGGCTGGCAAGGGAGGGAAGTTAGGTGTCGATCAGGCTGGCAGGGGAGTGGTTAGGGGGTTATCTGGCTGGCAGGCAGAAGCAGTTAGAGGCAATCAGGCAGGCAGGGAGGCAAGCGGTTGGGAGCCAGCAGTCCTGGATTGTGAAAGGAATGTCCGACTGCCTGTTTAGGCCCAATCCCGGTCGGGCCTAAACGGGCAGTCGGATATCCCTCGAGGGGTCCCAGATTAGAGAGGGTGCAGGCTGGGCTGAGGGATACACACACACACACACACACACACACACACACACACCGTGCATGTATTTTGTGCACCAGGCCTCTAGTTTATAATAATGATATCTAGATATATGTTCCATTTTGCATGCATTGCTTCACCTGTGGCAACCCAAAGAGCCATAATAATAAGCATATTTATCTCCTGTTTCAGGGCCAATCTTTTCTCTGTCTCTCCTTGCCAGGGATAGAGGTGAAAAAACCTTTTTTTTTTTAAGTGTAGTTTGTTCAAGTTTATAGAAAGTGTTCACAAACAATATAAACAAAGAAAAACCTTTCAATGTGATGGATAGCACTGGATTTCAGTTCAAAGACCTCATGTTTGTTTGTTTAAAAATATTTTTATTCATTTCAGAGAGGAAGGAAGAGGGAGAGAGAGATAGAAACATCAATGATGAGAATCATCAATTGGCTGCCTCCTTAATGTCCCCAACTAGGGGTTGAGCCAAAACCCAGCAGGAATTCCACTGTGACCTCCTGGTTCATAGATCAGTGCTCAACCACTGAGCTATGCTGGCTGGGACAAAGACTTCATGTTTAATAAAATTCTTGAATAAAGTATAAAATAGCAGATTAAATGCAGGCAACATATGCAAAAAAAAAAAAATCAAAGAGTTACCTAATACTACTGTAAAGCCAGGAAACTTTACTTTATTCTTGTATTCAATGGATCTAAGAGGGGTAGTGAGGAAGGCATTTACTCAGCTGGTTTTCAGCCTAAAAAAAAGACAAGAAGGTAATGGGAAAAAATAAAACAAAGGAAAAAAATAAAATAAAGACAAGGGGCTTAATTACAAGTTGCTGTGACTCCCTTTGAGTGTTGTTTACTTACTAGTCACATCCTTGAACAATCTGCAATAGGCTCAGAGGGTATCTGGGGAGGCAACTCTGCAGATTATTTAAATTCCTCAGTTTGGGAATTCAAAAAGATTAGGATTATGGAAGACAGTTTTAACCACTCAGCAGAAAGGAAAATGCAATATTGAAAGGACAGAAATAATGCAGCAGAGAGATCCACTGTGGGGTAGCTGCCCAGCTCTCTGGGATTCCCCTCTCCAAAATCTCCTCCCCAAATACATAGGGCTGGAGCTGAGGGCCCTGGGCTCATGACGTGCTCCAGCGCTTGTTAGCTGTCACTTGGTAGCTTTGTCTTTACATTCTCAGGGTTGTTGTGAGGATTAAATAAGATAATGCTGAGACCAACACCTGGCAACTAGTACATAATAAATGTCTGCCATTATACCGATGCATCATGCTTGCCTAAGTGGCTTCGCTGGAACCAACAGATCTCTCCCTGGGTCTGTGAGACTGGGATCAGTCAGTCATTACGTGCAGCTGGACCTGGAGTTTGAAACCTCTGTACTTAGCTTTGAGGTCTGAGGAGCAGAGAACAAGTTTTAAAAGAGGAAAAACCAGCCTGAGTGGAAGAAAGTCCAACCTGGCTCCCTATCATTTCTCTTGCTGCTTCAGGTTCTGGCTGAGCCTGCTGGCCTGTCTTCCCTGTGTCCATGCAACAGCAGTTTGGTTTTCTTTTAAAGTGCCTTTTGAAAGAACAATGGATGGGTCTTGCTTATAAATCTTTAGCCAAAGAAGTTATAGGCCTGGAGTAGAAACCAAGATGGCAGCAAAGGTAAACAACTAAACTGCCGCCTCGCACAACAATTTCAAAACTACAACTAAAAGACAAAACGTCTATCACCCAGATCCACGGGAAAGCTGGCTGAGTGGAAGTTTTACAACTAGAAGGAAAGAGAAAGGAGCACAAACGCTGAAAAGTTGAGGTACGGAGGCACACGAATCGGGCTGGTGGCGGGCGACTTGGCGCGCGGCTTTTTATCAACCTGAAGGGAGACAAGCTCCCGATCACTCGGAACTCCAGTTTCTGGGGACACGTGGGGGATCCAGATGCCTACGGGGAGAAGCTGGACTGTCGGCCATCGGGTCAGAAAGTGAGGGTGACTTTTTTGCAGAGGTGCGCCCAGCAACCAGTGTTTACTGCACTGGAGTGCAGGATATGGGGACTTGGAAACACGGAAGGGCAGAGAAGGCTGGCTGGCAGCCATCGCTGTTTGCCACGCCCTACCCTAGTGACGCCCTGAGATCCCGCCCTGCCCTGAGACCCCGCCCCGCACATTGTACAAACCCGCCAAAGCTCCACACAGTGGCTTTTGCATATAAATGGCCTGCCCTGTGGCAGCTTAACCAAATAAACTGAAGCTCCAGTCAGACTGCTCCAAAACCACCAAATCCCAAGCAAAGAGGAGAAAACTGTAGCTCTTGCTGTAGCTTCTGCTGGGTGGCCTCAGACAGTAGCTGACCTGCACCCCATTAGAGATCCAGAAACTAGTGTATCTAGTGGTCTGTGTGAGACGACACCAGATTTCAACTACTCTCATAAGGGACACATTCAAGAGGCAGACTCAGTGAGCACCAAAGCCCTACTGGAACAAGTCCTGCCCCATAAACATGTCTCCAGCACAGCAATTCTTCCGTTATAGACACAGCGGGTCCTCACAGCCAAGTGACCTGGAGGTCAATTCCTCCCAGTGACACCAACAACAATCCAGACTTAACTACATCAAGGCTGAACACACACTCCACAAAGGGGTGCACCAAGAGTGTCCACCTCAGGTAACTGGGAGACTGACCCACTGAACCATATAGAACACCAAACACACAAAGCTACCCTACCAACTTAGGGAAGCAGCGAAAATGAGGAGACAAGGAAACAAATCACAAGTGAAAGAAATGGAGGAGAACAAACGACTAGACATAGAGTTCAAAACCACGGTTATAAGGTTTTTCAAGAATTTCCTAGAAAAGGCCGATAAATTTAACAAAACCCTCAAGGACATGAGCGAGACTCTCGAGGATATGAAAAAGGACCAACTAGAAATTAAACATACACTGACTGAGATAAAAAATATTATACAGAGACCCAATAGCAGACTAGAAGAATGCAAGATTCAAGTCAAAGATTTGGAATACAAAGAGGCAAAGGACACTCCTCCAGAGAAGCAAGAAGAGAATTCAGAAAGTTGAAGATAGTGTAAGAAGCCTCTGGGACAACTTCAAGCGTACCAACATCAGAATTATGGGGGTGCCAGAAGAAGAGAGAGAGCAAGACACTGAAAACCTATTTGAAGAAATAATGAACAAAAACTTTCCCACCTGGTGAAAGAAATAGACTTACAAGTCCAGGAAGTGCATAGAACCACAAACAAAAGGAATCCAAAGAGGACCACACCAAGACACATCATAATTAAAATGCCAAGAGCAAAAGACAAAGAGAGAATCTTACAAGCAGCAAGAGAAAAACAGTTAGTTACCTACAAGGGAGCACTCATATGATTATCAGCTGATTTTGCAACAGAAACTATGCAGGCCAGACAGGAGTGGCAAGAAATATTCAAAGTGATGAATAGCAAGAACCTACAACCAAGGGTACTCTACCCAGCAAAGCTATCATTCAGAATTGAAGGGCAGATAAAGAGCTTCACAGAAAAGAAAAGGCTAAAGGAGTTCATCACCACCAAACCAGTATTATATGAAATGCTGAAAGGTATTCTCTAAGAAGAGGAAGAAGAAGAAAAAGGTAAACATAAAAATTATGAACAACAAATACATAACTATCAAAAAGTGAATCTAAAACTCAAGTGAATTAAAAATCTGAGAAACAGAATAAACTGGTGAATAGAATAGAATCGGGGGATAGAATGGGAGTGGATTGATAATTCTCGGGGAAAGGGGTGTCTGAGTGGGGGGTACTGGAAGAGACTGGACAAAAATTATACACCTAGAGAGGAACCAAGACGGCGGCATAGTTAAGCAGCTAATCTGCTGCCTCACACAACAATTTCGAGGGTACAACTAAGGGACAGAGCGTCTACCACCCAGAACCACGGGAAAGCTGGCTGAGTGGAAGATTTACAACTAGGAAGAGAAAGGAGCACAAACGCTGGGGAGCTGAGGTACGGAGGCACACGAATCGGGCTGGCAGTGGGCGACTGGGCGCGCGGTTTTTCTTCAACCCGCAGGGAGACAAGCTCCCGATCACTGTGAAATCCAGTTTCTGGGGACACTCGGGGGACCCAGACACCTACGGGGAGAGGCTGGACTCTCGGCCATCGGGTCGGAAAGTGAAAGTGACTTTTTTGCGGTGGTGTGCCCAGCAATCATTGTTTACTGCACTGGAGCGCGGGGCGCAGGGACTTGGAAACGGGAAAGGCAGAGACGGCTGACGCCAGACATCACCATTGGCCACGCCCCAGCCTAGTGACGCCCTGAGACCCTGCCCCGCCCTGAGGCCCCGCCCCGCACATTCTACAAACCCGCCCAGGCTCCACACAGCGGCTTTTGCATATAAATGGCCTGTTCTGTAGCAGCTCAACCAAATTAACTGCAGCTCCAGTCAGACTGCTCCAAAACCGCCCAAGCAAAGGAGGAGAAAACTAGTTCTTGCTGTAGCTCCTGCTGGGGGACACACAGTACACAAGGGTACACCAAGAGTGTCCACCTCAGGTAACTGGGAGGCTGACCCGTTGAACCAATAGGACACCTAGTACACAAAGCTACCCTACCAACTCAGGGAAGCAGAGAATATGAAAAGGCAAGGAAACAGATCACAAACCAAAGAAATGGAGGAGAACAAGCGACTGGACATAGAGTTCAAAACCACAGGTATAAGGTTTTTCAAGAATTTCATGGAAAAGGCCGATAAATTCAATGAGACCCTCGAGGATATGAAAAAGGACCAACTAGAAATTAAACATACACTGACTGAGATAAAAAATATTATACAGAGACCCAAAAGCAGACTAGAGGATTGCAAGAATCAACTCAAAGATTTGGAATACAAAGAGGCCAAGGACACTCCTCCAGAGAAGCATGAAGAGAAGAGAATTCAGAAAGTTGAAGATAGTGTAAGAAGCCTCTGGGACAACTTCAAGCGAACCAACATCAGAATTATGGGGGTACCAGAAGAAGAGAGAGAGCAAGATGCTGAAAACCTATTTGAAGAAATAATGAACAAAAACTTCCCCCACCTGATGAAAGAAATAGACTTACAAGTCCAGGAAGCGCACAGAACCCCAAACAAAAGGAATCCAAAGAGGACCACACCAAGACACATCATAATTAAAATGCCAAGAGCAAAAGACAAAGAGAGAATCTTACAAGCAGCAAGAGAAAAACAGTTAGTTACCTATAAGGGAGCTCCCATACGATTATCAGCTAATTTCTCAACAGAAACCATGCAGGCCAGACGGGAGTGGCAAGAAATATTCAAAGTGATGAATAGCAGGAACTTACAACCAAGACTACCCAGCAAAGTTATCATTCAGAATTGAAGGGCAGATAAAGAGCTTCACAGATAAGAAAAAGCTAAAGGAGTTCATCACCACCAAACCAGTATTATATGAAATGCTGAAAGGTATTCTTTAAAAAGAGGAAAAAGAAGAAGAAAGATAAAAATTATGAACAACAAATACATATCTATCAACAAGTGAATCTAAAAATCAAGTGAATTAAAAATCTGAGGAACAGAATAAACTGGTGAACTTAATAGAATCAGAGGCATAGAATGGGAGTGGATTGATAATTCTCAGGGGGAATGGGGTGTCTGTGTGGAGAGTATGGGAAGAGACTGGACAAAAATCATACACCTATGGATAAGGACAGCGGGGGGGAGGTAGGGGTAGAGGGGGGTGGGAACTGGGTGGTGGGGAGATATGTGGGGAAAAAGGAGAAACAATTGTAATCTGAACAATAAAGATTCATTAAAAAAATAAAAAATAAAAAAATAATAAAAATAAAAAAATCATACACCTATGGATAAGGACAGCGGGGAGGGGGGAGGTAAGGAAAGAGGGAGGGGTGGGAACCGGGTGGAGGGGAGCTATGGAGGGAAAAAAAGGAGAAACAACTGTAATAATCTGAACAATAAAGGTTTATAAAAATAAATAAATAAATAAAGTGCCCTTTGCATTTAGACGGACTCCAGGGGCCTTTTATTTGTAGTCGAGAATCTTACCCAGCACATCTACACCTAGAAAAAAAGATTAAATGTGCTGAGCAAGAAAAAGCAGAAGGTGCGGACTTGAAAATCCCTGTAATTATCAGAGTGCAAAGGACTGAAATGTCACAAGTGAATGGCAACATCTTCCCTTTGTCTAATGAATGAGCACTGGGTATCTTTCCCAGAAACTATCCACCTGCTTCTGCCACTCCCCCTGCATTTGATCCTTTTTGATTCAAAGATATAGGAGATTAGGTTTTATTCCAGGACTTTGTTAAAGAAAATAAAGGTACATTGCATGTGGGTCCAGGGTAATTTGCAACCATAGGCCAAAGTCTTTAAAAGGAAATTTTGTTAGTTTTAAGTGTCAAAATAAAAACAGACCAGAAATGTTTGTCTCTCCCCTCTCTCAACTCCACCATATCATGGATATAACAATATAAAAAGAATTTCCTTCGCCCCAAATGAAAACAAAAAGGGGCTTGGGAACCTGAGTCCTTATTCAGGCTCTTTACCCTTGAATAAGTCACTTCCCTTTAAGGATCCCAAGAATCCATTCCCTCCAATCCAGATGTGTTCAGGCGAGGAGGGCCTCATGCCTAGATAACGTGGTCATTTAGTTCAGTGCCTCTCATTAATTTTGACTGTACTCCTCAGAAGAATCGTGCTGGCAAAATATAAGAGAGATTCTCAAAAAATGGATCAGTGTTGGAGGTTTTACCATTTGGTCTTTGTGTCAGCAGCGCAAAGACCCGAGATCCCAGGGGCCTGAGCCAGCAGGTGGGGAGGGGCCGCAGGCATGGCTCGCGCTCTCAGTAGTAGACCTGGCTCTATGGGTTGAGGTGGGTACACTAAAATACAAATGACCTTCTGGAAAAACCACCTACCTGGATTGAAGTAAAAAATAATATTTAGTAAATCTTGGTCTCCCCACGTGATGGCATTCTTGTACTTCTGGTATAGAGGGTACAGCATGTCCTCCCAAGCCAGCCCTGTTGGAATCATGCTGTTCTGGAAAAGAGGAAACCATAGGAGCAGCTGAAGCAAAGCAAATCCGTCTTGTCCACTGAGAAACAACAGAGAGGGACTGGTCCCCGCTCCCCCCAAAAGCACATAGAGGAGAGGTGCTGCTGACTTCAAGGCACAGCACAAAGTGACATGGGGCTGTCGATAGTAGAGTTTTAAATGTGCCCATGGACACATGGTAGTTGGGACATGATTTCTACTTAGAAAATCATGCCCCAAAATGAACCTCTTTCTTGTGCTTAATTCTTACCTCGGCAGTGAAGGAGCAAAATAGGAACAACAGAATTATGGCAGCTTAAGGAAAAACACACTTTTCTTGTCTTAACATAATAATTTTATTTAAAAAATAAAAGCAACACATTCACAGACTAAATATTGAAATAGCATACAAAGATCTGAAATATAGTAAAAGTCCTCTTCCTCAATTCTCCTACAATTCCCATTTCCACTTTCCCTACAAGTATCCACAATTAACAATTAATGGTCTCTTAGGTATTTTTCTGGAAATTTCTAAGGCATAAAAGGGATCATACCCTACAATATTATGCTTTGTTCTATTTTAATTTTTTCACTTAATATTGTTTATTTATCTTACTTATAGATTTACCTAATTCTTTTTAATAGGAGGATAATTTTTGACTAGTTCTCTATTTATGTTCCGTTAGGAGCGTTCCCGTTATTTGCTGGGATAAAAAATGAGGCCAGGTACAGCTGTGTACAAACATCTGTTTATGTAGGTAAATAACCCTACGGCAATTCCAAGGACTGTCCCCAAGGTTTTTGAAGCACTGGATACACTCAGAGTCCAAACATGACAGGACTCAGAAATGCAGCTCAATAGTCCCGAGTGGAAACTCCGCTGAAGCTTTAGATTCAATAACCCCCTAGGCTTTTCCTGAGCAGACAAATATCCCAAAATCCTCCAAACACCATTCCCTGGCTCCTTCCATCCCTACCTATCTATTTCCAAATCAGCACACTGACTCTCCGGAAAAGACAAAATTCCAAATTTTAAACAAGGAAATATAAAATACTTCCTTACCTTGAACTGGGTGCTTCTTATACGAGTTAAATTCATTAGCATGACTCCCGAATTAACTCCTGCAGAGCCATAAAAAGGGTGCTGAGCAAAGCGGCTGTACCAGCCGATCTTGGGGATTTCATGCTCAGGGGCCATGGCGGCAAGCTGGGTGGAGTTAAACTGCCGCAGGAGCTTCCAGATGTCCTCGATAGGTCTCAGAAAGAGGACGTCAGTGTCCACGTAGAGGAGCGAGTCCACGTCCTTTAAAATCACCTTGTGTGTGACAGGGAGGGCGGGAGAGGGAACAAAAACAAGTCAGGAACAAAGGGAGTGGCCTGATTTCAAAAATGCCACCAATTTTCATCGATTAATGTTGAATTTTAGAAAGGGTACCTCTCTTAGCTCCCATACCTCCATCTCCTATGACTTGGTGGTTAAGTATCAATTAAGGGGTAAAGATTCAAAGGAAGATAAATCTTAATCTACATTGGTCCAATTTCACTATTCCATTTGGTAAAGGCTGAACTTTCAAAGGAATGAAAACATCACCAAATTACTGTGGCTCTATCTTCTTCCATCCTCCCATAAGGCCATCTGTTTTCTCTTCTTGGAACAGTTGGGTCTGGCATTATACAACTTGAAGCGGACAGTCTCGAAACCAGTTCACGCCATGCTTTGTAGTAAATGTTCTGTCTCCAGATCCATTTGTTTCTAATGTTGATGGGTATGGCTCTGCATCTTTTTGAAATCTATTTTGAGCCAAGATTTAGACTGGGGAATAGGGAAACTTTTTCTCTAAAGGGCCAGAGAGTAAATATTTTAGCATGAAAGCATCCATCGACAATGTATAAATAAATGAGCATGGCTGTATTCTAATAAAACCATATGATTTATTCCAATAACACATTATATGAAATTTGAATTTCATATAATTTTCAAATCTCACAAAATAATCTTTTGAATTTTCAACCATGTGAAATGTAAAAGCCGCTCTTGGCTCATGGACTATGAGCTGTTACCCGCTGTTGCAGGTCATTCAAGCAAAACACTTAGTAAATGAGTTCTCGTTTGCTAACTGCTTATCTTACCAGTTTTGCACTGGGGCTCTAGACTACAAAGCTTTCTTTAGTCACCATGTAATCTGCCTTGCTTTGCTGTTGTTCCCCAAACTTAGTGGTAGATTAAACCAAAGAAGGATTGGAATCCTTCTGGATCCCTGGCTTAACATCATCCTAATACCATCACAGCCCTTGTTACAGATAGGATGCCTGTGTCGTTCCAAAATTCACATATTAAAGCCCCAGCCCCCTCCCCCAATGTGATGGACCTTGGAGATGGGATACGGGCGGGCATTGGGGTTAGATGAGGTTAAGAGACACTGTTCCAAGAAAAAAGCTAAGAGAGAAAGAGAAGCGGCCGTATTGGAAGATGGAAAGAACCAAGCCACAGTAATTTGCTGCTGTTTTCATTCCTTTGAAAGTGCAACCCTTACAGAGAGCTTGTCCTCTCTTCGCCATGTGACAACACAAGCAGAAGCAGCCTCTGTCAGCAAAACGGGGCTCTCCGGAACTTAGACTCCAGGCTTCCAGGCTCCTGAACCCTAAAAAAATACGTGTCTGCTAATTAAGCCACCAGTCTGGGCGATGAAGAGCCTTCAGTTATGACAAGCTGACAAAGGCGACACTTCATTGGGATCCCCAATATTTAACACCGAGGAGCAGGTGCTAGTGACAGGCCACAGAGGTTTCCTTCTTGAATAATTTGAGAGCTCACTGGATTGGCCACAGGGTTTATCTTTCTCAGCGACTAGAGGAATAGATTTTACAAACTAATAAAATGAAAAATAATCATCATCTACCATTTCGTAAGAGATTATTTTGATATCCATTTTAATAATTCACAATTAGGATAAATGCTTTAATTGAGTACACAAACTTAAAAAACACACTAGCCTTTCTTTTTTTCTCTATTTTTCCAGGGAAAGGTAAACACCTTTTTTTTTTAAAGCATAACTATAGAGTGTTGTGGAGGAAAGGCAGGCTCTACAAAGGTAAACTCACGTCATAATACTCATTAGGTGTCTCATGTAAATACAATTATGACGTCTTATAGGTCCAAGACCCATCCCAAGGACTCAACATCCTGCCAATGTATTTTATTGAAAAGGAACAATAAAGCACAGAAAAGTCCTCTATTTAAATTCATGTGTCAAATAATGCTAATGATCGCTGGATTTTGGCTAATAAATTATAGAAAGGGGCTCTGTGCGCCTCTCGCCACTTGGACAGTCTGCGCCAGGTTGGGCTCCGCCACAGGTTCTGACCATCTCCCTGGAACCCAGGCTGCAGTCCGTTCCCCTGACCAGGACACCCCTTTGGTCCTGCTCCACAGTGAGCCCAGCGAGGCCGCGTCAGCTCCCCACCCCGCATGGAGCCCCAGGACCCCAGTGTACAGTACAGCAGGCGGGATGAGGTCAGTGCGGGGGCTGTGTCCAGCCCAGAAGAGGCCTCCTGCTGGGTGAGGCTCTCCCGGAAGCTGTCCTCGGGCAGGCTGGGCCTCACCATGAGAATGCGGGGAGGCCTGGCCCTCTTCTGGGTCATCTTCATCTTGGGCTACTTCTTGCAAATAGTGCCGCCGGGGCCACGGGTACAGTCCCCCCAACACACATCCTATACAGCCTCTCTCCCATACATGCATCTGTATAAACTCCCCCCATATATACACATCCCTATACAGACCCCCCAATACACACATCCTATACAGACCCACATACATGCATCATATACTGACACCCCTACATATACACATCTATATACTGACACCCCCATATACACACATCCCTATACAGACCTTCCCCTATATACACGCATCTGTATACAGACACCCCCATACAGAGGCCCCAAGAGCGTTGAGAGGAGCCGGGTGTGTCCCTCTGCCCGCCCTCCCAGGGGCCAAGACCTGTCCTGGAAGCCACTTTCCAGGCAGAGCAGGGAGCGGCCTTGACCCTCACCCCAGGCCCACCCCTTCTTTCCTTGGGCTGTGCTCCTGGGGCGGCCCGGCAGGAGGGGACGAGTGTATTAGTCATTAAATGTCTGGTGAATGAAAGACAAAAAAAAAAATTATAGAAAGATAAAGTCACTTCCTAGAATGTGTTTAAGAAAATAAGAGACTGCATGGTATTTCAGTGAAAAAGCTAATTTAGAAACTGAATCAGAGAGAAAACTATTCCAAATCATGTGAAATAGTACACATTTTTCATCATGATTGATTAGCCAATAAATTCTGAATAAAAATATGTAACTCTGATGTTTTTATCAATTAAGGGTTATGAGACATCTGCTCCAAAAATTTAAAGTCAATGGGATTGATTAATTTAACTTTTCTTGGCCTTACATTATTGTTGTTGTTGTTGTTATTACTTTCTTCAATAAAATAAATTTGTTGCCATCCCTCTTTAAAACAAAAAAAAGAAGAAAACAGACACACTTGAAGAAGGTCTTGAAAAGGAAAACTAAAAAGGCCTAAAGGATTCCATCATGAAGCTACCGGCAATACCTTTAATCAACAGAGAAAAACACAAGTTGCCCAGAAACGTATAATATCAGAACAATCTTAAATAGTGCACACTTCCATTCCACCAATACCCTATTATGACATGTAGATTGCTCCTCTTTTTTACTATTATAAACAACAGCAAAATGAATGTCTTTTTAGGAAAATTTTTAATCACGTAGTGTGGCAATTCTTTTTAACTTCGTAAATACTTAGTAAATATTTACATGGTTAAAAATAAAAGTAAATTAAAGTGAATTTCCTGACAAGTTATTCTTCTTTGCCTTTCTGTTACCAGATCCCCTCCAGAGGCAGCCAATGTTATTGAATAGCTCAGAGCTGTGCCAGAGACCTTTTGTGCATCCCATGTAACAGAAGCGTAGTATGAAAATTGTCCCCTCAACCAGGAGTTGTCTGGGAGTTTGACTAGGGGGTGGGGCTGGCCAAGGGAAGGGAGGGAGGCCCCGTCTGGTAGCTGGCAGCCGCTCAACACAGCCTACCAGTACACAAGTCCTCTTTTATGCTACAAGTGATAGCATACATGTTATCATCTCATTTGTTTTATTTTTAAAACATATTTCTATTGATTTCAGGGAGGAAAGGGGAGAGAGATAGAAACATCAATGATGAGAGAGAATCATTGACTGGCTGTTTCCTGCACGCCCCATACTGGGGATAGAGCCCACAACCTGAGCATGTGCCCTGACCAGGAATCCAACTGTGACCCCCTGGTTCATAGGTTGACACTCAACCACTGAGCCATGCTGGCCAGGCTCATTTGATTTATTTTTTTAAAATAAAAGATAAAATAAATGTAGAAGGACTTTTTATATCAGCAAATAAAATTTTCATTTATTATTTTTTATTCCTGCACAGTATTCCATTGTGTGGATCTACCAAAATTTATCTAGTTATCTACTATAGAACACTTAGGTGTTTCTCAAGCTTTTTTATTACAATGTCACAATGAAAAACCTCCTCATATTAATTCATTTCAAACACATATGAGTGTATCTTTAGGATAAATTCATTAAAATGTAATTCCTTAGTCAAAGAATACATGCATTTTTACATTTTAAAAAAAATTCTTTATTGTAGAAAGCATTACATATGTTTCTCTCCCCATTGTCCTCTCCCAGCCTGCCCTCACCCTCACCCCAGCCCCGACTGTCACACCCTCCATTGTCTGTGTCCATTGGTTATACTTATATGCACACAAGTAATTTGGTTGATCTCTTATCTCTCCCCCATCCCCCACCATGCTTACTCTCCCCACCTTCCCTCTGAGGTTTGACAGTCTGTTCAATGAATCTGTGTTTCTGTATCTGTTTTTGTTCATCAGTTTATGTTGTTCATTATAGTCCACAAATGAGTGGGATCATGTGATACTATCTTTTTCTGACTGTCTTATTTCGCTTAGCATAACGCTCTCCATGTCCATCCATGCTGCGGCAAATGATAACAGCTCTTTCTTTTTTACAGCAGCCTAGTATCCCATTGTGTAGATATACCACAGCTTTGTAGTCCACTGATGGGCACTTAGGCTGTTTCCAAATCTTAGCTATTGTAAATTGTGCTGCTGTGAACATAGGGGTGCATATGTTTTCTTCTGACTGGTGTTTCTGTTTTTTGGGGGGATATATTCCTAGGAGTGGGATTACTGGGTCAAATGGGAATTCCATTTTTAATTTTTTGAGGAAACTCCATACTGTTCTCCACAGTGGCTGCACCAGTCTGCATTCCCACCAGCAGTGTATGGGGGTTCCTTTTTCTCCACATCCTCACCAGCACTTGTCGTTTGTTGATTTGTTGCTGATAGCCATTCTGACAGGTGTGAGATGATACATTATTGTCATTTTGATTTGCATATCTTGGATGATTAGTGACTTTTGAGCATGTTTTCATATGTCTCTTGGCTTTCCATATGTCCAGTTTCGAAAAGTATCTATTAGGTCCTTTACCCATTTTTTGATTGGATTATTTACTTTCCTTTTGTTAAGTTGTATGAGTTCTCCATAGATTTTGGAGATTAAACCCTTATTGAAGATAATATGGGCAAATATGTTCTCCCATGCAGTGAGTGGGTTTTCTTGTTTTGTTGATGGTTTCTTTTGTTGTGCAAAAATGTTTTATTTTGATGTAGTTCCATTTGTTTATTTTCTCCTTAGTTTTCATTGTCCTAGGAGATGTGTCAGTAAACATTGCTATGAGCTATAGCTAATATTTCGCTGCTAATGTGTTCTTCTAAGATTTGTATGGTTTCCCGTCTTACGTTGAAGTCTTTTACCCATTTTGAGGTTTTTTTTGTGTGTGTATGGTGTAAGTTGGTGGTCTAGTTTCATATTTTGGCATGGATCTGTCCAATTTTCCCAACACCATTTATTAAAGAGGCTGTCTTGACTCCATTGTATGCTTTTGCCTCCTCTGTCAGATATCAATTGAGCATTCTGGTTTGGGTCGACTTCTGGGTTCTCTGTTTGGTCCCATTGGTCTATATGTCTGTCCTTGTGAAAGTACCATGTTGTTTTGAGAACAGTGGCTTTGTAGAATAACTTGATGTCTGGTACTGTGATCCCTCCAACATTGTTCTTTTTTCTTAAGATTGCTGCGGCAATTCCAGGGTTCTTTTATTCCATATAAATTTTTGGAGAGTTCATTCTAAGTCTGTGAAATATTCCATTGGTATCTAAATGGGGGTTGCATTGAATCTATAGATTGCTTTGGGTAGTATGGACATTTTTATGAGGTTGATTCTACCAATCCATGAACATGATATATATCTTGTGTTTATATCTTCCTCTATCTCTTTTTCCAAAGTCCTGCAATTTTCCAAGTACAGCTCTTTTACCTCCTTAGTCAAGTTTATTCCTAGGTATCTTAATTTTTTTTTGTTGCAATGGTAAATGGGATTTTTCTTTAGTTTCTCTTTCTGTGAGCTCATTATCCTATCTAATAATAGACAAATATGCAAATTGACCGCACCTTCGCTACGCCCAAGCCACGCCCACCAGCCAAGCCATGCCCACCAGCCAATCAGGACAAGTATGCAAATTACCCCAACAAAGATGGTGGCTAATTTGCATATCAAGACAGCATTGAAAGAAGCCAAGAGCTGCAGAAGGGAGTAAAGCTTTGGAGAAGCAAGCAAGCCGGGGGAAGGAGAAGGGAGGAGCGAAGGCAGGGCCGGGGGCAAAGGGAAAAGCAGGCGGGCTGGCGGAGAAGGCGGGGTGGGTGACAAGGGAGGAGCAGAGGCGGGGTAGAGTGCAGCAGGAAATCCTATTGCAGGATTTTTCCTGCAACGGGAACGCTAGTCTGTATATATTAAAGCCTAAGTGACCAAATGACCTAACACCCGAACACCGGTTGATCGGTCGCTATGACATGTATGGACCACCAGGGGGCAGATGCTCAACACAGGAGCTGCCCCCTGGTGGTTAGTGTGCTCCCACAGTGGGCGTGCCGCTCAGCTGACCAACCCAACGGCAGCCCCTCACTCCCTCAGTCGTCCTGCAGGTCCAATCTCTGGAGAACGGCCATGCACCAATGGACCAGGGCCACCAGCATGCATGATCCCGACAGTGCCACCGGCCTCCTGGAAGTTGGCCTTGGGCACTGTGGTCGCTTCCCCTCCCTAGAAGCTCTGCAAGGAATAAATGATATAAAAGCGGCCGCCAGGTGGCTCCTGACAACCATTGTGAATGTCAGCAGGACAGATCTGGATCGGGGCCAGCAAGGGTGTCCCACCATTTGCCCTGAGGGCTGATCACATCTCGGCCCCCCTCCACCCTCCTCAGGACAGGTGCCAGACGCAGGGCTCTGGTGAGAGCCACTGTGGCAGCTCAAGCCACTCCCCATTTGGACTGACTGGGCGCGAGCCCGCTGTGGGCACAGTGGGGCTGGGATGAGTGGGAGCAGCAGTCAGGAGTGGCAGGTGGCGTGGGACTGTGGCTTTTGGCCCGATCCCTGCAGGCCACCCTGCAGGACACCAACCATGCACAAATTTGTGCACTGGGCCTCTAGTTTTTTATAACAGGCAACTTGTGCTTCTTAATGCCTTTTGCCTTTTTCACTCCTTCTTGAAGTCCCCTCCCAGATGGCAGTTTATTCTCTATAAGTCTGTTTCTGTTTTGTTTGTTTTGGTTTTTAGATTACACATATAAGTGAAATTATATGATATTTGTCTTTGTCTGACTTATTTATCTTATCGTAAGACCTTCGAGGTCCATCTATGTTGTTGCAAATGACAAGATTTCATTCTTGTTTATGGCTGAATAATATTCCATTGTATATATGTACCACTTCTTTACCCATTCATTATAAATGGACACTTAGGCTGTTTCCATATCTTGTCTGTTGTAAATAATGCTGCAATAAACACAGGGGTGCATATATCTTTTTGAATTAGTGTTTTGGATTTCTTTGGATAAATACCCAGAAGTGGAATTGCTGGGTCATATGGTAGATCTATTTTTAAATATATGTTTTTATTGATTTCAGAGAGGAAGGGAGAAGGAGAGGGAGATAGACACATCAATGATGAAAGAGAATAATTACTGGCTGCCTCCTATATACCCCATACTGGGGATTGTGCCCACAACTTGGGTATGTGCCATGACTTGGAATTGAACCATGACTTCCTGGTTCATAGGTGATGCTCAACCACTGAGCCACACTGGCCAGGCTAATAGATCTATTTTTAATTTTTGAGGAACCTTCATAGTAGCTGCACCAATTTATAATCCCACCAACCATGCATGAGGGTTCCCCTTTCTCCATATCCTTGCCAGCACTTGTTTGTTGATTAATCTTTTTAAAGATTTTTAATTGACTTTTAGAGAGAGAAACATTGATGTGAGAGTGAAACACTGATTGGCTGTGTTCTGCACGCCTCCCACCAGGGATTGAGCCTGCAATCTGGATATGTGCCTTGACCAGAAATGAAACTGACAACCTTTTAGTGCCTGAACAATTGGGCCACACTAGCCAGGTGATTTATTGACGATTGAAGGTCTCATTGTGAAGGTTGTTTTCGTTTGTTTGTTTTTGCATTCCCATGATGATTAGTAACGTTGAGCATTTTTTCAGATATCTATCATCCATCTGTATGTACTCTTTAAAGAAATGTCTATTCAGGTTCTCTGCCCATTTTTAATTGGATTGTTTGAGGTTATTTGGTGTTGAGTAGCAAAAGTTTCTTATATATTTGGATAGTAACCCTTTATGGGATCTATCATTGGCAAATATCTTCTCCCATTCAGTGGGCTGTCATTTTGTTTTGTTGATGGTTTCTTTTGCAGTGCAAAAACTACTTAGTTTGATGAAGTCCCAGTTGTTTACTTTTTTTCTGTGTGTGTCCCTTGTCTGAGAAGATATATCTAAAAATATTGCTATTAGTTATGTCAAAGTGTTTACTGCCTATGTTTTCTTCTAGTTGTTTTATGATTTCAGTTTTACATTTATTTTTTAAAATCCTCATCTAAGGATATGTTTTTCATTGATTCTAGAGAAAGAGGAAGGGGGAGAGAGAGAGAGAGAGAGAGAGAGAGAGAGAGAGAGAGAGAGAGAGAGAGAGAGAGACATTGACATGAGAGAGAAACATTGATTGGCTGCCTCCTGAACATGCCATGCCCTGACTGGGGATCAAACCTGTAACCTGGGAATGTGTCCTGACTAAGAATTGAACCTGTGACCCTTTTTGTGTACAGGATGGTGCTCTAAGGAAATGAGCTACACCAGCTAGGGCTACATTTATGTTTTTAATCCATTTTGATTTTTTATATAGTGTAAGAAAGTGGTCATTTTTGCGTGTATCTGTCCAGTTATTCAAACACCATTTATTGAATAGATTGTCTTTACATCATTGTATATTATTGCCTGCTTTGTCATAGATTAATTGACCATATAGGCATGGGCTTATTTCTAGGCTCTCTACTGTTTTATTGATCTACCTATCTGTTTTTACACCAGTATCATGCTGTTTTGAGTAGTATAACCTATTAGTATAGTTTGATATCAGGTAGTGTGATCCCTTCAACTTCATTCTTTCTTAAGATTGCTATGGTTATTTGGGTCTTTTGTCATTCCATATAAATTTTAGGATTATTTCTTCTATTTATATGAAAAATGCCATTGGTATTTTGATAGAAATTGCATTGAAGTTGTAGATTGCTTTGGGTAGTATGAGTATTTTAAAGATGTTAATTCTTCCTATCCATGAGCACAGTATATCCTTCCACTTATTTGTCTTCTTCAATGTCTTATAGTTTTCTAAGTCTTTTACTTCCTTATTTAAATTTATTCCTAGGTATTTTATTCTTTTTGATGCAATTGCAAATATGATTATTTTTTAATTTCTCTGATAGTTTATTATCCTATCTAATAAAAGAGTAATATGCAGATTGACCATCACTCCAACACATAAGATGGCTGCCCCCATGTGGTCAAAGATCCTGCCCCCATGTGGACACAAGATGGCCGCCACAAGATGGCCAGCAGGGGAGGGGAGCTGGGAGGGACCAGGCCTGCAAGGGAGGGGAGCTGGGAGGGATTAGGCCAGCAGGGGAGGGTAGTTGGGAGGGACCAGGCCTGCAAGAGAGGGCAGTTGGAGGTGATCAAGCCTGCAGGGGAGGGAAGTTAGGGGTGACCAGGCCGGCAGAGGAGGGGAGTTGGGGGTGACCAGGCCTGCAGGGAAGGGCAGTTGGGGGGGACCCAAGCTTGCAGGGGAGAGCAGCTGGGGGGACCAGGCATGCAGGGGATGGAAGTTATGGGTGACCAGGCCTGCAGGGGAAGGCAGTTAGGGGTGACCAGGCATGCAGGGAGGGCACTAAGGGGCAATCAGGCTGACAGGGGAGCAGTTAGGCATTGATCAGGCTGGCAGGGGAGTGGTTAGGGGGTGATCAGGATGGCAGGCAGAAGCGGTTAGGGGCAATCAAGAAGGCAGGCAGGCGAGCAGTTGGGAGCCAGCAGTCCTGGATTGTGAGAGGAATGTCCAATTGCCCATTTAGGCCAGATCTTACCGGGATCAGGCCGAAATGGGCAGTCAGACATTCCTTGAGGGGTCCCGAATGGGAGAGGGTGTAGGCTGGACTGAGAGACACATTCCCCCATGCATGAATTTGGTGCACCAGGCCTCTGGTCCTATATAATAAAACCCTAATATGCAAGTCAACCAAACAGTGGAACAACTGGTTGCTATGACATTCACTGACCACTAGGGGGAAGACACTCAATGCAGAAGCTGCCCCCTGGTGGTCAGTGCCCTCCCACAGAAGATGCCCAGAGATGCCCAGAAGCCGGGTTCACAGCTGGCGAGTGCAGCGGTGGTGCCAGGAGCCTCTCCTGCTTCCACTACAGGTAGACCATAAGGAGCGAGGGGTCCCGGACTGCAAGAGCCCTGGACTGCAAGAGGGATGTCTGACTGCCGGCTTAGGCCCAATCCTCCCAGGAATCGGGCTTAAGCCAGTAGGTGTACATCCTCTGAGGGGTCCCGGACTGCAAGAGGGTGCAGGCCAGGCTGAGGGACCCCCCGCCCCCCCGCCACAGTGTACGATTTTCATGCACTGGGCCTATAGTTGATGTATGAAAATGCAACCAATTTCTGAATATTAATTTTATTTTTGGCTACTTTACTTAATTTATTCATTAATTCTAATAGGTTATTTTTTGGGTGGACTCTAGGATTTTTCTATATGTGGTATCATGCCATCTGTAAATAATAACAGTGTTACTTCTTTCTTTCTAATTTGGATGCATTTTTTTTTCTTGTCTGGTTGCTGTGGCTGGGACTCTGAAACTGTTGACTAGAAGTTGTGAAGGTGGATATCCGTGTCTGATTCCTCATCTTAAAGAAGCAAACTGGAGAAGAAACCAAGATGGCGGCATAGGTAAACACCTAAATTGCTGCCTCACACAACAATGTCAAAACTACAACGAAAAGACAAAACGGACATCATCCAGAACCACAGGAAAGCTGGCTGAGTGGAAATTCTACAACTAGAAGGAAAGAGGAAAGCACAGGGAGAATCAGAGGAGCTGCAAAAGAATGAGGTACGGAGATGCGCATGGAGAGGACTGGTGGCTGAGTGCACGAGCAGCTGAGTGCGTGACTGGCTTTCTAAAGCGGGAGGGAGACGGAAGCACCTGACTGTGCTGAACTCCAGTTCCGGGCGAGTTTCTGGGAACCCAGACTCATTTGGGGAGAAACTGGACTGTCTGGCAGCAGGCAAAATTCGAGGGCGGCTTTCTCACACAGGTACTTGCAGCAATTACTGAGAGTCACTAAGACCCAGGGGCCTCATAGGGCAGTGCTGATGGGAAGTCAAGGCTGTCTGCTCCGCCCTGAGACTCTGCCCCATCCAAGCTGAGCACAGGCTTTTGCAAGTCTTCTCCCATAAGGGTGTCTCCAGCACAGAAGTCCTCCCAGTGTAGACACAGCTGATCCTCACAGCCAATTGGCATGGAGGTCAATTCCTCCCAGTGATACCAACAACAATCAAGACTTAACTACAACGAGGCTGTGCACATAGTCCACAAAGGGGTGCACCAAAAGTGTCCACCTCAGGTAACTGGGGAGGCCGAGCCACTGGCCCATATAGGACACCTACCACACAAAGCTACTCAACCAAATCAGGGAAGCAGCGAAAATACGGAGACAAAGAAACAGATCAAAAATGAAAGAAATGGAGGAAAACAAATGACTGGAGATAGAGTTCAAAACCACGGTTATAAGGTTTTTCAAGAATTTCCTAGAAAAGGCCGATAAATTTAATGAGACCCTCAAGGATATGAAAAAGGACCAACTAGAAATTAAACATACACTGACTGAAATAAAAAATATTATACAGCTGAAACCGGTGTGGCTCAGTGGATAAAGCGTTGGCCTGCGGACTGAAGAGTCCCGGGTTCGATTCCGGTCAAGGGCATGTACCTTGGTTGCGGGCACATCCCCAGTAGGAGGTGTGCAGGAGGCAGCCGATCGATGTTTCTCTCTCATCGATGTTTCTAACTCTCTATCTCTCTCCCTTCCTCTCTGTAAAAAATCAATAAAAATATATTTAAATATATATATATATATATATTTATATATATATATATATATATATATATATATATATATATATATATATATATTATACAGAGACCTAACAGCAGACCAGAGGAACGCAAGAATCAAGTAAAAGATTTGAAATACAAAGAAGCAAAAATCACTCAACCGGAAAAGAAAAAAGAAAAAAGAATCCAAAAATTTGAAGATAGTGTAAGGAGCCTCTGGGACAACCTCAAGCATACCAACATCAGAATTATGGGGGTGCCAGAAGAAGAGAGAGAGCAAGATACTAAAAACCTATATGAAGAAATAGTGACTGAAAACTTCCCCAACCTGGTGAAAGAAATAGACTTACAAGTCCAGGAAGTGCACAGAACCCAAACAAAAGGAATCCAAAGAGGACCACACCAAGACACATCATAATTAAAATGCCAAGAGCAAAAGACAAAGAGAGAATATTAAAAGCAGCAAGAGAAAAACAGTTAATTACCTACAAATGAGCACCCATACGATTGTCAGCTGATTTCTCAACAGAAACTATGCAGGCCAGACAGGAGTGGCAAGAAATAGTCAAAGTGATGAATAGCAAGAATCTACAACTAAGGGTACTCTACCCAGCCAAGCTGACATTCAGAATTGAAGGTCAGCTAAAGAGTTTCACAGATAAGAAAATGCTAAAGGAGTTCATCAACACCAAACCAGTATTATATGAAATGCTGAAAGGTATTCTCTAAGAAGAGGAAGAAGAAGAAAAAGATAAAGATAAAAATTATAAACAACAAAAACATAACTATCAACAAGTGAATCTAAAAATCAAGTGAATTAAAAATCTGATGTACAGAATAAACTGGTGAATATAATAGAATCAGGGGAATAGAAAGGGAGTGGAGTGACAATTCTCAGGGGTAAAGGGGTGTGGGGGGTGCGGGAAGAGACTGGACAAAAATCATACACCTATAGATGAGGACAGTGGAGGGGACGTAAGGGAAGAGGGTGATATGGGAACTAGGTGGAGGAGAGCTATGGGGGGAAAAAAGAGGCACAACTGTAATAATCTGAACAATAAAGACTTATTAAATTTAAAAAAAAGAAAACTCTTAGGACAAATTTATAGGTCAAGACTATAAGCAATTTTATTCTGTCTCTCTTTACTATATATTCTTCCCTAACTCCCTCCTTGAACATGGATGCTTGTGCTTGAGGCAAGTGTTGGGAGCCAGAAAGACACCAGACATTGTTATAATCTTGGAACTTATTGAAATTTGGTTAAAAAAAAACCTTTTTCCCTGGGTGAGACCTGTATAGTGCCTTAACCTTAACCTAACTCACATGGCCAAGTATCTGCAGATTCTCCAACCCGATGATCTCAGTCATATTTTACATATCTCTAGGATCCCCAGTGGAGTACATTATTGAGGATATAGGTCTTTGTAATCAAATAGGCATAGTGTATAACATCCTATCTAATAAAAGAGTAATATGCAAATTGACTGTACCTCCCCTACACCCACAAGCCATGCCCACCAGCCAATCAGGAGTGAATATGCAAATAAACCCAACCAAGATGGCTGCAGCCACGGAGAGCAGGAGGGCAGCTTGGGTTTCCCCAGCAATGGAGGAAGCCAAGCTTTCCGCCTGCGCTTGCTGGCCTAGGCCTCCACTCAATGCTACAAAGATTCAATGATAGGCTAGGGTTGCCCACAGCGATGGAGGAAGCCAAGCTTCTGCAGCTCTGGCCAGCACAGGCCTCCACTCCAGGCTACAAAGTTTCAATTATAGAAGATAAATAAATCCCAGGTACCAGGGCCTCCACTTGGGTCGCCGGGGGGCATGGATGGCCTGCAAACCACCACAGGTCCCTTGCCCAGGCCACCCTACGCCCCAAGGGAACCCCCACGCTGATCCGGGACACCCTTCAGGGCAAACCAGCTGGCCCCCACCCATGCACCAGGCCTCTATCCTACTTAATAAAAGAGTAATATGCAGATTGACCATCACTCCAACACACAAGATGGCTGCCCCCATGTAGTCAAATATCCTGCCCCCATGTGGACACAAGATGGCCACCACAAGATGGCCAGCAGGGGAGGGCAGTTGGGAGGGACCAGGCCTGCAAAGGAGGGCAGTTGTGGGCAATCAGGCCAGCAGGGGAGGGCCGTTGGGAGGGATCAGGCCAGCAAGGGAGGGCAGTTAGGGGTGACCTGGACGGCAGAGGAGGGAAGTTGGGGGTGACCGGGCCTGCAGGGAAGGGCAGTTGGGTGGTGACCCAGGCCTGCAGGGAAGAGCAGTTGGGGGGGGGGGACCAGGCCTGCAGGGGAGGACAGTTAGGGGTGACCAGGCCTGCAGGGGAGGACAGTTGGGAGGGACCAGGCCTGGAAGGGAGGGCAGTTGGGGGCGATCAGGCCAGCAGGGGAGGGCAGTTAGGGGAGACCAGGCCAGCAGAGGAGGGAAGTTGGGGATGACCGGGCCTGCAGGGAAGGGCAGTTGGGCGGCGACCCAGGCCTGCAGGGGAGAGCAGTTGTGGGGGACCCAGGCCTTCAGGGGAGGGCAGTTAGGGGTGACCAGGCCTGCACGGGAGGGCAGTTAGGGGCAAACAGGCTGGAAGGTAAGCAGTTAGGCAATGATCAGGCTGGCAGGGGAATGGTTAGGGGTGATCAGGCTGGCAGGGAGAAGCGGTTAGGGGCAATCAGGAAGGCAGGCAGGCAAGCAGTTGGGAGCCAGCACTTCTGGATTGTGGGAGGGATGTCCGACTGCCCGGTGGGATCGGGCCTAAACGGTCAGTCGGACATCCCTCGATGGGTCCCAGGCTGGAGAGGGTGCAGGCTGGGCTGAGGGTCACCACCCCCCATGCACGAATTTTGTGCACCTGGCCTCTAGTCTATATAATAAAAGCCTAAGCGACCATTATGGCAGAACAACCAGAACAACCAGTTGCTATGATGTGCACTGACCACTAGAGGGCAGACACTCAATGCAGGAGTTGCCCCCTGGTGATCAGTGCATTCCCACAGGGGGAGTGCTGCTCAGCCAGAAGCTGGGTTCACAGCTGACAAACACAGCGGCGGTGGTGGGAGCCTCTCCTGCCTTTGTGGCAGCACTATGGAACAGTGAGCTGAGCAGTAAGGAGCAGTGAGCAGGCAGGTGGTAAGGATTGAGGGGACCCAGACTGCAAGAGGGCACAAGCCGGGCTAAGAGGAACGCCCCTCCCCCCCAGTGCATGAATTTCATGCACCGGGCCTCTAGTAATATATAAATCCATTATAAACATCTCACTAATTCTTATTAAGTGGGGGAAAAGTGATGTGAATTCATGAAACTCAATTATTTCCTTTAATAATGGAAAAGGAAAAAGTCCTCCAGGATCCATTTTAATGAATAATTTTTATTTATTTGTAATTGGCATATCATTTTACTATAAATACTTTAAGCTTCTGAATTACCTGCAGCTTGGAGGGCTTAATCAAGCCATCTGAAATTCAGTGTGCACCAGTAATGCTCTTGCTCTTAGGACCATTCTTCACAGAACTAGAACAGTAAATGTCCATTGATATTTAGGACTTCAGATATCCTGACTTGGTGAGACCTAAATTCCAGTGATTGCACTTGAAAATCTTGAGTGCAAAGACTTGTGCTCTGATCATTCTCATAGCATGAGAATCTTACCCGAGAAAGGGTTTCTTCCACAGGTGTGAGGTAGGTGTGGCCCCCTTCAGAGACATGGGTAAGGCTGTGCTTCTCAGTCAATTGACCAACCACCTGCAGAATGTTTACACTTTAGAGTTTCCGTCTTCTCTGTGCTGCTTTAGCAGCACACCTGATTTGGTTTTATAGAGATGAATTTCAAGGAAAATATCACCTAAATTTTATTTCAAATTACATCTTTTTGATGCCCAAAAATGTCAAGTTCATAATCTGCTATTATGATATGACTCAGAAAAGGGAAATGTCCCATCAATCACAATCTCTATTATTTTTAAGGACCTCTAGTTTCTATTATCAAAAGCAGAATGCCAGAACCCACTTGTTATTGAAAATTACTAGATGAATAAAAACCATCATGTGGTAAGTTTGTTTTTTTTTTAATTCAAGGTCAGGGGAAAAATGTGTTGCTAATATTTTTTGGATAGGTTGGAGAGACAATTTTCCAACAGTAAATTTGGTTATATAAAAAATTAAGACTATAAGAAATCTGACAACTTTTTTCTCATCTTCTTAAATGGTATTTAGTTTTAAAATCACCAACCTAGAGATTTAGTGTCAATTTGAGGTTGTTTTTTCTTACCCCCATTTTAATACATTTAATCCCATCTGACAACATATGTAATTCCATCTGGTCTTGTTCTCACAGGTTCTGTGTAAGAAATGCTAAAAACCCCATCTGCCATTTAGGGTTTCAGACCAACAGATGGTAAAACTTCCCTGTGTGGATGCCTCCCAGGCACCCCAAAATCACATTCATCTCCCCTGTTACCAAAACAGATTTTTATCTAGACTCTTCCATCTCTAAATAGCACCACCAATCACTGAACCATAAGAAATGGCTTTTTTTTTTTTGTAGGTCATAAATAGCTGAATATTGGCAATTTCAAACAGATCAACCTTTTCAGACCAGAAATCTGGGTGAAATCCCTCTTACCTCACTTCCCTTCAACTCTTACAACAAGCCAGTCATAAAAACTGATAAATTCTATTTCTCAAGCAGGTTCTAAATCCATCTCTAAAGTAACCACTATAGCACAAGTCATCATTGATTGGCCTCAGCAATCAATGAGGTTCATCCAGATAAGTAAGTGTGCAATGGCCACATTAGACCATCCCACTTCTATGCTAGAAACCAGTCCACAGCCCCTCCCTGCCCTGCACACAGAGCAGATGCTCAGCGGGTCTCCAGAGCCCAGAGCTCTGCCCTTCACTCCCACCTCACTCTGTTTTCTGGTTACTGTACTCTTTTATTTTCTCAACTAGAGGCCCAGTGCATGATTGAATCATGCACGTGTAGGGTCCCCTACATGCTTTTGCTTTTGATCACTGGGAGCTGGGTGCCTGTCTGCTGGTGCACCAGAGCAAATTGAGGTGCAGACCAGGGGGGCTGTGAGGTTTGCAGAGCTAGTAAATGGTAAGCGTCAGAAAGACCCATCATTCAAAACATGCTTTGGATGCTCTCAGCCCCTCAATCTTTGGGAAAGACAACCTTTCAAACGCAGGGACCCTCTCTCTACACCCTGAAGACCAAGAGCAGTGACTACAGACAGATCCAAGAGACACATTTTAGCTGTAAAATGCCTCTAAATGTGCTCCAGTTAATCCCACTCCATTTCCAGGAGCAATTCTCTCTCAAGCGGCACCTCATTGAAAGCAGGGTTCCTACCGGGAGGAAGAGTCTCTGGGCAGCGCAGGGTTTGAACAGCTTCCTCCACTCCTGGGGGTTTCCCGCGGAAAATGTGATGGGGTAGATTCTGTGCACAAACTTCTCCGTATACGAGTCAGGCCACTGCTGTAACTGAAAAACATGGAAGTCAAGGGGAGGGTGATCAGACCCCCAGAAATATGAAAACACCTGAAGCTTCTGAATGCTCAAATGGAATGTATTCCAGCAACTTACATAAAAAGCCTAGCTATGTCGCCACTTTTGATGCTCGCCGAGGAAAGACCATTGCTATGAATAAAAAGTAATTTCCAGAGGTTGCAAGGGTGACGAGAAACACGTAAACACAGTGAAGACAGTACAAATCGAGCAAATTTTCAAGAGGGAAATTGGGAAAGTGGTAAGGACAAATCCTCAAAGGCAAAAATACAGAACTTTTATCAAAACCTATTTTGATAGAAAAGAGAAACCACACACACACTTAGGAACAAACAAAATGCTCCTAATTCATTATTATAGAAATATGCAATGGACTACTGTACAGTTAGAATAAAGTAGATCTATATGTGCTGACATGAAAATAATGGCTGATATTTAGTTAGGTTTTAGGAAAAGCGAGAAAGCAAGACATTGAAAACCTATTTGAAGAAATAAAGACAGAAAACTTCCCCTACCTGGTGAAAGAAATAGACTTACAAGTCCAGAAAGCACAGAGAATCCCAAACAAGAGGAACCCAGAGAGGCCCACACCAAGACACATCATAATTAAAATGCCAAAGGTTAAAGACAAAGAGAATCTTAAAAGCAGCAAGAGAAAAGCAGTCAATTACCTACAAGGGAGTGGCCATACATTTTAATAGTTGAAAAAATAAAAACAAGAGTAAGATTTTATGATGTGAAAAACCACATGAAATTTGAATTCCAGTGTTTGTAAATAAAGGTTTTATTGGCGCTCAGCCACACCCATTTGTTTACAAGTTTCTACGGCCGCTTCCACAGTAAAAGCAGAGACAAGTGACCGTGATGTGCAGTCTGCAGAGCCTGAAACAGCTGCCAGCTGGTCTCTCCCAGGAAAAGCTGACCAGGCCGTTACAGAAGTAACTCAGTCATCAAAGTATCAGTCAGACAAGAGAGAATATAGGATGTGATCCCATTTCTGATGTTAACATGAAAAAAGAAAAATAACTAAATACACCAGAACTGTTGTCCCTGAGCATTAGTATGATGGTTAAAGTTTTTTCACTTATGATTTTATGACTTTTTTTCAATGTATGTATACTGCTTATATAATCATATAAAAGTTTTAAAAAAAAACACATAACATTGGGAACACTTTAAATTTGCAATTTTGCAACTTTAAGATGGATATTTGGGCTCTGGACAGGTAGCTCAGTTGGTTAGAGCATTGTCCCAATGAGCCAAAGTTGGTTTTGATCCCGGGTTGGGACACATACAAGAAGCAACCAATGAATGTATAAATAAGTGAACAAATTGATGTTTCCCTCCATCTCCCCCCCTTTCTCTCTCTAAAAATCAATCAATAATTTTTTCAAAGGATGGATATTCAGGAGAGAAATCTCAGAATGAGAAAGAGTAGGAGTGATAGTCAAAGTACTTGACAAATGACTTATGTCAAGGGCCTGACCAATCAGAGCCACAGCAGGACAGATATTCAATACAACTGCAGAGACAGCCAGGACTGAGACCAGGTTAGCCATCCAGGGCAAGAGGACCCAGCAGCCAGCATACACACTGGCAGACCCCAGAGCAGTGGTGTCTGTACAGCCCATCAGTCCTGGAGGGGCACAGGAGGTCCCGGCTCAACTGGTTTCCTTAACAACTTGACCCTTACCAGCCTGTCTTCTAGAAGGTTATCCACCTTTGTCAATCTATGTCTTTTAACTGAAATATTCAGGCCATTCACAGTTTCACTATGCACACATAGGAATAGTTGCTGATTGCAAACACTGGACGCTCCTATTGACACTTCCTCCATGGCAATCACACACACACACACATACATGGGCTGTTGCTGCCCCACTGTCCCTGCCAGAACGGATTGGTGGCCATGTCTCTTTCTGTGTCCCATTATTTTCTAACTAGGGGCCAAGTGCACGAAATTCGTGCACTGGGGGTCCAGGGTCCCTCAGCCCAACATGCCCCCTCTCATATTGGGAGCCCTCAGGGGATGTCCTACTGACGGCTTAGGCCCGCGCCCCACGGGGAGCGGGCCTAAGCTGCAGTCTGGCCTCCCTTTGTG
This sequence comes from Eptesicus fuscus, assembly GCF_027574615.1. NCBI lineage: Eukaryota > Metazoa > Chordata > Mammalia > Chiroptera > Vespertilionidae > Eptesicus > Eptesicus fuscus. The sequence goes on along the minus strand of NC_072490.1, from coordinate 59,463,005 downwards.
GGAGGCAACTGGGCTGATCAGGGGAAGGCACCAGCCCCATCACCCCGCTGCTGCAGCCACTGCCAGTCACCACAGCCACCAAGGTGTTTTCATCAACACCGACTCCAGACCCTTCACCAAGAAAAAATGACAACTTTCTTTAGGCATTTGCAAGATGTGTCTTTCATAGGATATGCATTTCTTTATTTATTTTTTATCCTCACCTGAGGATATGTTTCCATTGACTTTTAGAGAATGTGGAAGAGAAAGGGAAAGACAGAGAGAAACATCAAAGTGAGAGGAACACTTTGATTGGTTGCCTCCTGCATGAGCCCTGATCTGGGCCCTGGCCAGGGAGGAGCCTGCAACCTAGGTACATGTCCTTGATCAGAATCGAACCCAGACCCTGCTGTCTGCAGGCCGAGGCATTATCCACTGAGTCAAACTGGCTAGGGAAGGGTATGACATTTCTTAGCCCTCCAGCAGCAGACCTTTGTTTTTTTCTCCAGAAGTGTGGTGAAAAAAACCTAGATCACCTTTTTGGATTCTTATTACCCAAGTTACTAAGAATATTACCAGTGGCATACAGGAAGCTTAGCCAATGTGCAGTCAGAAAAGGTGCTTCCTCTATAGTTCACACCAATGGAGGGCTGGGCCCTGCCCAGGCCTAAAGCCTGTGGCCGAAGCTTTAGGCCTGGGCAGGTCCCTCCAGCTCCCTCTGATCACCGGCTCAGCTCCTGCCCAGGCCTGCCCAGACCGAAAGCCTCTTGGGCAGGAGCAGACCCCCAGCTCCCTACAATCAATCGCAGGGGGTCCGCTCCTGCCCAGGCCGAAGCAACCCCCAGCTCCCTGCGATCAATTACAGGGGGTCCGCTCAGGGCACCTATGTATGCAAATTAACCACCATCTTGGTTGGGTTAATTTGCATATTGGCCCTGATTGGCTGGTGGGAGTGGCTTGGGCGTAGCAAAGGTGCGGTCAATTTGCATATTACTCTTTTATTAGGTAGGATACTGAGTCTAGGGCAGGAGCATAGGAGAGCCAAATCTAAATCACATGTCTGACCCCAACCTTCCTGGAGAGTCCAGGAAGTCAATCATCTGTCATATTCAGCTTCTATTTCGGGAGATGACAAAGATAAATAAAACTTTAAAATATTAAAGATCTACGATGTAGAAGGTAAGTATCACCATATTTAAGCAGATTTAAAATCAATTCTACTTAAATAAAGCTCACTCACAATGCAACTTCCAAAGGAATAATGATGGCGAGTAGCTTTTTTTTTTACCCTGAGGTATGTGACTTTGCACCTCCCAGGAAGTTACTACAAGAAACTTTGGATATTCCCACAATGCTGCTGTGCTGGCACTTAGAGCTCTGAGCAGTGGCATAACCTGCCCTCCACCTTCCCTGTGGCTGAGGAGAAACCGCTGCTAACCCTTGGCTAACACACTGCCCCATGTCTAGGAGATGTTCCCAGAACCTTTGTGGAATGAGAGAATATATAGATGATCGGACCCACCTCACAGTTATACCCTGCAATAAAAAGAGCAAACATCATGTGTCCCCTTTGTGTATCCATCTACCATGGGTTTGGTTAACTCTTTGCTACAAAGACATTGGAACTGGGAACTCAGTGACTTGTGTAAGAGCCAAGATTTTAAATCAAAACTGGCACCACAGTCCGAGTATGAAAAAAACGAGATGACTCCATTGGTTCTGCCCAACTTTTAACATCCAAGTATAATTTCCTTCATTAGTTGGGCATCACTGACCTAACAAAGACCTGAAGAAATGAACCATCAAATGGGTAAAGGCATCAGGAAATTCAAAATGTGGCACAGCTTCACATGTGTCTGCAATGGTTTCATGTAATTTGATCCTGATTATCCCAAAACTTAGTAATTTTGTATTTATTATGCTCATGGGTCCCATGGTCCAGGAGTGTGGACAAGGCCCAGAAGGGACAGCTTGACCCTGCTCCACAATATCTGGGCCTCAACTGGAAGCCTGGAAGGGGGAGCTGGAATCACCCGGAGGCTCATTTGCCCACACATCTGGTGGGAGAGGGGAGTTATTGGCTGGGACGCAGTCCCTCTCTGCATGGACCTCTGTGTGTCGTCTCTCCGTGCAGTGCGGTGGCCAGGCTCCAGGGCAGACATCCTGAGAAGCAAGCAGAAACCATCTCCTTTCTATGACCAAGACTCAGATGTCACATAGCATTACATGTCTCATACCCCTAACCACTCTGCTGCCAGCCTGTTTGCCCCCAACTTCCCTCCTCTGCCGGCCTGGTCACCCCTAACTGCCCTCTCCTGCAGGGCTGATCACCTCCAACTGCCCTCCCTTGCAGGCCTGGTCCCTCTCAACTGCCCTACCTTGCAAGCCAGGTGCTTCCCAACTGCCCTCTCCTGCTGGCCATCTTGTGGTGGCCATCTTGTGTCCACATGGGGGCAGGATCTTTGACCACATGGGGGCAGCTATATTGTGTGTTGCAGTGATGATCAATCTGCATATTACTCTTTTATTAGATAGGATAGAGGCCTGGTACAGGGGTGGGGGCCAGCTGGTTTTCCCTGAAGGGCGTCCCGGATCAGGTGGGGGTTCCCTTGGGGTGTAGGACGGCCTGAGTGAGGGGCCTGTGGTGGTTTGCAGGCTGGCCACGCCCCCTGGCAATGCAAGTGGAGGCCCTGGTATCTGGAATTTATTTTCCTTCTACAATTGAAACTTTGTAGCCTGGAGCAGAGCCAAGCCTGGGGCTCCCTCCGAGGCTGGCAGCCATTTGTGTTGGGGTTATAATTGAAACTTTGTTGCCTTAAGCGGGTGGGCCCGGCCAGGGTGTGCGGAAAGCTTTGCTTCCCCTGTTGCCGGCGGCAACCCTGGCCTGCTCTCTCAAGCTCCATTCTGCTGCCATTTGTTTGAATTTGTTTACCTTCTGTAATTGAAACTTTGTAGCTTGAATGGAGGCTTAGGCCTGGCAAGGGCAGGTGGAAACCTTGGCTTCCCCTGTTACCTAGGAAACCTTGCTCTCTGTGGCTGTAGCCATCTTGGTTTGGGTTAATTTGCATACTCACTCTGATTGGATGGTGGGTTGGCTTATGGGTGTGTCGGAGGTATGGTCAATTTGCATATTTGTCTATTATTAGATAGGATACATATTACGTATGTAGATGTGTATGTATTTATTTTTTTATTTTTTTTATTTTTCAATGAATCTTTATTGTTCAGATTATTACAATTGTTCCTCCTTTCCCCCCCATATCTCCCCACCACCCAGTTCCCACCTCCCCTCTCCCTTTACCTCCCCCCGACTGTCCTTATCCATAGGTGTATGATTTTTGTCCAGTCTCTTCCCATACTCTCCACACAGACACCCCTTTCCCCCTGAGAATTATCAATCCACTCCCATTCTATGCCTCTGATTCTATTAAGTTCACCAGTTTATTCTGTTCCTCAGATTTTTAATTCACTTGACTTTTAGATTCACTTGTTGATAGATATGCATTTGTTGTTCATAATTTTTTATCTTTCTTCTTTTTCCTCTTTTTAAAGAATACCTTTCAGCATTTCATATAATACTGGTTTGGTGGTGATGAACTCCTTTAGCTTTTTCTTATCTGTGAAGCTCTTTATCTGACCTTCAATTCTGAATGATAGCTTTGTTGGGTAGAGTAGTCTTGGTTGTAGGTTCCTGCTATTCATCACTTTGAATATTTCTTGCCACTCCCGTCTGGCCTGCATGGTTTCTGTTGAGAAATTAGCTGATAATCGTATGGGAGCTCCCTTGTAGGTAACTAACTGTTTTTCTCTTGCTGCTTGTAAGATTCTCTCTTTGTCTTTTGCCCTTGGCATTTTAATTATGATGTGTCTTGGTGTGGTCCTCTTTGGATTCCTTTTGTTTGGGGTTCTGTGTGCTTCCTGGACTTGAAAGTCTATTTCTTTCATCAGGTGGGGGAAGTTTTCTGTCATTATTTCTTCAAATAGGTTTTCAGCATCTTGCTCTCCCTCTTCTTCTGGTACCCCCATAATTCTGATGTTGGTACGCTTGAAGTTGTCCCAGAGGCTTCTTACACTATCTTCAACTTTCTGAATTCTCTTCTCTTCATGCTTCTCTGGAGGAGTGTCCTTGGCCTCTTTGTTTTCCAAATCTTTGAGTTGTTGCTTGCAATCCTCTAGTCTGCTGTTGGGTCTCTGTATAATATTTTTTATCTCAGTCAGTGTATGTTTAATTTCTAGTTGGTCCTTTTTCATATCCTCGAGGGTCTCATTGAATTTATCGGCCTTTTCCATGAAATTCTTGAAAAACCTTATAACCGTGGTTTTGAACTCTATGTCCAGTCGCTTGTTCTCCTCCATTTCTTTGGTTTGTGATCTGTTTCCTTGCTTCCTCATTTTCGCTGCTTCCCTGAATTGGTAGGGTAGCTTTGTGTACTAGATGTTCTATTGGTTCAACGGGTCAGCCTCCCAGTTACCTGAGGTGGACACTCTTGGTTTACCCTTGTGTATTGTGTGTCCCCCAGCAGGAGCTACAGCAAGAACTAGTTTTCTCCTCCTTTGCTTGGGCGGTTTTGGAGCAGTCTGACTGGAGCTGCAGTTAATTTGGTTGAGCTGCTACAGAACAGGCCATTTATATGCAAAAGCTGATGTGTGGAGCCTGGGCGGGTTTGTAGAATGTGCGGGGCGGGGTCTCAGGGCTGGGCGGGGTCTCAGGGCCTCACTAGGCTAGGGCGTGGCCAATGGCGATGGCTGCCGTCAGCCGTCTCTGCCTTTCCACGTTTCCAAGTCCCTGCGGCCCCGTGTTCCAGCGCAGTAAAACAATGATTGCTAGGCACACCTCTGCAAAAAAGTCACTCACTTTCCGACCCAATGGCTGAGAGTCCCGCTTCTCCCCGTAGGTGTCTGGGTCCCCCGAGTGTCCCCAGAAACTGGATTTCAGAGTGATCGGGAGCTTGTATCCCTGTGGGTTGAAGAAAAACCGCGCACCCAGTCGCCCACCGCCAGCCCGATTCGCACGCCTCCGTACCTCAGCTTTTCAGCCTTTGTGCTCCTTTCTCCCCTTAGTTGTAAATCTACCACTCAGCCAGCTTTCCCGTGGTTCTGGGTGGTAGACATTTTGTCTTTTAGTCGTATTTTTGAAATTGTTGTGCGAGGCAGCAGATTAGTTGTTTAACCATGCCGCCATCTTGATTCCCTCAGATGTGTATGTATTAGCTATTGCCTTATAATAACCTCATAGCTCAACACCAAAAGCCCTGATCACAGATGGTTCCTTAGGGCAGGAACCTGTGAGCTGCGTTGTTCTGGCTCAAGGCTTCTTGTGAGGCGCAGCCCAGCGGCTGAGCTGCAGTCATCCTGACCCGCGTAGTCAGCTGGTTGTTAACAACAGGAAGGAGCAGAGAGAAGGCAATACCACAGCATGTCACTTGGAGCTTCACTGGGAAGCTGCAGTTTCACTCTCCCCGGCGGCCAACAAAGGGGAGGCGGATGCATGCCCAGTGAAGTTGGGGGACTAGGGAAGGTGCTCACAGCAGCTGGCTCCCCCAGAGAAAGGGATCAGGAGGGAAAGAGAATGCGAACAAGTTGGAAGGGGTCATACCTTTTCAACCTAGTTCTGCAGTGGAAGAGCACCGCTTCTTCCCTATGCCACTGGTCACACAGACCAAGCTGGCTTGGTGCAGGAGGGAAACACATAGGGAGGGAGGAACAGAAGGTGGGACACGGGGGCCTCTGAGAAATACAACCTGCCTACATCCGTGGTCACACAGCCACACCTTCCTCCTCCTGACCTTGTGTGAAGTGGAAGCTTATATTTTGTTTGGCTCCGTCCTCTCGCCCCAGCTTCCTGCATGAGGAGGGATCAGTAAGCACTGGTCCAGCAGGTGCTGTACAAGGCGTGGCTAATGTCTGCTCATGGCCCGCGTGCTCCTTTCCTGCACAGGGAGTACTTCTCAGCCCCCTCGAAACACTTCTGGACAAATGAATGGGCGCAGAGAAGACGTGCTGCTGTCAAGCAGAGGGACTAAAAGGCAGTCGTGATGCGCTGTTCTCTTCTCCGAGAGGGAGACCCAGGGCTTGGAGGCCGCAGGCTCCGCAGGTGCACCAGAGCACAGCTGGTCTGCTCGAGAGACAGCAGCCACGGGATTCTCCGGAGCGGCCACCGCAGCCTGGCCTGGCTGGTTCCATCGCACATCTGTCATCTCAGCCATCAGTCCCGCTGGCCCCAAGTTGCAGATGAGAAAACTGAAGCTCAGAAAGGCCACGAGATTTTGTCACTCAGTTTGTAAAATAGGAACATGATTGTTACCTTTACAAAGCATCATTATGAGGATTAAGTAATAGTCAACCATAAACCCTTGACAAATGCTTATTATGACTTCCATCATTTCCAGACCACAGCTTCAGACCAGCTACGTATGTTTCCATGATTCTTCTTCCCCCTTACCCTGACTCAGTTTTCAAAGCATTTTGCAAACATATTCAAAATCCCCAAGAATATCTGTTCCCCTGGCTTCTCTTGGAGAAGATGTCACAGGTTTTTTCTTCAGGAAACATTTTCCAGCTTCCTGTTGCTGCTAGCCTTCCTCTGCCCCAGCTGCTGCCTGGGCATCTCACCTCCTGGCAGGCGGCAGCACTGCTGGCTCAGGAAGCGGGTCCGGAGCAGAGCGAGTGAGCGAGCGAGTGAGCGAGAGTGGCATCCGGAACTCACAGACTTTCAGAGAAAACAAAGCTCGCTCTGCAGGAACACGCAGGCGGGACTGCGGAGGGGCGTTCCCCACGCGCTCTCGTGTGCTGGCTAAAGAACCACTATTCGTTCCTCAGCACAGAAACAGTCAAATAAATGATGGCTCAGCCACATAGTTAACTACCAGGCAGTCACTGAAAAGGATGATGCAGAAATGTAGGGATCCTGACCCGGAGAGGAAAAGCAAGTTCCAGGAGAACTCTGAGAGATAATCCTGATTTTGTAAAGTAAATATATGTTAAGTTAGGTACATAACTGTGCATGCATTATTATGTGCCTATATACTAGTACAGTGGTCAGCAAACTCATTAGTCAACAAAGCCAAATATCAACAGTACAACAATTGAAATTTCTGTTGAGAGCCAAATTTTCTTTTACAGCCAAAGTGTTTTATTAAGCTATTATATGTGTACATATCTTACCATTGCCCCCCACACCCCACTCCCATACATGCCCTCACTCCCCCAGCATTTTGCGTCCATTGGTTATGAGAGCCAAATTTTTTAAACTTAAACTTCTTCTAACGCCACTTCTTCAAAATAGACTCGCCCAGGCCGCGGTATTTTGTGGAAGAGCTACACTCAAGGGGCCAAAGAGCCACATGTGGCTCGCGAGCCACAGTTTGCTGACCACGGTACTAGTACATGTATGTATACAGTATACACATATACACACCCACACAGATAAACACACATACACACACCTGTATATGGAAAAACACATATAGAAGAATCACTCTAAATTGCTAATTCTGATACTTTCTTGGATAGGACTGAAAGGTAGCAAAGATGCACATTTAGTTTATAACCCCTATATTGTTTGAATTTGCTTTAATTAGCATATATTACTTATTTATAACATACACTACAGAGTACATCAATGAACATAAACTATCCGTCTCCCAAGTGAGAACAATGTTCATAATTCCAAGAGGGATCAAGCTATGGGGCAAATGCTTTAAGTGCATCATTTCAATTAATCCTCACAATGCTTCTATCTACAGGTGTAATTACCCCGTGTGGGAACCACGCCGATGAGAGCACAGAGGCCTTGTTATTCGTATACCAGGATGTTCAAAGCTGTTCTGGGATAAGTCTAATCGGGGTGCCCAAGGCCAAGATACCACGAGCGGGTGCAAGGACACACGGTGCACTGTGCCTCTGTAACCCAGATGATTGATGTCACTGTTGGCATCCAGCCTGCTTTGTCTCTGGGTTAATATACAGGCTACTGACGAGCTAGTCTGCAAAAGAGCAGCTGGGCAGACAGAGGCAAGAGCTCAGAGAAGGAGAGGCGGTAGCACAGAGAATGTACTAGTAGCTCCTATGTGTGCAGGAGACAGGAGAGCTCAGACGGAGCTGAGAGCTGGTGCTGCTATGATAGAAGGCTAGGAGCTCACAGAAAGCTCAGATACAGCTGCCATGTTACCCCGCCAGTGTGCTGGGCAGGGAGACAGGAGGAGCTGCTGAGCCAGAGAGGTCATGAGGCTGCAGCTCGAAGGGAGAGTGCTATTGCTGTGTAAAGCTTTAGGTTTAGAGGCAGCGTGCAGCTGCTCAAATAACATCTGTGGGTACAGAGACTAATACTGCTTTATGGGAAAGACGTGTATTTACGAGGTGGTGTGCGCTGCCTGCCTGTATGGGCTTTGCTGTGAAGAACTGTCTTGTCTGATAGTTATGTGGCCACTGGCACCTGCAATAAAGACTCATCCTTATACACCCACAACCTCTCATGGCTCCTCCGTCTGCACCGCCGCCAAGAAAGAACTGACCTGCTGTCTAGTGAGCAGAGGATAAGGGGGACTTGGCTAAGTTCCCAACAGTGAGTGTAGTGGGCAGGGTTCGAGAAGGAACCAGCCTGGCATAGTCGGAGGAGTAGAGAAGAATACACTCGGAGCAGCAGTGCTGAGCAGAGCCCCCACTGGCTGACACCCTGTGTTGCAGATAATGACAGTGAGGCTCAGAATCAAGGGTGCAGAGTCACAGAGTTGAATGTGCAGCAAAATACATCTGTGAACAAGATATGCTTTTCCCAAAATGCAGCCCAGCTGACTCGGCACGTGTTATGCTGCGCTTTCTGCAAATTCACCTGCTTATCAAACTCGGGCTTCAGAGATTCTTCTGTGAAAATGTGGAAGTGCATCTTCCTGTGGCTGAAGAGCACGGCTGACTTCAGCATGACCAGCGTTTCCTCCAGCCGGTTGCCGCAGGCCACCACAGCCAGGTGCATCCAGAGCCTCGGGGGCAGCACAGCATGGAAGCTCCTGGGTTCTCCGGGTCTCCTGGAAAGAACACAAGTTAAAGCTATTCCTCAACTTATAAAAACAGCCAGGAAATGGTTGGAACATTTCAAAACATGAGCAGGCACACTATGCTATATTTTATAAAGTGATAAGCAGACAACTCTTCTTGTTCAGAGAACAATAGCATGTATCCAGCATTGACTCTGGCAGTGGCAGGATGTCACAGTTAGGGCTGCGGGAGGGGTCTGGGACTTCCATGCCAACACACAGCTATCTGGTGCCTGCCGGCTGCCACTGGCCCGCTGGGAAACAGCATCGTAACCTTGACAGCTGTGACAGGGGCTGGGAAGCTCTCCTCACAGGGGCCATGGAAATTAGATTTGAATGCAACTTGAGTAAGAGGGTGGGACATGGCTTTTCTCGTGTGAAATGAGCAACTGGCTAGTCTCATCATCGGGGTGGTGTTAGGTGGTGGGGGTGCATGACCACGGAACCAAGGGAAAAGCACTGAGCCGGGAGGGGAGCACAGGAACCCACACAGGGCCTCTGTCACCTGCTGGGAGAGTCATGAAGAAACAGCGTTAATCTAACCATCTCACTCACGATGGCAGAGGGGGATGTGTGAAATTCAGCTTTCAGTATGAAACTGATATTAGTGAGAAACAGGCAGGAGAGGGGGCAAGTTAAGCTGAAAATTACCAAGAAATCAAATACCCAGTTAACAGCTGAGAGGGGACTACGATCCAAGAGTCCTGCTATTTCATCATAACAAAGGATTTGTCCCAGGCGAGGGGATGATGCTCGCTCAAACACAGCACTGAGAAACAGCGGCACGTGGGAAAAGGGGGCCCTGAGAGGGACTGAGACAAAGGGAACTAAGTACTGGAGCAAAAGAGCAAAAGATGCAGACAGGGAAGGCTGGGTGCCGGAGACCCCGCCCTTCTGAGACTTGAGCACAGGGAGCAGTGAGCTGCCCACAGGAGGAGGGCAGTTTGCTCCCATTCCTTTCCCCAGAAAGAAAGTTAAAGACGTGGGTGGAGCTTGCCGGGCAGCTTCCTAATCTGGTCCGGAGCACGCTCAGCGAGCCAGGATGCAGAAAGTCCCTCCAAGTCCACTAGTTTTGGTGATCACCGGAAAAGACAGCAGCAAGGTCCTAAACCTCTCCCTAAATTATCCACTTCTCTTCACTCTCCCGTTGAAGGCTACTGTCTTCCTTCCCCTTTATAACTGGGGCAGCTCCCCTGTGAGTGCAAAGGTGACTGCAGCACAATAAGGTATTTTGAGAAAAAGACAGACTGCACTGACCTAGCTTTTATTACAGTACTAGAGGCGGGTGCACAAATGTGTGCACAGGTGGGGTCCAGCGCCCTCCCCAATTCGGGTGATCCGGGCGGGCCAGATGGGGGGATGGGCTGCAGGCAGTTGGCTGGACAGTAAGCCCCTGGTCGAACTCCTGGTGGAGGGGACAATTTTCATATTAGCCTTTTATTATATAGGACATTTTAATAATTGTTCTATTTTATTATTCATTGTTAATCTCTCACTATGCTGAATTTATTAATTAAACTTTATCACAGGCTTGTATGTACAGGAAAGGACATGTATAAGTAGTCCCTATCTAGGGCAGACAGGCTCTAAGACCCCCATGGGTGCTGAAAACCATGAGGAGAACTGAACCCGATCCATGCGTTCTAAGCACCTCACAGCGCCTCTTTGGCAGATCCAGATTGCCAGCATCACTACTCTTGCATTTTGGAGGCATCATCTACACTAATAAAAGAGAAAAATGCTAATTGACCGTACCTTCACTATGCCCACAGCCAATCAGAAAGAGTATGCAAATTAACCCAACAAGATGGAGGTTAATTTGCATATGCAGGCCGGAGCGGTGTGAAGCCTGCTATGAGGGGAAGGGGGGGCGGCAGAGGGAGCTACTGGAGTGGTGCTCCAGACAGAAGCGAGGACTTGCCAGCTCCCGGCGGGAGCAGGGACTTGCTGACTCTGGGCGGCCCAGGAGCAGGGACATGCCGGCTCCCGGGCGGCCTGGGAGCCGGGACCTTCTGGCTCCCGGCGGGAGCTGGGACTTGCCAGCTCTGGGCAGCCCAGGAGCTGGGACGAGCCGGCTCCCAGGCAGCTGGGGAGCAGGGACTTGCCGGCTCTGGGCGGCCTAGGAGTGGGGACATGCCGGCTCCCGGGCAGCTGGGGTGGGAAGTGGGGACTTGCTGGCTCCCGGGCGGCTGGGAGTGAAGCCAGGGGCTTATTCTTGCACGAATGTCGTGCAACGGGCCTCTAGTCCATAATATAAAGAGCCAGAGACCGGAATGCCATAATGAGCAGAATGACCGGTCGCTATGACGCCCACTGCCTGCCCTTGCAGAGTGACATTGACCAGCCTGATTGGGAGGTAGGGCTGGCAGCCAACCTCCTGCAGCCCCTCGCCCAGCTGGTCCCACCCCTGATTGGACTCTCCCACCCCAATCGAGGGTGGGGCAGCCGGCCTACCACCCCTCAGCCCTTCCACCCGGCTGGCCCCGCCCCTGATCACACCTCCAACCCCAATAGGGGGCGGGGCCTGCCTGCCAACCTCCTGCAGCCCCTCCCCCTGACCAGCCCTGTCCCTGATGGGCCCCCACCACCCCAATCAGCCCCAAACCCTCCTGCAGACAGCTCCGCCCCCAATCGTCCCCCCCACTGCAATCAGGGGCAGGGCTGGCCGGACAACCACCCATGACCCCTCGCCCAGCCTGCTGGCCCCCAATCGGCCACCCACCTCATTTGGGGGTGGGGTCTGCTGGCCCACTGCCCACTGCCCCTCCCCCCAGCCAGCTTAGCCCCTGATCATCCCCCCCACACCAATTGAGGGTGGGGCTGGACGACCAACCTCCCAGGGCACCTCCTCCAACCGCTGACCCCTAATCGCCCATGGCCCCTCCTCCCAGGTGGCCTGGCCCTGATTGTGCTCAATCAGGGAGGGCCGGCCGGCCAACCTCCTGCCATCTCCGCCTCCAGATGGGCCCAGCCCTGATCTGTCCCAATTGGGGCCAGGCTGGGTGGACCCCACCTGTGCACAAATTTGTGCACTGGGCCTCTAGTCCTATATAATAAAGAGGTAATATGCAAATTGTCTGCCATGCCCTCGCACAAGATGGCCACCCCCATGTGGTCACAAGATGACCACCACAAGATGGCCGGCAGGGGAGGGCAGTTGGCGGCACCCAGGCCTGCAGGGGAGGGCAGTTGGGGGCACCCAGGCCTGCAGGGGAGGGCAGTTGGGGATGACCAGGCCTGCAGCGGAGGGCAGTTGGGGGCGACTGGGCTGACAGGGGAAGGCAGTTAGGGGCAACCGAGCCTGCAGGGGAGGGCAGTTAGGGGAGACCAGGCCTGCAGGAGAAGGCAGTTGGGGGGACCAGGCCTGCAGGGGAGGGCTGTTGGGGGCGACTGGGCTGGCAGGGGAGGACAGTTGGGGGCAACTGGACCTGCAGGGGAGGGCAGTTAGGGGAGACCAAGCCGGCAGGAGAGGGCAGTTGGGGGGACCAGGTCTGCAGGGGAAAGCAGTTGGGGGCAATCAGGCCTGCAGGGGAGGGCAGTTGGGGGCGACTGGGCTGGCAGGGGAGGACAGTTAGGGGCAACCGGGTCTGCAGGGGAGGACAGTTGGGGGCAACCGGGCCTGCAGGGGAGGGCAGTTAGGGGAGACCAAGCTGGCAGGGGAGGGCAGTTGGGGGGACCAGGCCTGCAGGTGAGGGCAGTTGAGGGGGATCAGGCCTGCCAGGGAGAGAAGTTGGGAGCAACGAGGCTAGCAGGGCAGGGCAGTTAGGGGCGACTGGGCCGGCAGGGGAGGGCAGTTGGGGGCGACCAGGCCGGCAAGGGAGGGCAGTTGGGAGTGACTGGGCGGGCAGGGGAGAGCAGTTAGGGGCAACCGGGCTGGCAGGGGAGGGCAGTTGGGGGACCAGGCCTGCAGGGGAGGGCAGTTGAGGGGGACCAGGCCTGTAGGGGAAAGCAGTTGGGGGCAACCAGGCCTGCATGGGAGGGAAGTTGGGGGCAACCAGGCTGGCAGGGCAGGGCAGTTAGGGGCAACTGGGCCGGCAGGGGAGGGCAGTTGGGGGCAACCAGGCCAGCAAGAGAGGGCAGTTGGGGGCAATTGGGTTTGCAGGAGAGCAGTTAGGCATCAATCAGGCTGGCGGGGGAGTGGTTAGGGGGTGATCAGGCTGGCAGTCAGGAGCAGTCAGGGTCAATCAGGCAGGCAGGCAGATGAGCAGCTGGGAGCCAGCAGTCCCAGATTGGAGAGAGTGCAGGCTGGGCTGAGGGACACCCCCCACCCCCAGTGCACTAATTTTGGGCACCGGGCCTCTAGTTAAGTATAACAAGGGCTACTTGAATACAAGTATTTTGATACCCTTACAGTCAATCTGATGACCAAGACAGCTATAAGTAACTAATGAACATCTATTATAATAAAAGCATAATATGCTAATAAGACCAGACAGCAGAACGATCTTCTGGACGAAGCCGGGGCTGCGAGGGCCGAGGAAAGCTCTCATGGCTGTGAAGTCTGAGCCCCTTGCACAAAGTTCATGCATCGGGCCTCTACTATAACATATACAGCATGGATACACTGGACAAAAGGATGATTCATGTCCTGGGTGGGATGGAGAAGGACAGCAGGAGAGTTCATCATGGTATGCAATTTAGAACTTTTGAATTGTTTATTTTTGGAATAATTATTCTATATAATAAAAGTGTACGACCATTCATTCAACTGTTCGTTCGACCATTCCACCAGTCACTATGATGTGCACTGACCACCAGGAGGCAGATGCTCCAAACAGTAGGTTAGCTTGCTGCTGGGGTCTGGCTGATTGGGGAATTGGCAAGTCAGGCCAGACACGCCCTGGAGCCGGCCTGTGGTCCCTCCCGATCCAGCCAGCCCAATCAGCCCTGATAGGGAATGGGCGAGACAGGCCAGACACTCCCTGGAGCCCTCCCACAGTCCCTCCAGGCCCCAATGGGCCCAATTGGGACTGGGTGAGACGGGCCGGACACTCCCTGGAGCCTTCCCATGGCCCCTCCCCGGCCAGCCAACCTCCCGAGGTTCCTCCCTGGTTGCCCGGCCCCATTCAGCCCCAATTGGGACTGAGCAAGAGGGTCCCGATCGCCGGCCAGGCTGAGGGACCCCACCGGTGAATGAATTCATGCACTGGGTCTCTAGTATCTAATATTTTTCAGACAACAGGTAACTGAAATCATGGATAAGGAGGGACCACTATAATGAACAGAATAGAGCAAGATGCCTGCCCTTGCAGAGTTACATTCTACAGGTGGTAGGGGAAGGACAAAGAAAGAAACAGCAGTCAAAGCAAATAGTAAGTAATTAATTTACATAGATAGTGACTCAGTGGTAAGCACTATGAAGGAGATAGAGCAGGAAAAGATACAGGAGCAGCTGCTGGGCTGGCACACGTTACATAGCCCCACTGAAAAGGTGAGACCTGGAGAAGATGAGGGGGTGACTGTGGGCATTTCTGGGTGAGGAACAGCCAGAGCAAAGGTGCTATACCAGAAACATGCCCAGACATCTGATGCCTGTCTTTATGCCTCAGATGTCTGTTCACTTCCTCAGCTTCATAGCTGGGTTTTCAGGCCTGCTGTTAAAGCCAACTCCCAATTAACTTATGTAATGAGCTGGGAAGAATGTGCCACAGATAACGCGAAATTCACAAACAACTAGCTAAAATATACTACAAAGATATTTAATACAAACTCACTTACTTAAAAATATGCTCAATATTTAGGAATAGATATTAATACATCATCCAAAGGTACTAAAACTATACATGTGATTGTTTAGATATCTTTTTTTAATTTAATAAATCTTTATTGTTCAGATTATTACAATTGTTCCTCTTTTTCCCCCCAAGCTCCCCTCCACCCGGTTCCCACCCAACCCTCAACCCTTACCTTCCCTGCACTGTCCTAATCCATAGGTGTACAATTTTTGTCCAGTCTCTTCCCACACCCACCACACTCCTTTCCCCCTGAGAATTGTCAGTCCACTCCCTTCCTATAGCCCTGATTCTATTATATTCACCAGTTGATTCTGTTCATTAGAATTTTTTTCACTTGATTTTTAGATTCATTTGTTGATAGACATGTATTTGTTGTTCATAATTTTTATATTTAACTTTTCTTCTTCTTTCTCTTCTTAAAGAATACCTTTCAGCATTTCATATAACACTGGTTTGGTGGTGATGAACTCCTTTAGCTTTTTCTTATCTGTGAAGCTCTTTATCTGACCTTCAATTCTGAATGATAGCTTTACTGGGTAGAGTAATCTTGGTTGTAGATTCTTGCTATTCATCACTTTGAATGTTTTCTTGCCACTCCTGACTGGCCTGCATAGTTTCTGTTGAGAAATCAGCTGACAATCGTATGGGTGCTCCCTTGTAGGTAACTAACTGTTTTTCTCTTGCTGCTTTTAATATTCTCTCTTTGTCCTTTGCTCTTGGCATTTTAATTATGATGTGTGTTGGTGTGGTCCTCTTTGGATTCCTTTCGTTTGGGGTTCTGTGCGCTTCCTGGACTTGTAAGTCTATTTCTTTCACCAGGTGGGGGAAGTTTTCTGTCATTATTTCTTCAAATAGGTTTTCAGTATCTTGCTCTCTCTCTTCTTCTGGCACCCCCATAATTCTGATGTTGGTACGCTTGAAGTTGTCCCAGAGGCTTCTTACACCATCTTCAAATTTTTGGATTCTTTTTGCTTTTTGCTTTTCTGGTTGAGTGTTTTTTGCTTCTTTGTATTTCAAATATTTGACTTGATTCTTGCGATCCTCTAGTCTGCTATTGGATCTCTGTATAATATTTTTTTTATTTCAGTCAGTGTATGTTTAATTTCTAGTTGGTCCTTTTTCATATCCTTGAGGGTCTCACTAAATTTATCGGCCTTTTCTAGGAAATTCTTGAAAAACCTTATAATCGTGGTTTTGAACTCTATATCCAGTCGTTAGCTTTCCTCCATTTCTTTTGTTTGTGATCTGTTTCTTTGTCTCCGCATTTTGGCTGCTTCCCTGAGTTGGTAGAGTAGCTTTGTGTGCTAGGTGTTATATAGGGCCCCATGGCTCAGCCTCCCCAGTTACCTGAGGTGGACACTTTTGATGCACCCCTTTGTGGGCTGTGTGCACAGCCTTGTTGTAGTTAAGTCTTGATTGTTGTTGGTATCACTGTGAGGAATTGACCTCCAGGCCAATAGGCTGCGAGGATCAGCTGTGTCTACACTGGGAAGCCTTCTGTGCTGGAGACACCCTATGGGAGAAGACTTGTAAAAACCTCTATGCTCAGCTTGGGTGGGGCGGAGTCTCAGGGCAGAGCAGACAGGCTTGGCTTCTGTCAGCCCTACCCTATGAGGCCCCTGGGTCTCAGTGTCCCTCGGTAATTGCTGCAGGTACCTCTAAGAGAAAGCCACCTCTGAGAGAAAGCCACCCTCGAGTTTTTCCCACTGCCAGACAGTCCAGTTTCTCCCCGAATGAGTCTCGTTTCCCAGAAACTTGCCCAGAACTGGAGTTCCGCACAGTCGGGAGTTTCCGTCTCCCTCCTGCTTTAGAAAGCCAGTCGCACACTCAGCCACCTGTGCACTCAGCAGTCAATCCTCTCTGCGTGTGCGGGCCTCTGGACCTCTGCCTTCCCCAGCTCCCCTGAGTCTCAGTGTGATTTCTCTTTTCCTGACAGTCCAGATTCCCCCCAAATGAGTTTGGGTTCCCAGAGTCTCTCCCGGGACTGGAGTTCAGCGCAGTCGGGAGCTTCCATCTTCCTTCCGCTTTAGAAAGCCAGCCGTGCACTCAGCCACCCGTGCTGTCAGGGGCCCGTCCTCTCCACGTGCGTCTCCGTACCTCAGCCTTTTGCAGCTCCTCTGATTCTCCATGTGCTTTCCTCTTTCCTTCTAGTTGTATAATTCCACTCAGCCCACTTTCCCGTGGTTCTGGATGGTGTCCATTTTGTCTTTTAGTTGTAGTTTTGATATTGTTGTGCGAGGCAGCAGTTTAGGTGTTTACCTATGCCGCCATTTTGGTTTCTCCGATTATTTAGATATCTTAAATATGAACCATTACCCCACCCCAAATAGAACAATTCTGACTAGTTTAGCTTTACACATTGAGCTTCTACATGAATACAACATTTATCCTTAGTAATCTGGGAAATACAAATTCAAGCAATAAAGAGATTCCATTTTATTTTCAGATTTGCAAACATTTTTTAAGGAAATAAAAGTTGGGCCATATGAGCCTTGAAGTGATGGAGGTGGGGGACAGTTCAGACAGTGAAAATGGGCCTCACACCATGGAGAGCCACTGACAACATCTCCCAGGAGTGAAGATGTGCACACACTGCTCAGCCCTCCAGTTCTACATACACACATACAACATGACACATCATAATTAAAATGCCAAGAGCAAAAGACAAAGAGAGAATATTAAAAGCAGCAAGAGAAAAACAGTTAATTATCTACACAGGAGCACCCATACAATTGTCAGCTGATTTCTCAATAGAAACTATGCAGGCCAGACGGGAGTGGCAAGAAATATTCAAAATGATGAATAGCAAGAACCTACAACCAAGATTGCTCTCCCCAGCAAAGCTATCATTCAGAATTGAAGGTCAGATAAAGAGCTTCACAGATAAGAAAAAGCTAAAGGAGTTCATCACCACCAAACCAGTATTTTATGAAATGCTGAAAGGTATTCTTTAAGAAGAGGAATAAGAAGAAAAAGATAAAGTAAAAATTATGAACAACAAATACATATCTATCAACAAGTGAATCTAAAAATCAAGTGGATTAAAAATCTGATGAACAGAATAAACTGGTGAATATAATAGAATCAGGGGCATAGAAAGGGAGTGGAGTGACAATTCTCAGGAGGAAAGGTGTGGGGTGTGGCCAGAGACTGGACAAAAATTGTACACCTATGGATGAGGACAGTGGGGGGGGCGGGTAAGGGCAGAGGGAGGGTGGGGTGGGAACCAGGTGGAGGGAAGCTATGGGGGGAAAAGAGGAACAATTGTAATAATCTGAACAATAATGATGTATTAAATTTAAAAATAAAGAAATAAAATGCTAGAAGGGGAATAAAATAACTCGCACACTTGCACAAAACTCTTGCAAGAATGCTCGCAGCAACCCTGTTTGTCATAGTGAAAAATTGGAAATAGCTTTGCTGTCCACACACAGGACAATCATGAATGTATCTGATATGTTTAAGTGGAATACTACATAGCAGTGAAAATGAACAAACCAGAATGCCATGTATCATCATAAGGCCAAAAAGGACAGAAGCAATTTGTAGAAGGATAGCTTAAAAACAAGCTTAAAAACAAGTAAAATGGCACTATATATTGTTCACAGATGTGGAAAAAAATAGTAAACATGCATACGGGTGATAAACATCAAATGCAAGATAGTAGTTATTTCTGGAGACTTATGTTGTTATTTCCTAAGGTGAGTGCAGGGGGCACAGAAATTCCTTATTTTATTATCTTTATTTTGTGTACCCAAACTAATAGACATACACTTTTTTTTTTTCTAATTAAGAAAAGCTTGCGATCCCCTGCTGTTCAGCAGGCCACTTCAGGGACCTGGGAATGCGGTACAAAAAGCAGGGTCAGGGGCAGCCGTCTCTCTTGGTATTTGCTGACAGTTCTGGGGTCAGTTCAAGTATCCGTGGCTGGGATTTAATGAGACCTTTGCTGCCTGGATTCTGCTACCTCTCACATTACATTAAAAATCTCAGGCTTCAGCCGAAACCGGTTTGGCTCAGTGGATAGAGCATCGGCCTGCGGACTCAAGGGTCCCAGGTTCGATTCTGATCAAGGGCATGTACCTTGGTTGCGGGCACATCCCCAGTAGGAGGTGTGCAGGAGGCAGCTGATCGATGTTTCTAACTCTCTATCCCTCTCTCTTCCTCTCTGTAAAAAAAAAAAAAAAATCAATAAAATATATTTAAAAAAAAAACTCGGGCTTCAGGTAATAAGCATTTGTGTTGTGCAGTCACAATGAATAATCAAGTTTAAGGTCATTGAAATTTTGCAACTTTCACCAACTCCTACCAATGACACACTTAACTCTCAAATGTAGCTTCCATTTAATCTGCTGCCATGTTGGAATCCTTAATTTTCTTTCTAAAGATAGAAACTTTATTATATTTGTTTATATAATGTTGTATACTTGATGTAAATTATAATAAAAGAATATGTAATCACCAGCAGAGGCAAGTTTTTGGAAAGAATAAGCAAAGACCATGTCAGAGAATAAAAGAGAGAGTATTCCTTTGATGAGGTCATCAAGGAAACCCATTCCTCTGTCCAAAAGAGAAGTGGTAGCCATGCAAAACTCCAGGGAAGAACATTTCAGGTAGAGGACATAGTTTATGTAAAGGTTCAGGATCTGAGCACAAGGGTATCTCACATAGAATGAAGGAAAAGGTGGTGGGTGTAGAGGCCACAAAAGTGAAGGGTCTAAATAGTAGTAGAAGTCCCCAACAATGTTTACAGGAATTGGAAAGGAGGGAATACCATGAGTGAGGACCTAACTTTTCAGTGAATGAAGAGGTGTAACCAGGATTCCAACATGGCGGCAGATTAAGTGGAAGCTACACTTACACTCTCCCAGAAACAAACAGAAATTCCAACTAAGTTATAGAAAAACTAGGGGCCCGGTGCACGAAATTTGTGCACTGGGGGGGGGGGTCTTCTCAGCCCAGCCTGCCCCCTCTCACATACTGGGAGCCCTCAGGGGATGTCCTACTGACGGCTTAGGCCCGCTCCCTGCTTAAGTCTGGCCTTCCTTTGTGGGAGACCACCAGGCTGATCAGGGAAAGGCACCAGCCCCATCACCCCACTGCTGCAGCCACTGCCAGTCACCGCAGCCACCAAGGTGTTTTCATCAACACGGACTCCAGTCCCTTCACCATGAAAAAATGACAACTTTCTTTAGGCATTTTCAAGATGTGTCTTTCATAGGATATGACCTTCCTTCCTTCCTTCCTTCCTTCCTTCCTTCCTTCCTTCCTTCCTTCCTTCCTTCTTTCTTTTCCTCACCTGCGAATATGTTTCCATTGATTTTTAGAGAATGTGGAAGAGAAAGGGAAAGACAGAGAGAAACATCAAAGTGAGAGAAACACTTTGATTGGTTGCCTCCTGCATGAGTCCTGACCCCAGTCAGGGAAGAGCCTGCAACTTAGGTACATGCCCTTGATCAGAATCGAACCCGGACCCTGCAGTTGGCAAACCTAGGCATTATCCACTGAGCCAAACTGGCTAGGGCAGGATATGACATTTCTTAGCCCTCCAGCAGTGGACCTTCGTTTTTTTCTCCAGGAGTGTGGTGGAAAAGCCCTAGATCACCTTTTTGGATTCTTATACCCAAGTTACTAAGAATATTACCAGTGTCATACAGGGAGCTTAGCCAATGAGTGGTCAGAAAAGGTTTTTCCTCTGTAGTTCACACCTATCTCCTGTGATCTCTGGCTCCACCCCTGCCAAGGCCTAAAGCCTCCAGCCCTTGGCAGAGGACCCCCAGCTGGCTCCGATTACCCAGCTCTTCCCCTGGCCAAGGTCAGCAAGGGCAGGCAGAAAGCTTGGCTTCCACCATTGCCGGGGAAACCCAAGCCTCCCTCCTGCTCTCCATGGCTGCAGCCATCTTGGTTGGGGTTAATTTGCATATTCACTCCTGGCTGGCTTGTGGGCATGGCTTGTGGTATAGTGGAGGTATGGTCAATTTGCATATTACTCTTTTATTAAATAGGATCATCCTGAATAATAAACTTAAGATTAGCTGCAGAGAACCCTGATAACCAAGGATGGAAAGTGAAGACCGCCTAGAGACTCATAGGAAGTGCGGAGGTATGGGAGGGCTCTCACAGATGGCAGCTGAAGTCTATACGGATATCTCAGCTGTGGAGGGTTCCCACTGAGAACTCTGGGGTATAAACCCAAAGCTGGGTTCTCCAGCCTAGAGAACCAGAACTGAGAAAGGTGCCCACAGAATATCTGGTTGTGAAGAGCAGCTGGAAATGCAGGCACCCTATTAAAGAGTTAACACACAAAATTTTGTGTGCAGCCACTCACCTTGTGCTGCAGCAGAGGGAGGACAGAGTGGTCTAGAGCTGCCTCAGGAGAATACAGGGGAGGTGGCTCTAAAGAAAGAGCTCAGGCCGAAACCGGTTTGGCTCAGTGGATAGAGCATCGGCCTGCGGACTCAAAGGTCCCGGGTTCAATTCCAGTCAAGGGCATGTACCTTGGTTGCGGGCACATCCCCAGTAGCGGGTGTGCAAGAGGCAGCTGATCGATGTTTCTCTCTCATCAATATTTCTAACTCTCTGTCCCTCTCTCTTCCTCTCTGTAAAAAATCAACAAAATACATTAAAAAAAAAAAAAAAAAGAAAGAGCTCAGACAGCAGTCTCCTGGGTTCCTATGCAGAGTCAATCCCCCCACACGCAGAGGACATCTTCCACAGACAGACCTTAACCATCCAGGCAGCATTGGCCTGGGTGGAAGCAATTGCCCCAACCTGTTGGAAAACCACACACCACACCCGGTGGAGTTTATGCCTTGCTGTGGTCTACAGCCTAAGGTACATTAAGAGACAGATTAGAGACAACCAAGATGGCAGCATAGGTAAACACTTGTACTTGCTGCCTCTCACAACCATATCAAAACTACATCTAAAAAAACAAAACAAATATCCAGAAGCACAGGAAAGCTGGCTGAGTGGAAGTTCTACAACTAGAAAAAAAGAAAAAAGTGCATTGAGACTGGTAGGAGGTGTGGTGGCATGTGCGAAACAAGCTGGCAACTTGGGTGCACTGTTGTTGTTTTTCAATCAGGAGGGAGATACTATCTCCCCATTGCTCTGAACTCCTGTTCCAGGAGAGACTCTGGGAACCCAGAAACATATGGGGAGAAACTGGACTGTCTCACGTCAGCTGGAACCCGAGGGCAGCTTTCTCTCAGAGTTGCTCACAGCGATCATTGTTCCTGCACAGTGCCATGGGACACAGACACCAGGGGACCTCTCCAGTGCAGGGCTGACTGGCAGCCATTGCTGTTTGCTCTTCCCTGGTGATTCCCAGAGACTCCGCCCCACCCAATTTACAATCGTACCCAAGACGTGCAATTTGGCTTTTGCATATCAATGGCCTGTCCTTTCTCCACCTAAAACCTGTCAAACTGCAGCTGGGTCAGAGAGCCCAGAGCTTCCAAAAGAAGGCCCAAGGCCCGGCAGCAGCAGCCTGCCTTGCTTTAGAGCTGGGCCTCATCTGGGAAGTTCCAAACTCCATACAAAGAGGAGGAATCTGCAGATCTCTCTGTAGCTCCTGCTGGGTGGCCTCAGGCAGTGGCTGATTTTGCACCTCCTTGGAGATCCAAGAGCCAGTGTACCCAGTGGTCAGTGTGAGACCATACCAGATTATAACTCTTCACATCCATAAGCAACACACTCAAGGGGAAGACTCAGTGAGCACCAAAGCCCCACTGAAACAAGTCATGCCTTATAAGGGTGTCTCCAGCACAGCAGTTCTCCCTCTGAAGTAGCAGCTGGTCCTCACAGCCAATTGGCCTGGAGGTCAATTCCTCGCAGTGATACCAACAACAATCAAGGCTCAACTACAACAAGACTGTGCACACAGCCCACAAAGAGGTGCACCAAGAGTGTCCACCTCAGGTAACTGGGGAGGCTGAGCCACTGGGCCCTATTTGACACCTAGCATACAAAGCCACTCTACCAACTCAGGGGAGCAGCCAAAATGTGGAGACAAAGAAACAGGTCACAAATTAAAGAAATGGAGAAAAGCAAACGACTGGCTATAGAGTTCAAAATCACGGTTATAGCCAAAACTGGCTTGGCTCAGTGGATAGAGCGTTGGCCTGTGGACTGAAGGGTCCCAGGTTCGATTCCGGTCAAGGGCATGTACCTTGGTTTCGGGCATATCCCCGGTGGGGGGTGTGCAGGAGGCAGCTGATCAATGTTTCTCTCTCATTGATGTTTCTAACTCTCTCTCCCTCTCCCTTCCTCTCTGTAAAAAAAAATCAATAAAATATATTTTTAAAAAAAAAACACACAAAAACCCCCACTGTAATAAGGTTTTTCAATAATTTTCTAGAAAAGGCCAATAAATTTAGCAAGACCCTCAAGGATATGAAAAAGGACCAACTAGAAATTAAGCATACACTGACTGAAATAAAAAGTAATATACAGAGATCCAACAGCAGACTAGAGGATTGCAAGAACTACATCAAAATAAAAAGCTTCTGCACAGCAAAAAAAAAGCCATAAACAAAAAGAAAAGGGAGCCCACTGTATGGGAGAACATATTTGCCAGTGATACATCTGATAAAGGGCTAATTTCCAAAATACATAAGGAACGCATACATCTTAACAAAAAGAAGACAAACAATCCAATTAAAAAATGGACAAAGGTCCTAAATAGACACTTCTCCAAAGTGGACATACAATGGTCAAAAGACATGAAAAATTCTGTCATTAATCAGAAGAGAGATGCAAATTAAAATGACAATGAGGTATCACCTCACACCTGTCAAAATGACTACCATAAAAAATACCAACAAACGACAAATGCTGGCGAGGATGTGGAGAAAAGGGAACCCTAGTGCACTGCTGGTGAGAATGCAGACTGGTGCAGTCATCATGAAAAACAGCATGGAGTTTCCTCAAAAAATTAAATTTGGGCCAAAACCTGTTTAGCTCAGTGAATAGAGCATCAGCCTGCAGACTGAAAGGTCCCAGGTTCGATTCCGGTCAAGGGCATGTACCTTGGTTGCAGGCACGTCCCCAGTGCGGGGTGTGCAGGAGGCAGCTGATCGATGTTTCTCTCTCATCGATGTTTCTAGCTCTCTATCCCTCTACCTTCCTCTCTGTAAAAAGTCAATAAAATGTATTTTTTTAAAAAATTAAATTTGGAACTGCCATTTGACCCTGTGATTCCACTGCTAGTAATAGAGCTTAAGAAACTCCAAAACATCAATCATAAGAATAGAGACACCCCTATGTTCATAGCAGCACAATTTACCATAGCTATGATCTATAAACAGCCCAATTGCCCATCAGTAGATGAGTGGATAAAAAAGCTGTGGTACATTTACACCATGGAATACTATGCAGCAGTAAAAAAGAAGGATCTCTTACCCTCTGAGACAGCATGGAGGGACCTGGAGAGTATCATACTAAGTGAAATAAGCCAGTCAGAGAAAGACAAGTATCATATGATGTCACTCATATGTAGAATATAATCAACAAAATAAACTGGTGAACGGAGTGTATCCCTAGACACGGAAGCATGGAACAGAGTGCAGAATCTTAGAGGGAAGGCAGGGGAGGGTGGGTGGGTGAGTGGGGATAGATTAACCAAAGAACTTATATGTACTGTATATACACATAACCCATAGGCACAGACAACAGTATGGTGAGGGCCTGGGGGGGGACAGGGGAAGGGGTCAATGGAGAAAAACTAAGAGGGCATCTGTAATATTTTCAACAATAAAGATAAATTTAAAATAAAGAAAAAAAACTGAAATAAAATACACAATTTTACATTTTCAATTAAAAATATAAATCTTGCACTAAACATATGAAGGCCGATGTATTTTTTCTTCTTTTGCTTTATTTTCTTAGACTAAATCCCCAGAAATGGAATTACTGGGTTAAGAGCTATTATTCTATCAATAATGTAGTAATTCTGAGTGTCTCAAATTTACCCAAGAGTTCTCCGAAAACACCAGGCCATGAGAAGAAAAACAAACAAACAAAAAAACATAACAAACACTATTCCAGCCAAAACCGGTTTGGCTCAGTGGATAGAGCGTCGGCCTGCGGACTGAAAGGTCCCATGTTCGATTCCGGTCAAGGGCATGTACATTGGTTGCGGGCACATCCCCAGTGGGGGATGTGCAGGAGGCAGCTGGTCGATGTTTCTCTCTCATTGATGTTTCTAGCTTTCTATCCCTCTCCCTTCCTCTCTGTAAAAAATCAATAAAATATATTTAAAAAAATAAACAAAAAAACACTACTCCAACCACCTCTGAGTTACTTGTATGACAAAGCCATGCAGCTGACATAAGAAACAGGCTTGCATACAGCATATTGCCTCACATCTGTGTGTCCCAAAGGAGTTGACGCAGAGGGTGTTGTTATAATTTATACACTGCATCAAATGACAGTGAGATTCATAGTAAGAAAGTTATTCCGTTTTCAGTTCTTTTTCAACAATATTGACAAAAAAGTCTCAGCTTGGTGCTAATATGTCTTGAACACTTTTTTTATGTTGCCCAATCCTCTTTTTCAACTAAAAGAACAGCCGACTTAAGGCATAGAACCTTCAGTAGCAAAAGTACCAAGATAGAAATGAATAACGTTGTTTAGTTTTCTCAGTGTTTGATTCAACATTTACCTTCTATTTATGTTATTGCTGACAAGTTAGGGCAGTGATATAAAATTTCTCCACTTGGGATGTAGAGAAATTAGAAACCTCAAACACTGCAGTGGGATTGTAAGATGAGGCAGCCATTTTGGAAACCAGCTCAGCAATTCCTCAAAAGGGTAAATGTAGAACCAGCATGTGATTCATCAGTTCCACTCCTGGGTGTATTCCCAAGAGAAACACAAACATGTCCACACAAAAACTTGTACACAAACGTTCATAGCAGCATGATTCACAATAGCCAAGAAGTCCCACCCAAATGTCCTTCAACTGATGAATGAATAAATAAAATGTGTTATATCCATATAATCCTATCTAATGAAAGAGTAATATGCAGATTGACCATCACTCCAACACACAAGATGGCTGCCCCATGTGGTGAAAGATCCTGCCCCCATAGGACACAAGATGGCCACCACAAGATGGCCAGCAGAAGAGGGTTGTTGGGAGGGACCAGGCCTGCAAGGGAGGGCAGTTGTGGGCGATCAGGCAAGCAGGGGAGGGCAGTTGGGAGGCACCAGGCCTACAAGGGAGGGCAGTTGAGAGGGACCAGGCCTGCAAGAGAGGACAGTTGGGGGCGACCAACCCTGCAGGGGAGGGGAGTTAGGGGTGACCAGGCCGGCAGAGAAGGGAAGTTGGGGGCAAACAGGCTGGCAGGGGAGCAGTTAGACATCAATCAGGCTGGCAGGGGAGTGGTTAGGGGGTGATCAGGCTGGCAGGCAGAAGCGGTTAGGGGCAATCAGGAAGGCAGGCAGGTGAGCAGTTGGGAGCCAGCAGTCCTGGATTGTGAGAGCGATGTCCGACTGCCCGTTTAGGCCCGATCCTGGTGGGCCTAAATGGGCAGTCGGACATCCCTCGAGGGGTCCCAGATTGGAGAGGGTGCAGGCTGGACTGAGGGACACCACCTCCTGTGTACAAATTTCGTGTACCGGGCCTCTAGAGGAATATTATTTGGCAATAAAAAGGAATATAGTACTGACACCTACTACAACATGGATGAACCTTCAAAACAGTGAACTGTGAACCTTGTAAAAATATAACAAACCATATATTTTATGATCCCATGTATATGAAAAGTCCAGAATAGGAAAATCCATGGAAACATAAAGCAGATTAGTGGTTACTGGAGGATGAGGGAAGACGCAAATGGCAAGTGACTGCTTAATGAGTACAGAGCTTATGTTTGGGGTGATGACAATGTCCTGAAATTAGTTAGTGGTGATGGTTGCGTGACTCTGAATGAACGAAAAGCCCCTGCATTGCACAGCTTTACAGTATATTTGAATTACATGAGAATAAAGCTGCTATTAGATAAATAAGAAATAAATAAATGCACTCAAGTTTATGAGAAGGATAGATTTTAAAAAAATTTTAAGTTAGCAATAGTAGTGTAGCCATATTATAAGACTAGAGGTCCGGTGCACGAAATTTGTGCATGGGGGGGGGGGGTGTGTCCCTCAGCCCAGCCTGCACCCTCTCCAATCTGGGACATCCCTCTCACAATCCAGGACTGCTGGCTCCCAACCGCTCGCCTGCCTGCCTGATTGCCCCTAACCGCTTCTGCCTGCCAGCCTGATCACCCCCTAACCACTCCCCTGCCAGCCTGATCAATGCCTAATTGCCCTCCCTTGCCAGCCTGGACATCCCTAACTGCCCTCCCCTATCAGCTTGGTCACCCCTAACTATTCTCCCCTACAGGTCTGGTTGCCCCCAACTGCCCTTCCCTGCTGGCCCGATCACCCTTAACTGCCCTCCCTTGCCAGCCTGGTCGCCCCTAACTGCCCTCCCCTGCCAGCCTGGTCACCCCCAACTGCCCTCCCCTGCAGGCCTGGTGCCCCCAATTGCCCTCCCCTGAAGGCCTGATCCCCCCCAACTGCCCTTCACTGTAGGCCTGATCACCCTGAACTGCCCTCCCCTGTTGGCCATCTTGTGTCCACATGGAGGCAACCATCTTTGACCACATGGGGGCAGCCATCTTGTGTGTTGGAGTAACAGTCAGTTTGCATATTACCTCTTTATTATATAGGACTAGTAGCCCGTTTGCATGAAGATTCGTGCAATAGACCTTCATTCACCTGGCTGCCTGCACCAGTTTTCTGCTGGCACCGGGGACCCAGGCCTTGGCTGTGGCCACCGCCTTCTGCCTTCTTTCAGGGTCCAGGCTTGGCCCCGGGCGGTGGCCTTGGGCTCGGCTGTAACCAGCGTCCCTGCTACCAATCGCAGGAGCCGACCCCCAGTGGTCTCCTGCGATCGGCACAGGCTCCTCGCTGGCGCCCAAGGCCGGGAAAGTCGCTTTCCCGGCCTTGGGCTCCACCACACCCCAACATTCCTGCAACGGTTTCCTGGTGGGCGTGGTTTATGGGCGTGGCTTGGTTGGTGGGCGTGGCTTTGGGCGTAGCGAAGGTGCGGTCAATTTGCATATTTGTCTATTATAAGGTAAGATTATTTAGGATGCTGGTACTAATGTGGAAAAGACTGAACTTTGGTAAACACTGTCCCAACTGTCGTACTCAAGCTCTCCCCACACACAAATGAAAAATGATATTCAGAACACCCAACGTGACTCAGAAGGAATGCAGCCTTGCTACCTCCACACTGCCCAAGACAAGGCGTCTCCTTAATCCCTTAAAAGCCTCAAGTGTTTGACTTGATTAAACTTCAGTTTCTGAAGTGTATAAATAATGAAATAAGACATTTATGTGTAGTGCTATTTACTTTGTAGCCTATTACAGCAAAACACATGGAATTACTCAAGGGAGTACTTGTTCTCCTCAGGGCCTCTTTTCTGTCAGCATCGCCATCCCCTCCTGTCAGTGCTTCTCCCAAACTGATGAATTAGAGGGACTCGGCAGACCTGACGCTGTGACATAAGCAGGCAAGTTTGACGGACACGGCAGGTCTTTAAAAGAGCCTAATACAGCACTGCTGGTAACTAGTAATAGGGAAGCAAAGGCAGGAATATTGGGGGAACCATGGTAGAAGATTAATTATAAGAAGTTGAATACGCTCACCTTGGAGGAAGAACAGATTATCAGAATCCCCTCCCAAGTGGAATCTGTTACAAGAGGAAATCTTAGCTGTATGAACATGGAGGAGGTCTGCAAATGAGGCCAGAGTGGAAGCTCAGGGAAAAGAAACACCTGGACAGAGCTCCTAGGAGGAGACTCTGGTGTGAAGTATGGGCTGCGAGAGGCACTACTAGTAAAGTTCCCTAACAAGAAGTGTCCTCACTGAAGTGTGAGGAGAGCCTTCATTGGAAACCTTGACGTTACACTAAGAACTATGCTAACAGGGAAATCCCTTTTCATGGCCCAGGGTCTGGAGTTAAATCAAACTCATTAATCTCCCAAGATGGCCAGAAAAGCTGACATTTTCACTGAGGTCATGGTATTATATGAATGGTGTCAACATAGTGCCCAAATACCGCCAAGGCGGGTGTTCATTACAATTGTTTGTTAAGTGCATTCAGTTATGAATAGTATGTATTTAGTTTGGACCAGGATATTTGAGACATGGCTGTGCTAAACAAAGTCTAGTCTAGCACACAATAAGGTGTTCAGTGCCTCAAGGCACATGATTTTGTCTACGTGTCTTTATGTGTGTGCCTGCCTTAGACGTGGATGACAGACACATGCTTTACAAACAGTAAGTTGCAGAGCAAGGACTCACACTCAGGTGGCCAGACTTAAAAGCCTGTGCTCGCAATCATTATGCTACATTTGGGGCAACACAATCGAGTTAGAAAGGAGCCCCTTCTGGGCAGATGAACCTTTATCTGTATTCAGGGCTTCTGGCTCAGAGACCCAAGTATGGACTGGATTCCAGCCCCGACCCCAGGCCCCGGGGCGCGGCTCTCACAGCATCCTCTCACCAGCTCTGCCTTAGTCATCCTTGCATTCACCATTAGCTGAAGTCACGAAGTCTTATCAATGATTCTTCTCCCTTGAAAACTCTACGGTGCTTCCTGGACTAATTCTCGTTACATTTCTCTCCACTATCATTGTTCCCGACACAGGAGATTCTATTCCTCCATCTTCCTGTTCTCTTCAAATTAAGATGTTATTGAGGTTTTAAACTATGAACTAGAAGTGATAGTTTGAAATAAATGGCTGGTGACATATGAGAGAGAAGAATGAGTATTACATATTCTGCCAATGGGGACTGCTCTTTTCCCCAAAAAGAGGATAAAGAATATACCAACTTAAAGGGAAGAATCAATAATCCCCCCAATTCTGATGCCTTACACCAAGCATGTCAAACCCAAAGGCTACCATGGGCCGAACAAACAAGGTGTGAGTGTGTGTGGCCACAAAAAACAAAAGCTTCCATTTTCATAGAAACGTGGGTTTTTTTCGATAGAGACATGCTGAATACAAAGGGTTAAAATAAATGAGTAATGGGTAACATAAAATAATAGAACATTTTGCCCTGGCTGGTTTGGCTCAGTGGATAGAGCATCGGCCTGCAGACTGAAAGGTCCGGGTTCGATTCCGGTCAAGGGCACATGCCTGGGTTGTGGGCTCCATCCCCAGTAGGCGACGTGCAGGAGGCAGCCTATAAATGATTCTCTCTCATCACTGATGTTCCTATCTCTCTCTCCCTCTCCATTCCTCCCTGAAATAAATAAAAATATATTAAAAAATAATAATAGAACATTTTAATAAAAATTAATATTTTTTCTTGAACATAACTTACCAGACACTGAATAACTGCACAAATTAATAAGTGTAATGCAAATAAACCTATTTTTCTTGTTCTTTGAAAGCAAAATATTTCCTGTTGCACAACCAAACAAGTCAGTACAAGACTAATGATGTGGCAATAAGTTGCTAACATATCTGCTGCTAGTATTAATGGAGAGAAATGGTGTGCCTGCACGAAAGGCGCATAAGGAAAATGAATGCAACATGATTATAATAATCAGTCATTAGCAAATGTTGTTGTTTGTTATTAATAATCCTAATATATGAAAACCCAGGGTCCGTAATGACTGACGGAAGGCTTGACCGAACACCAGAAGTCAGTCTGCAGTCAGTGCTGGATTGCCATGGCTGCGGATCATGCCGGGAGAGAGCCCCAAAGAGAGAGGCAGGGTCTGATCCCTAGCCTCCATGGCAGCTGTTGACCAGCCTTTGCCTCTCTCTCTCTCCAGGCTTCGCCAGCAGCCACACCTCTGTTTCTCTCTGGGCCTTCAGGGGGGCTGCTGATCAGCTCCGCCTCTCTGATCAGGCCCGGAGATAGGCCCAGAGACGCTGACTGGCATAGAAACAGAACAATCGGAACCAAATTGGCCAGCAGGGGAGGGCAGTTGGGGGCGAGATCAGGCCAGCAGGGGAGGGCCGTTGGGGGCGAGATCAGGCTGGCATTTTGTATTGCTAAAAGAGGAAAAGAGGAGGTGATGAAGGTGGGCATCAAAACATCACCTTCAAATGGACCTAAGTCACTCTTGACTGGAACCAAATCAGGAGTCCCAAATAAGATAGCAAGTTTAAGAAACTCCTCTTCCAGGGGCAGTTTTCAGAGTTTCATAATCTAAAATAAATCAAGTACTGAGGACAATTTGGAGATGACTGTAAAGTGAATTACATCTTCAACAAAAGTCTTCTATTTTCTATTTAAAAACATATTTTTAAATAATGGTAAAATATGTTACCTAAAATTTTGTCTTATTTTATTTTTTTCCCTATTTTTATTTTTAAAATATATTTTATTGATTTTTTACAGAGAGGAAGAGAGAGGGATAGAGAGTTAGAAACATCAATGAGAGAGAAACATCGATCAGCTGCCTCTTGCACACCCCCCACTGGGGATGTGCCCGCAACCAAGGTACATGCCCTTGACCGGAATCGAACCTGGGACCCTTGAGTCCGAAGGCCGACGCTCTATCCACTGAGCCAAACCGGTTTCGGCTATTTTTTCCCTATTTTTAATTTCTTCTATTACAGTTCAATAATATTTTTTATTATATTAGTTTCAAGTAAGTGTACAGCATATTGGTTAGACATTTATATAATTTACAGAGATCTGCACCATACATAATGATCACAATATTACTGACTATATTCCCTAGGCCTGGGTCGGCAAACTCATTAGTCAGCAGAGCCAAATATCAACAGTACAATGATTGAAATTTCTTTTGAGAGCCAAATTTTTTAAACTTAAACTTCTTCTAATGCCACTTCTTCAAAATAGACTCGCCCAGGCCGTGGTATTTTGTGGAAGAGCCACACTCAAGGGGCCAAAGAGCCGCATGTGGCTCTCGAGCCGCAGTTTGCCGACCACGGTCCTA
Source organism: Eptesicus fuscus (assembly GCF_027574615.1). Taxonomy (NCBI): domain Eukaryota; kingdom Metazoa; phylum Chordata; class Mammalia; order Chiroptera; family Vespertilionidae; genus Eptesicus; species Eptesicus fuscus. The sequence continues at coordinate 59,431,274 of NC_072490.1, read as the reverse complement.
GGCTGTACTCACATTCTGTGACTATTTCACAACTCCCAATACAAACTTCTTAATCTTGTCTCCATTTTCACCCCGCCCTTCAATTCCCCTCCCATCTGGCAACTATCAGTTTGTTCTTTGTATCTAGGAGTCTGTTCCTGTTTGTTATTTAGTTTGTTCTCTAGCTTCCACATTTAAGTGAAATCATATGGTATTTGCCTTTCTCTGTGTGCTCATTCCACTTAGTGTAATGCCCTCTGAGTCCATCATGTTATCATAAATGGTTAGATTTTCTTTTTATGGCTGAGTAACACTCCATTGAAGACTTTTGATTCCATATGAACTTTTGGATTATTTGTTCTATTTCTGTAAAAAATGCCATTGGCATAGGGACTGCATTGAATATATAGAATGCTTTAGGTGGTATGGACATTTTAATGATGTTAATTCTTCCTATTCTGAACATACTAGTATACTTCCATTTAAGTTTATCTTCATCTTTCTTCAAAATCTTATAATTTTCCAAGTACAGGTATTTTATCTCCTTGGTTAAATTTATTCCTAGGTATTTCACTTTATTTTTAAGCAGTTGTAATGGGGCTGTTTCCTTAGTTTTTCTTTCTGAAAGTTCATTACTGGTGTATAAAAATGCAGCTGATTTCTGAATATTAATTTTGTGTCCTGCTACTTTATGGAATCCCCTATGCTAAAGTGTATATCCCTGTGACTGTTTTATAACTACCAATCTGTACTTCTTTTTTTTTTTTTTTTTTTTTTTAATTTCTTTATTGATTAAGGTGTCACATATTTGTCCTCATCCCCCCATTCCCATCCCACCCCTCTCCCCACGCATGCCCCAATCCCCTGTTGAACTTAACCGTTGGATAGGCTTATATGCATGCATACAGGTCCTTTGGTTGAACTCTCCCCCTCCCCCCACCCTCCCCCTACCCTCCCCTATCCTCCCTCTGAGGCCCGATAGTCCGATCGATGCCTCCTTGCTTCTGGTTCTGTTCTTGTTCCTCAGTCTATGTTGTTCATCATTTCCCCTAGATGAGCGAGATCATATGTCACTAGATATATACTAATAAGAACTGAATGTGAGACGAGCAATAATAGTTATGCTGACAGGCAAATGAATCAATCTGTAGCGAGCTTCCCCCTGGACCAACAGTTCTTTTGAGACCCAATTTCAATGTCCAGTAGTTCCTTATGTGTACATGTCAGCACTGACCCCTCAGCTCTGGATGGTGGACAAATGGTGGTAATGGATGTCCGACTCCCTCTGGTTTGGTCTCGGCCGAACCCAGGGGCACAGCGTCACCCGGACTAAGGGACACGTGGCCTCACCCATACCCAAGGGGCGCGTGGTCTCACCCGGGCCTGGGACCCAGCCTCACCCGGATGGATCCAGGGGCGCACGGCCTCACCCGGACCCAGGATCTGGCTTCACCAGTACCCAGGGACGCTTGGCCTCTCCCAGACCCAGGGGCACATGGCCTCACCCGGGCCTAGGTGCACGAGGCCTCATCCGGATCCAGGGACACATGGTCGCACCCGGACCCAGGGACGCTTGGCCTCTCCCAGACCCAGGGCCACTTGGGCTCACCCGGGCCTAGGTGTACGAGGCCTCACCCGGATCCAGGGACACATGGTCTCACCCGGACCCAGGGACGCTTGGCCTCTCCCAGACCCAGGGCCACTTGGGCTCACCCGGGCCGAGGTGCACGCGGCCTCACCCGGATCCAGGGACACATGGTCTCACCCGGACCCAGGGATGCTTGGCCTCTCCCAGACCCAGGGCCACTTGGGCTCACCCGGGCCTAGGTGCACGAGGCCTCACCCGGATCCAGGGACACATGGTCTCACCCGGACCGAGGGACGCTTGGCCTCTCCCAGACCCAGGGCCACTTGGGCTCACCCGGGCCTAGGTGCACGAGGCCTCATCCAGATCCAGGGACACATGGTCGCACCCGGACCCAGGGACGCTTGGCCTCTCCCAGACCCAGGGCCACTTGGGCTCACCCGGGCCTAGGTGCACGAGGCCTCATCCGGATCCAGGGACACATGGTCGCACCCGGACCCAGGGACGCTTGGCCTCTCCCAGACCCAGGGCCACTTGGGCTCACCCGGGCCTAGGTGCACGAGGCCTCACCCGGATCCAGGGGCACATGGTCTCACCCGGACCCAGGGATGCTTGGCCTCTCCCAGACCCAGGGCCACTTGGGCTCACCCGGGCCTAGGTGCACGAGGCCTCACCCGGATCCAGGGACACATGGTCTCACCCGGACCGAGGGACGCTTGGCCTCTCCCAGACCCAGGGCCACTTGGGCTCACCCGGGCCTAGGTGCACGAGGCCTCACCTGGATCCTGGGACACATGGTCTCACCCGGACCCAGGGACGCTTGGCCTCTCCCAGACCCAGGGCCATTTGGGCTCACCCGGGCCTAGGTGCACGAGACCTCATCCGGATCCAGGGACACATGGTCGCACCCGGAACCAGGGACGCTTGGCCTCTCCCAGACCCAGGGCCACTTGGGCTCACCCGGGCCTAGGTGCACGCGGCCTCACCCGGATCCAGGGACACATGGTCTCACCCGGACCCAGGGATGCTTGGCCTCTCCCAGACCCAGGGCCACTTGGGCTCACCCGGGCCTAGGTGCATGAGGCCTCACCCGGATCCAGGGACACATGGTCTCACCCGGACCCGAGGGACGCTTGGCCTCTCCCAGACCCAGGGCCACTTGGGCTCACCCGGGCCTAGGTGCACGAGGCCTCATCCGGATCCAGGGACACATGGTCGCACCCGGACCCAGGGACGCTTGGCCTCTCCCAGACCCAGGGCCACTTGGGCTCACCCGGGCCTAGGTGCACGCGGCCTCACCCGGATCCAGGGACACATGGTCTCACCCGGACCCAGGGACGCTTGGCCTCTCCCAGACCCAGGGCCACTTGGGCTCACCCGGGCCTAGGTGCACGAGGCCTCACCCGGATCCAGGGACACATGGTCTCACCCGGACCGAGGGACGCTTGGCCTCTCCCAGACCCAGGGCCACTTGGGCTCACCCGGGCCTAGGTGCACGAGGCCTCACCCAGATCCAGGGACACATGGTCTCACCCAGACCCAGGGACGCTTGGCCTCTCCCAGACCCAGGGCCACTTGGGCTCACCCGGGCCTAGGTGCACGAGGCCTCACCCGGATCCAGGGACACATGTTCTCACCCGGACCCAGGGACGCTTGGCCTCTCCCAGACCCAGGGGCACGTGGCCTCACCCGGGCCTAGGTGCACGAGGCCTCAGCCGGATCCAGGGACACACGGTCTCACCCGGACCCAGGGACGCCTGGCCTCCCCCAGACCCAGGGGCACGTGGCCTCACCCGGGCCTAGGCGCACGAGGCTTCACCCGGATCCAGGGACACACGGTCTCACCCAGACCCAGGGACACCTGACCTCCCCCAGACCCAGGGGCACGCGGCCCCACCCGGGCCTAGGTGCACGAGGCCCCACCCGGATCCAGGGACACATGGTCTCGCCCGGACCTAGGGGTGCGTGGCCTCTCTCAGACCCAGGGGCACGTGGCCTCACCTGGACCTAGGTGCACGAGGCCTCAGCCGGATCCAGGGACACACGGTCTCACCCGGACCCAGGGACGCCTGGCCTCCCCCAGACCCAGGGGCACGTGGCCTCACCCGGGCCTAGGCGCACGAGGCTTCACCCGGATCCAGGGACACACGGTCTCACCCGGACCCAGGGACGCCTGACCTCCCCCAGACCCAGGGGCACGCGGCCCCACCCGGGCCTAGGTGCACGAGGCCCCACCCGGATCCAGGGACACATGGTCTCGCCCGGACCTAGGGGTGCGTGGCCTCTCTCAGACCCAGGGGCACGTGGCCTCACCTGGACCTAGGTGCACGAAGCCACCCGGACCCAGGGGCGCGTTACCTCTCTCAGCCCCCTGGTCGCGTGGTCTCACCCGGATCCAGGGGCTCACGGCCTCACCCGTACTCGGGACCCAGCCTTACCCGGATCCAGGGGCCCACGGCCTCACCCGGACCCAGGGTTCAGATTCGCCCGGACCCAGGGGCACATGGCCTCACCCGAACCCGGAATCCAGCTTCACCTGGACCCAGGGGCGTGTGGCCTCACCCAAACCCAGGGGCGTGAGGCCTCACCTAGACCCAGAGGCGTGTGACCACATCTGAGCCCAGAGGCTCGCAGGTTTGCCTGGATTCGGGTCTCAGCGGGGTTTCGTCTTCTTGATCCCAATTCCTGTTGGTCAATTCCCTCTCAGCAATTCCTTCGGTCATTTTCTCAGAGCTCCAGGGCGGCTGCCGCAGAACTCGTTGGGCGGCGGGCTCGGCAAGGCTCCGGTGTGCCCGGTGCCCGGCGGTGGGCTGGTCCGGTGTCGCTGCGTCGGCCCTTGGGTCTGCAACGGTGGCCAGTCGCTGAGCGTGCGCACCTGGCCACTTCGGGGCATTGAGATTCTTGAAGGACTCGGAGGTCAGCAAGCACGGAGTCTCCCACCCCATGTCTCCCAGGGGCTCGTCTGTCTGTGCTCGGCAGCGAGTAGAGCCGTCCCCTCAGCCGGAGACCGCCGGGAGAACTGCGCCGAGCACGTTCCAGCCACCATTGTGTCGCCTGAGCCATAGTTCTTAAAGTGTGGACTTTGGGTCACCGGCATCAGCATCATCCTGCGTACCCCTCTCTTTTATTCTAGTTGTAGAGCATCTGCTCAGCCAGCCCCCCGGTCTTTCTGGCTGGTGTCTGCTCTGCTCTCCCGTCGTAGTCTCAATATTGTTGTGGTAGGCAACGATCAGGCTGCCGCCCTATGTCTCCATCTTGGTCCTCCTTTGTACAGTTAAGTCTTGATTGTTGTTGGTGTCACTGGGAGGAATTGTCCTCCAGGCCAATTGGCCGTGAGGACCCTCTTTGTCCATATAGGAAGAGTTGCTGTGCAGGAGACATGTTTGTGGGCCGGGTCTTGATGCAGCAACGCCTTGGCGCTCACTGAGTCTGCCTCTAGAATGCCTCCCTTATGCAAGTGATTGAAATCTGGTGTCATCTCCCACCAACCACTAGATGCCCTCGTTTCTGGGGTCTCCAATGCAGTGTGGGTCAGCCACTACCTGAGGCACTCAGCAGGAAAAAGCTTCTGCTCAGCTTGGCTGGGGCGGAGCTACAGGGTGGAGCCTACAACCTTGGCTTCCTGTCAGCCCCGCCCTATGAGGCTCCTGTGTCTGTGTCCCTCTGTATTCCTTGCAAACACCTCTGAGAGAAACGCGCCCTGGAATTTCGCCCACTGCCAAACAGTCCAGTCCCTCCCCTAATGAATCTGGACTCCCAGATTCTCGCCTGGAACTGGGTTTCAGTGCAGTTGGAACTGGGTCTCAGCGTAGTCTGGCGTCCCTGTCTCCTTCCCAGCAGGGCCACCCAGTGGCGCAGGCAAAAGTCCGTCCTCTGCGCACCTTCCAGTGCGCGCGTCTGGAGCCGCCGCTTCTCTGTGCCTCCGCCACCACAGCCCAAATTCATTCCCCCAGCGTGCGCCTGGCTTCCCAGGGTTTCGCCCGGAACTGGGGTTCAGTGCAGTCGGAACTGGGGTTTAGCACGGTCCTGAGCTTATGTCTCCTTCCCGCTAGGGCAGTTCAGTGGCGCAGGCAACAGTCCGTCCTTTGCGCCCCTTCCCGTGCGCGCCTCTGGAGCTCTGCCTTCCCCCGCTCCTCTGTGCCTGCGCCCCACAGCCCAGATTCATTCCCCCAGCCTGCGCCTGGCTTCCCAGGGTTTCGCCCGGAACTGGCGCTCAGTGCAGTCGGAGCCGGCGCTTAGCGCACTCCGGAGCCTTTATCTCCTTCCTGCCAGTGAACGCCGGCCAGGCCGTCAGCCGCCCCCTCCTCTCCGGCTCCATCCTCCCCGCAGGCGCGCGCGCGCTCGTGTCTCCGCCAGTTTCTCCATACCTCAGGCTTTTACGGTTCCCCCGATTGTCCCCGTGGCCCTCTCCTTCCCCCCAGCTGTGGGCATTTCAGTCCGCCAGCTCTCCTGTGGTTCTGGACGATGTCCGTTCTGACCTCTAGTTGTGCCTTTGAAATTGTTGTGCCCGGCTGCAGGTTAGGTGTTTCACCTATGCCGCCATCTTGGTTTCTCCCAATCTGTACTTCTTAATCTTGTCCCATTTTCACCCCACCCTCCAACTCCCCTCCCATCTGGCAACTATCAGTTTGTTCTTTGTAGAGTTTATCAATTCTAGTTGTGTTTTGGTGGATCTTTTAGGGTTCTCTATAGACACTATTATGTAATCTGCAAATATTGACAGTTTTACTTCTTCCTCACCAATTTAGGATGCCTTTTATTTCTTCTTGTCTAGTTGTGGTAACTAGGACTTCCAGAACTGTGTTGAATAAGAGTAGTGAAAGCAGACATCCCTGTCTTATTCCTGATCTTAAGGGAAATGCTTTTAGTTTTTCCCTGTTGAGTATGATGTTGGCTGTGGATTTGTTATATGTGTCCTTTAATTAGATTGAGGTATATTCCCTCTATTCCCACTTTACTGAGAGTTTTTATCATAAATTGGGGCTGAGTTTTGTCAAATGCTTTTCCTGCATCTATTGAGATGATGATATGATTTTTATCCTTCATTTTATTTATGTGGTGTACCGATCATGTTAATTGATTTGTGGATATTGTACCAACCCTGCATCCCTTGAATAAATCCCACTTGGACATGGTGTGTGATTTTTTAATGTATTGCTGGGTCAGATTTGTTAATGTTTCCCCCCTCCCCTATAGGAAAACAAATCCACTTTATTGTTTTCAGTAAGTTTAAATCCTACATTTCTTGTAGCACCACTTTGACTATTTTGAGGGGTACAGCAGTACACGGATTCTGTGTCCAGTGGCCTCGGCAGGAAGGTGGCTTCGGAAGTTAGCACGAACCATTCCACTGTTCCACGGGCAGGAGTTGCCTTTCCCCAGATGACTCGGTTTTGTTTGGTTCACCACCAGGAGTCGCTGTGTTGTTGTTTGCTTTGTACACATAGCACATCTCTTGCCTAGAGAGAACTGTTTCATCTGGAGCATAAACACCTTCAATTTTAAGAAGACCCTGCTTATAGCCAGCAAAAATGGCCTTGGGCACAGCCTTCCAGACATATTTGTCCTTACAGAAGTCCTGTCCCAGCAAGCCTGGCAGAGCCTCCGTGCCCCAGCAGTGCCTCTCCGAGAGATGTGGTGGAGCCCATTCGTTATTTTTCCCAATTTGCTAATGTTTTGTTGAGAATTTTTATGTCTATGTTCATCGGAAATATCATCCAATAATTTTCCTTCTTTGTAATGCCTTTATCTGGTTTTGGAATTAGGATATGTTAACCTCATAAAATGAGCTTGGGAGTCTTTTCTTCTCTTAAATTTTTTGGAATAGTGAGAATGTTTGGTAAAATTAACATGTGAAGCCCTCCAGTCCAGGACTTTTTTTTGCTGGGAGTTTTTAAATTTGTTTTATTACCACTTAGACTTTGTTATTGTAATCAGTCTGTTCAAATTTTCTGTTTCTTCTATATTCAGTTTTGGAAGATTGAATGTTTATAGGAATTTATTCATTTCATACAGATTATCTAACTTTTGGCATATAGTCCAAATTTTAAATTTTTTGTATTTTTATAGTCTCTTTTATTTCTGGTTTTATTTATTTGTGTCCTCTTTCATTTTTTCTTAATGAGTCTGGTTAAAGGTTTATCTTTTTGAGGAACCTGTTCCTAGTTTATTGACCTTTTGTATTGTTTTATTAGACTATTTTGGTTATTTCTGCTCTGGTCTTTATTATTTCTTTCCATTTGCTCACTTTGGTCTTTGTTGTTCTTTCCTAGTTCTTTTAGGTGCAAAGTTAAGTTGTTTATTGGAGATTTTTCTTGCTTCTGGAGGTTAGCCTGGATGCTGTGAATTCCCTCTCAGGACTGCTTTCACTGTGTCCCCTAGATCTGGGTTGTTGTGTGCTCATTTTCATTTGTCTCAAGTAATTTTTCATTTCTTTCTTGCTCTCACCGGTAACCCATTCATTGTTAAGTAGCATGTTATTTAGCCTCATGTATTTGTTGTTGTGTTTTAGTTTCTTTCTTGCTATTGATTTCTAGTTTCATACCATTATGGGTGGAGAAAATGCATGACATAATTTCAATCTTCTTAAATTTACTGAGAATTGTTTTGTGTCCTAACATGTAGTCTATCCTAGAAAATGTTCTATGTGTACTTGAAAAAAAGGTATATTTTGCTGCTTTGGGGTGAAATGCTCAGAAAATATCAATTCAACACATCTGTTCTGTGTGTAGTTTAAGGCCACTGTTTCCTTGTTGATTTTCTGCCTGGAAGATCTATCCAGGGATGTCAATGGGGTGCCCTATGACAGTATTACTATCAATCCTTTCCTTTATGCCCATCAATATTTGCTTTACATATGTATGTGGTCTTATGTTGGATGCATAAATGTTTATAAGGGTTATATCCTCTTATTTAACAGATCCCTTTTTCATAATCTAATGTCCTTGTCTCTTATTATAGCCTTTACTTCAAAACCGTAAGTATTGCCACCCAAGCTTTTGTCTCCATTTGCATGAAATCTCTTTCCATCCATTTACTTTCAGTGTGTGTGTCTTTCGATCAGTTGTGGGTCCCTTGTAGACAGCATATACATGGCTCTTGTTACCTTATTCATTCAGCCATCTTGTATGTGTTTTTATTGGAGCATTTAATCCATCTACATTTAAAGTAAATATTGAGAGATACATAGCTATTGCCATTTTATTATTCATATCTATGTTCTTTTCCTTATTCTTCTTAAAGAAGTCCCTTTAACATTTCTTGTAGTACCAGTTTGTTGGCGATAAACTCCTTTGGCTTTTTCTTGTCTGGGGTGCTCTTTAATTCTTCAATAATAAATGATAGCATTGCTAGGTAGAATAGTATTGGTTTTAGGTCCTTGTATTTCATCACTTTGAATATTTTGTTCCAATCACTTTGGGCCTAAAAAATTCCTGTTAAGAAATCAGCTGACAGTTTATGGGAGCTCCTTTGTACATAACTAACTGATGTTCTCTAGGTGCTTTTAAGATTCTCTCTTGGTCTTTGATTTTTGCCATTTTTTTTAACATTTTAACATTTGACTTTATTGTGGGGAGGTGGGGGGGGGGCTGAGGGGAGGTTGTTTTTGTTTTTTAATTTCTTTATTGATTAAGGTGTCACATATTTGACCTCATCCCCCCATTCCCATCCCCCACCCCTCCCCATGAATGCCCCCACCCCACTGTTGTCCTTAACCATTGGTTAGGCTCGTATGCATGCACACAAGTCCCTTGGTTGATCTCTCCCCCCTACCCCCACCCTCTCCTACCCTCCCTCTGAGGCCCAACAGTCCGATCGATGCCTCCTTGTTTCTGGGTCTGTTCTTGTTCATCAGTCTATGTTGTTCATCATTTCCCCTAGATGAGTGAGATCATGTGTTACTAGAAATATTCTTATAAGAACCGAATGTGAGACGATCAATAATAGTTATGCTGACAGGCAAATGAATCAGTCTGTAGTAAGTTTCTTTCTGGACCAACAGTTCTTTTGAGATCCAATTTCAATGTCCACCAGTTCCTTATGTGTACATGTCAGCGCTGACTTTTCAGCTCTGGATGGTGGACAAATGGTGGTAATGCAGGTGCGACTCCCTCTGGTTTGGTCTCACCCGGATGCAGGGGCGCGGCTTCACCCGGACTCAGGGGCGCATGGCCTCACCCGGACCTGGGACCCAGCATCACCCAGGCCCCGGGGCGCGTGGCCTCACCCGGACCCAGGTGTGTGCGGCCTCACCCGGTCCCGGGATCCAGCCTCACCCAGACCCAGGGGCACGCGGCCTCTCCTGGACAAAGGGGCGCAGCCTCACCCAGACCCGGGACCCAGCCTCACCTGGACCCAGGGGTGCGTGGCCTCTCCCGGACCCAGGGGTGTGGCCTCACCCAGACTCGGGACTCAGCCTTACCCGGATCCAGGGGCGCACGGCCTCACCCGGACCCAGGATCCAGCTTCACCCGGACCCGGGAGCCAGCCTCACCCGGATCTAGGGGTGCATGGCCTCACCCGGACCCAGGTGTGTGCGACCTCACCCGGTCCTGGGATCCAGCCTCACCCGGACCCAGGGGCGCGTGGCCTCTCCCGGACCAAGGGGCATGGCCTCTCCCAGACCTGGGACCCAGCCTCACCCGGATCCAGGGGCGCACGACCTCACCCGGACCCAGGTGTGTGCAACCTCACCCAGACCCAGGATCCAGCTTCACCCGGACCCAGGGGCACGTGGCCTTACCCAGACCCAGGTGTGTGTAGCCTCACCTGGTCCCGGGACCCAGCCTCACCCAGATCCAGGGGCGCAAGGCCTCACCTGGACCCGGGACCCAGCCTCACCCAGACCCAGGGGCACACGGCCTCACCCGGACTCAGGATCCAGCCTCACCCGGACCCAGGGGTGCGTGGCCTCTCCCGTACCCGGGGCGCGGCTTTACCAGGACCCAGGACCCAGCCTCACCCAGATCCAGGGGCACACGGCCTCACCCGGACCCGGGACCCAGCCTCACCTGGACCCCGGGGCACGTGGCCTCTCCCGGACCCAGGGGCGCACAGCCTCACCTGGACCTGGGATCCAGCTTCACCCGGACCCAGGGGTGCATGGCCTCACCCAGACCCAGGGGCATGTGGCCTCACCCGGACCCAGGGGCACGTGGCCTCGCCCGGACCCAGGGGCGCAGCCTCACCCAGACCCGGGACCCAGCCTCACCCGGATCCAGGGGCGCACAGCCTCACCTGGACCCGGGATCCAGCTACACCCGGACCCAGGGGCGCGTGGCCTCACCTGGACCCAGGGGTGCGTGGCCTCTCCCGGACCCAGGGGCACGGCCTCACCTGGACCCGGGACCCAGCCTCACCCAGATCCAGGGGCGCATGTCCTCGCCCAGACCTGGGATCCAGCTTCACCCGTACCCAGGGGCGCATGGCCTCACCTGGACCCCGGATCCAGCTTCACCCGGACCCAGGGGTGCATGGCCTCACCTGGACCCAGGGGCGCGGCCTCACCCACACCCTGAACCCAGCCACACCCCGACCCAGGGGCGCATGGCCTCACCCGGACCCAGGGGCGTGTGGCCTCGCCTGGACCCAGGGGCGCGGCCTCACCCAGACCTGGGACCCAGCGGGGCCTCGTCTTCTTGATCCCAATTCCTGTCCGTCAACTCCCTCTCAGCAATTCCCTCGGCCATTTTCTCAAAGCTCCGGGGCGGCTGCTGTGGAACTCACTGGGCGGTGGGCTCGGCGAGGCTCCGGTGCACCCGGTGCACGGCAGCGGGCTGGTCCGAGGACACTGCGGCGGCACTCGGGTCTGCAGTGGCGACCAGTCGCCAGGGGAGTGCTTCACCCGGACCCGGGAGCCAGCCTCACCCGGATCTAGGGGTGCATGGCCTCACCCGGACCCAGGTGTGTGCGACCTCACCCGGTCCTGGGATCCAGCCTCACCCGGACCCAGGGGCGCGTGGCCTCTCCCGGACCAAGGGGCATGGCCTCTCCCAGACCTGGGACCCAGCCTCACCCGGATCCAGGGGCGCACGACCTCACCCGGACCCAGGTGTGTGCAACCTCACCCAGACCCAGGATCCAGCTTCACCCGGACCCAGGGGCACGTGGCCTTACCCAGACCCAGGTGTGTGTAGCCTCACCTGGTCCCGGGACCCAGCCTCACCCAGATCCAGGGGCGCAAGGCCTCACCTGGACCCGGGACCCAGCCTCACCCAGACCCAGGGGCACACGGCCTCACCCGGACTCAGGATCCAGCCTCACCCGGACCCAGGGGTGCGTGGCCTCTCCCGTACCCGGGGCGCGGCTTTACCAGGACCCAGGACCCAGCCTCACCCAGATCCAGGGGCACACGGCCTCACCCGGACCCGGGACCCAGCCTCACCTGGACCCCGGGGCACGTGGCCTCTCCCGGACCCAGGGGCGCACAGCCTCACCTGGACCTGGGATCCAGCTTCACCCGGACCCAGGGGTGCATGGCCTCACCCAGACCCAGGGGCATGTGGCCTCACCCGGACCCAGGGGCACGTGGCCTCGCCCGGACCCAGGGGCGCAGCCTCACCCAGACCCGGGACCCAGCCTCACCCGGATCCAGGGGCGCACAGCCTCACCTGGACCCGGGATCCAGCTACACCCGGACCCAGGGGCGCGTGGCCTCACCTGGACCCAGGGGTGCGTGGCCTCTCCCGGACCCAGGGGCACGGCCTCACCTGGACCCGGGACCCAGCCTCACCCAGATCCAGGGGCGCATGTCCTCGCCCAGACCTGGGATCCAGCTTCACCCGTACCCAGGGGCGCATGGCCTCACCCGGACCCCGGATCCAGCTTCACCCGGACCCAGGGGTGCATGGCCTCACCTGGACCCAGGGGCACAGCCTCACCCGCACCCTGAACCCAGCCACACCCCGACCCAGGGGCGCATGGCCTCACCCGGACCCAGGGGCGTGTGGCCTCGCCTGGACCCAGGGGCGCGGCCTCACCCAGACCTGGGACCCAGCGGGGCCTCGTCTTCTTGATCCCAATTCCTGTCCGTCAACTCCCTCTCAGCAATTCCCTCGGCCATTTTCTCAAAGCTCCGGGGCGGCTGCTGTGGAACTCACTGGGCGGTGGGCTCGGCGAGGCTCCGGTGCACCCGGTGCACGGCAGCGGGCTGGTCCGAGGACACTGCGGCGGCACTCGGGTCTGCAGTGGCGACCAGTCGCCAGGGGAGTGCACCTGGATCCGGGACCCAGCGGGGCCTCGTCTTCCCAATCCCAACTCCCATCGGTCAATTCCTTCACAGCAATTCCTCCAGCCATTGTTCTGGATAGTGTCTGCTCTGTTTTCTAGTTGTAGTTTCAAAATTGTTGTGGTAGGCAACAATCAGGCGTCTGCCCTATGCCGCCATCTTGGTCCTCCAGAAGATTCTTAAGCAACCTTACAAATGTGGTTCTGAACACTGTGTCATCCTTCAGTTTATCTTCCTTCATCCCTTCTATTCGTGACCTGCTTCGGTGTCTTCACCTTTTGGCTGCCTCCCTATCGCTCAGCTTCTCCAATCTCCCTAGGCAGTCGCTCTTGATACCCCCCTTTGTGGGCTGAGTGCAAAGTCTTGGTGTTGTTAAGCCTTGATTGCTGTTGGTACACTGGGAGGATTTGACCTCCAGTCCAATTGGCTGTGAGGATCAGCCGTGTCTACGCCGGGAGACAGCCCCATTCAACCAGACTTGCAAAACTGTAAAAGCCTCTGTGCTCAGCTTGGATGGAGCGGAGTTACAGGGTGGAGCCTACAGCCTTGGCTTCCCGTCAGTCCCGTGTCTCAGTATTCCTCTGTACTCCCTGCAAACACCTTTGAGAGAAAAGCGCCCTGGAGTTTCGCCCGCTTCCAAACAGTCTAGTCTCTCCCCCAATGAATCTGGATTCCCAGATTCTCGCCCGGAACTGGGTTTCAGTGTAGTCGGAACTGGGGCTCAGCACAGTCTGGCGCTTTTGTCTCCTTCCCACCAGGGCAATTCAGCGGCACAGTCAACAGACCATCCTCTGCGCACATTCCCGTGCGCGCCTCTGGTGCTCTGCCTTTCGCCGCTTCTCTGCGTTTCCGCCTTACAGCCCAGATTTCCCCAGTATGAGCCTGGCTTCCCCGGGTCTTTCCCGGAACTGGGGTTCAGTGCAGTCGGAACTGGGGTTCAGCACGGTCCGGAGCTTTTGTCTCCTTCCCGCTAGGGCAATTCAGCGGCACAGGCAACAGTTTGTCCTCTGCGCGCATTCATGTGCGCACCTCCGGAGCTCTGCCTTTTGCCGCTCCTCTGTGCCTCCGCCCCACAGCCCAGATTCCCCCAGCATGAGCCTGGCTTCCCAGGGTTTCGCCCGGAACTGGGGTTCAGTGCAGTCGGAGCTGGGGTTCAGAGCAATCTGGAGCTTTTATCTCCTCCTGCTAGAGAACAGTGACCAGGCCGTCAGCCACCCCTTCTTCTCCAGCTCCGTCCTCCCCGCACGCGCGCGTGCTCGTGTCTCCGCCCATGTCTCCATACCTCAGGCTTTTACGGCTCCTCTGATTTTCCTTGTGGTTTTCTCTTTCCTTCTAGTTGTGGGCATTTCAGTCAGCCAGCTTTCCTGTGGTTCTGGATGATGTCCGTTTTGACTTTTAGTTGTATTTTTGAAATTGTGCCAGGCTGTAGGTTAGGTGTTTAACCTATGCCGCCATCTTGTTTTCTCCGATTTTTGCCATTTTAATTATGTCTTGGTTTCATCTTGTTTGGGACTCTGCATTTCCTGGACTTTTATTTCTATTTCATTTCCTAGATTAGGGAAGTTTTCTCTAATTATTCCGTCAAGATCCCTTGATCTCTTTCTTCTCTTTCTGGTACCACTATGATACAAATGTTGTTATGCTTGATATTGTCCCATAGGTCCCTAAAACTATTCTCATTTTTAAATTTCTTTTTGCTGTTTTAATTGGGTATTTTCTGCCTCCTTGTCTTCCAAATTGCTGATTTGTTCCTCTGCTTCATTTTATCTGCTGTTGATTCCTTCTAGTGTATTCTTCATTTCAGTCATTTTCATTTCTGACTGATTCTTTTTTATTGTATCTATGTCCTTTTTTATGCTTACTTTTTAGGGTTCTCACTAAATTCTTTGAGCATTCTTATAACCAGTGTTTTGAATTCTGCATCTGTCAGAATTGCCTCCATTTCATTTAGTTCTTTTTCTGGAATTTTCTCCCGGTCTTTCATTTGAGACCTGTTTCTTTGTTTCATTTTGGCTGCCTCTCTGTTTGTTTCTATGTATTAAACATATCTGCTATGTCCCCTAATCCTTACAGGATGGCCTTATTATACAGGTGTGCTGTGGGGCCCAGTGGCACCGTCTCCCTGGTCACCTAAGCCAGGTACTCCAGAAGTGTGCTTTGCACAGGTTGTGTGTGCCCTCCTATTGTAGTTGAGCCTTGATTGCTATTGGCATATCAGTGGGTGTGATTGACCCCTAGGCCTACCAGCTGTAAGAACTGGCCCCAACCATGGCATACGAGCTACTGTGCGGGGCCTGACCCAAAGGAGCAGGATTAACCTCAGTGGGCTCTGCTACTTGCCAAGACCACCTCTTGGGTGTGCTTCTTGTGGAACTAAGTGGATGGTTTTCTTTGGGGTTTGAAATCAGCCATTAGGTATATTGGTTCTGGGGATGCTTGGTAGTGGCTCCAGTATGGATAGAGGTCAGTCATTGCCTGTGATCAGCCCTGGCCACCTTATAGTGGCTACAATGTAACATAGAGCTGGTAGCTGCACTGCTGATCATGGAGGCATGTCACAGAGGCCACACTGCAAACGACAGCCAGCTGCCACCAGCACCAGGCCTGGCTCCACTTAGTAAAAGGAGCAGGGCCCCCTGAGACCCGCCACTGCATACCAACTGCTGTAAGGCTCAGCCATTGAAAGAGCCTCAGGTGGTTCTTGAGTTGTGTGAGGAGGGGTCTCAAGGAGTCCTCAGGGTGGGGTGTGTGGTGTTCACTAGGCTAAGGCAGATTCAGATTTGACCACTGCAGAGAGGGATCACCACAGAAAAGATGGCATCTGCCTGGCAGCTATGTGGAAGAAGGGTTCAACACAACGCAATGGTGGCTGTTCATCCAGCCCTTGCCTTGAAGCCACACAACTTGTCTCTCCCTGTATGTGTCTGGTGACTCCCAAGCCACTGTCCCTCTTCTGGAGCCCAGGGTAAGTGTCCGTGAGGGAGTGAGTCTGTGCATAAGCCCTTCAAGAGGCAGCTTTCCATTTCACCCGGACAGAACCCCCACTGATTTTCACAGCCACAGGTTATGGGGTTCCTCTTTCCAGCTCTGGTGTTTCAGGCGAGGGCACCCAGTGTGAAACTGAGATGCCTCGCTCCTCAGGGGGATTCCTGCAGCTGAGATATCCCTACAGATGCTCAACTGCCACGTGTGGGTGTGAGGCCAGCCCATTTCATATCTCCGCCCCTCCAGCCAGTCTTGATGTGGCTTTCTTATATCCTCAATTGTACGATCTCTTCATCTAGCCTTCCGATGGATTCCCAGCTTGACTGTTCTATAATTTAGTTGTGATTTTCATGTGCCAGCACAGCATTTACTTATTCTCCCATCTTGACTGGGAATCTCTCTTATTTTCTTACAGTGAATTATAAACAAATCTGTTTTTAAATTTTCTTCCAAAGAATCTGACCTGTGAGTTTGTATGTGGATAAGAGTCAATAAGGCTATTATTTATTGAACTTAATAAAGGTGCTAAAATCAGGTGCTACATTTCCAATTTAGTCAAGACTCTTTGGCAGTGAGTGACAAAACTCAATTCCTGAAATCTAGGAGAAGGGTGAACTCGTACAGCCAGCAAATGGCAGGGCTGGTCTTGGGAGCTATCCTGGGACCTGTCCTCCACCCAGCCACTCAGCATTGCTGCTCATCTGCCCCATCACTTTGGCTCATGTACTCCGGATGCAGAAAGCCTCCTCCACATGGCAGACACATGGCTCCCAATCCCCGAGTTTCATACCTGATAGTCTCAGCCACTAGATAGTCTATCCTTATACTGTCTCTGACCTTGGGTGGACTTGGCCTCACCCCTACTTCAAGGCGTGGACTTTGCTTGGTTTAAATCAATTAACTGGTCCTATCTGGCGCCTCCACTCCTTTCCATTCCTTCCACCATGCGGCAGGCATTTAAACCAACCAAGGCAAATTGGTTGAGAGATAAGCAGGTGAAGGAAGCTAGAATGATCCATGTAAGTAACAGACACATTAGTATGAATCCATGTTTAACTTAACATACATAGAGATGGTTCCAAATGGAAATATTTATAGGTGTACATACAAAGGTTAGTAAAAACATAGCTGTGAGGAATTTTTTTAAATGACTGCTCAATAGCAACAAGCATGCTGAGTGCCCAAATCTCGGTTTCTAATACCATTTTCCAACACGATGAATCAGGGTTCCTTGAAGAAATGGCTGATTCTATGACTGAGGCAGGAGCATCCTATGGTGCCAGACAGCAGGAAAGTGCTCAAAAAAAAAAAAAGAAACAAAAACACATTGTTGGGGGTATGTCACAGATTGACACCAACTAAAAGAGCTAGTAATGGCCAAAACTGAAAACTGTTCTATTCAGCAACAGAATAAAGTCATATTAGATTGTATCTCAAAGTATAAAATAAATATAACTAATACTGATACAGTGACTGAAAAAAATAAATGAGGGAAAAGAATCAAACTCCCATGCAGAAGAATTTCAAATAATGTATACAGATCTCCCAGCCTCAAGGAGAGAAAGCCCAACTCCCTACTCCTCACGCGTGAGGCTGCACACAGTGGCTTCCTTCAAAGTGTGTAGCCTGGAGGTGGGGAGTAATCTCACAGCGGAGAATCCGACACGCCCCCCCCCCCCCCCCCCCCCCCCCGGCGAGGTGACTAGGCCAATAATAGCAGTCGTAACTCATGCCGACAGTACATATAGTTGATATGAGGTGATGAAATGGTACTTTACCTCTATGACTTTCCTCCCCCAAATCCATAACCCCAGTATTATCATGAATAAAACATCAAATACATTCCTCTGGTGGAGTATCCTACAAAATATCTGACAAGTCTCCTCAAAGCTCTCAAGGGCATGTAAAACCAGGAAACTCTGTGAAACGCCCACGTTCAAGAGAAGCTACAACTACATGTGATGCGGCATCCTAGTTGGAATCCTGGCACAGAAGAACAACATTTGGTCAAAACGGAAGAAATATGAATAAACTAAACATTAGGAATAATGTTTGTATTAGTTAATTAATTATAACAAATGTATCATATTAGTGAAGGGTTAGCAACAGAGGAGACACAGTACAAGGCACAGAGAACTCTGTGCTGCTCTCTCAATCTTTCCATAAATCCTAACTGTTCTAAAAATGGAAATCCACTGAAAAGAAAAAAACCCTCTTCTAATGACATTATTACTAAAGCTCTCCCTGCTTTCCTGAACGGTGCGGACTGTTCTGCACACTTAAACACCGTGACGGGACAATGTGAGTGCAGTGTCAGCACTGGGCTGGCACACGGCAGATGCTGCAGCTGTTCACTGGCTCATTCAACAAATTATGGATTTGAGAACCTGCTTTGAGATCATCTCTGTTCTAGGTACCAGCAGCACATGAAGTGAACATGGAGGAGGGGGAGAAGCAAATAAAATACAATGTTCATATGATAATAAGTGCCTTAAAAATATACTAAACAGGTAAAGGGGTAGAGAATAATAGGGAAGGTTCTGTTTTTCTAGGACAGCTGGGAAGACCCCTCTGAGGAGAAAAGCTGAACACACAAACCTGAAAGAAATGAGGGAGTTAGTGATACAAGGATTTGAGCAAAGAACATTGCGGCACAGGAAACAAATAAAAATGCGGAGGCAGGAATGAGCTCAGTGTACGTGAGGCCTGGGTGGCTGAGCTGGAGTGAATGAAGGAAGGAGGGCTCGGAGACAAGGTCAGAGAACTAAATGGGGTTGAGATCAGGAAACAGCTTGAAGGCCACACTAAGAAATTAAATTTTATTCTTGATGTGATAGGATGTCTGTCACTGTATGACTTTAATCAAGAAAGTGACTCCATGTGGTGCACACATTTAAGATTATTCCAGCAGTGGCATGGAGAATGGAGGTGGCATAGGGGTGCTACATTGAAAACATGCAAACCAGATGGCAGGCCACATAGATGTCCAGGTGAAATGATGGCAGTTAGGAGATTGGTGGTATCACAAAGTGATAGAAATGGTGAGAATGGTAATATGTTTTGAGATAGAACCAATAGGGCTTACTGATTGAGTATATGTAGAGATTGAGCGGGGAGAGGGGTGGGCACTTATGGACTAACCAACAAAAATGAATGTGAATAGAATCAACACTCATAAGACATCATATCATAGGACACAATAGCTGGTACCCAAGCTCAAGAGATTTTATATATTTTTTAATTGATTTCAGAGAGGAAGGGAGAAGGAGAAAGAGATTGAAACATCAATGATGAGAGAGAATCATTGATTGGCTCTTCCTGCATGCCCCCTACTGGGGATAGAGACCACAACCTGAGTATGTGCCCTTGACCAGAATCAAATCTGGGACCCTACAGTCTGCAGGTCGACGCTCTATCCACTGAGCCAAACCAGCTAGGGCTCGAGAGATCTTAAATATGCTCTGGACCTACCAGCTAACTGGGATGGCCACAAACTTAGCATTTTGCTATCTATATATATAAAACCCTAAGCAATCTTTTGACCATTTGACCAGTCGCTATTACACTCACCGACCACCAGTGGGCAGATGCTCAATGCAGGAGCTGCCCCTGGTGGTCAGCACGCTCCCACAGTGGGGGCGCTGCTCAGCTGACAGCGCCAGACACTGGGCTCACGGCTGGCGAGCACAGCTGCGGTGGCATGAGCCTCTCCTGCCTCCGCAGCAGCACTACCGAGCAGCAGCAGCAGCAGCAGGCACAGCGGGGCCGGGATGAGCGGGAGCGCCCAGCCTGGGCTCAGGCTCCTCCCTGGCCACCTGTCGCTTTCATGCACTACATCCCTTGGCAGATGTTGAACTGCTGGTTATGGCCTGATCCAATCTGGCAGTCCAACATCCCCTGAGGGGTCCTGGATTGCGAGAGGGACCAGGCCAGACTAAGGGACCCCACGGGTGCCCCTAGTCCTATATAATAAAAGCCTAATATGCTAAGTGTCCAGTCATCTGTTCAACCAATCAAAGCGTAATATGCTAATGATATGCTAAGGCTGCTCAACCACTTGCTATGACATGCACTGACCACCAGGGGGCAGACGCTCTGACCAGCAGGTTATCTTGATGCTGGGGTCCAACCAATTGAGACTGATTGAGACAGGCTGGACACGCCCTGGAGCCCTCCCGCTGTCCCTCCTCAGCTGGCCAACCTCCCGTGTCCTTCCCCAGCCCCGATCATGCACTGATGGGGTCCCTTGGCCTGGCCTGCACCCTCTCGCAATTCAGGACCCCTCAGGGGATGTCAGAGAGCCAGTTTTGGCCCAATCCCGCAGGCCAGGCCAAGGGACCCACTGGTGCACAAATTCATGCACCGGGCCTCTTGTATAATATAATCCCTCTTTGGTGAGACCTTTATTCAGGCTATGAACCTCTGAGAAGACTTATCTCAGAGATCAAAGGGAATTGCAGGAAATGGTGCTTCTTGATGAGCAAGGAGGTGTGCTTCCTTTCTCTGGGGCAGAACTGTCTTCTCTCCTCAACTTTCCCCCCCAAAATTCTGGGAGGGCAGCAACTTATTCACCATTGCAGAAGGAGTGCCTGGCCCAGGAGACACTGCAGCAGACGCCTGCTGAAGGCTGTGGAGAAAGCGGCACCCAGCGCCACCGCCGGAGAGGAGCCTGGTCTCCCTCGGAAACCATGTTCTAAAAGAAAACAGCACTATCCAGGCCAACACAGAAGAAAAACAATGAGGTCAAATAACCCACGAGTCCTGGGTTAGAGGCGACAAATGAGAAACAGTGATTTTGCAAGAGATGCACAAAGGGCTGAACAACAGTCTGTTGGTATTTTGCAGTTAAACTTGATGATCTCATCACAGAATCACCAAATATCGGAGCTGGGAGGGATTTTAGAAAACTCTGGATCAATTTGCTCATCTGACATGAGGAAATGAAGATGAAATGCCGGGCCCCGGTGCCAGCTGTTTCGACATGGCAGGGCCGGCAGGGGGGTTCACTCCCTTCCCCACACGGAGGCTCAAAGGAGAGTTTTCAGAAGCTGGAGAGACAGGCTTCTAAAGTCTACAGTTTATTCCCAAGTTAAAGTCCCCACTTAGCATTCCCTCCGTGGACAACAAATCGCCTCCCTTGATAAGCTTGTCCTCTTCCTTTCGGTGAAAGAGAGGCGCCAGGACACTTCCCGTTCGGACATGGCTGCCGGGGAGCTCAGAACTCCATCGAACACTTAGCCCTCGTAACAATAAAGGCCTCCGTTTTTGACAAACATACTTATTTCCCCTCCTCTTTATGTCTTTTCATTATTTTATAACTATTCAATGGCTTTATTGTATATGCGTTTTTTATTGTAAGTCACCTCAAATTCTGTTTGGAAGACAGCCAGGTGTAAATCACCAATAAACCAAAACAGAAAGATTTCACTTCTCTTGTGCACGGCAACCACGGCCAGCTGTGGTGTCTGCTCAGATCCCACCCTTGACCTACAACTCAGACCTCACCTCCTGGCGTTATATTTACAGAGCGGAAAGGCCACCACAGGGCGGACTGCACACACATGACTAATTACAAAATGGCAGGGTCTGCCTGCTAACTAGACAAGGCCCTGGAAACTTCTCTGGAATTAAAACAAGATGTGGAGGGAGATGTGCTTCCTGCGCCGACGTGGCAGGCCTTCGCCAACAGCCGAGCCGGAGCAGCCGCCCCTGGCCGCTCAGGTGGTGAACCCTTTCCCCACCAACTCCAGATTTCTGCTGGCTACTGCCCCAGGCCTGAGAAGCGAGATCCCGTAGCCTTCATCCCTTCTGGATTCTAGCCATGTAAAGAAATTAAAGCACTCGTTTTTCTGAAAACATGAGGCTTTTTTTCCTCCCTAAAATAAAATTCCCCCTAAACCACAAAAATTTAACCCAGGCAGGATTAGAAATGCAGTAAAGGAGTCTATCCGAGATCCTTCCTCCTGCTCCCTCCCGGCTGCAGTCCTCCGTCCCCATCTCTGCCGAGGTAGCGAAGGAAACATTAATAAGTCCCAGAAAATGTCAACTTCTCCAGAGGGCATGAGACTTTCACGTTTATGCATTTGAGCTTGAGACTTCCTGTGGCTCTTTTATTTTTCACTCTTCCCTGAGTTGTACAATTTTGTTCTTTATTCCTATGGTGTTGGCCACAATTTTCATGATAGTCTAAGAGATAGGTTTAAAAAGATGGGTCCAGAGGTCCTCTCGCTATGAAAATACTAGTAGTCCTTCCCTAGAACATCCATCTAGATTCTGTTCACTGATCTCTTCCTAGCCAGAGCCAATTTGTTCAGATAGAGACAAAAATGCTGCCCCAACTCCTTAAAGAATGAGACAGTTGCAAAAACCCACGTTTCTCTGGAAACATCTCAGGGAAATTATGAAATGCAGACAAGACTAGTGTATGACATCAGCCTAACATGGCAGAGCTCACCTGGGCCCGGGCTGCCGCTGGACCTTTATCCTGACCTATCGCGTAGTATCTATGAACTCTGGACCAAACGCCAAACTCTGCATTCTTTCCTCATCCGAAACGGCAGTGATGCCAGTGTGTGCTGCCCAGAGCAGGCTCGCACACTTTGGGTGCATCAGAAACAATGGAGGGCTTTTTAGAACACAGATCACGGACCTCACTCCATGGCTTCTAATGCAGTGGGTCTATGCAGGTGCCTGAGAATCTGAATTTCTACAAAGGCCTCACGTGACACTGGTGCTGCTGGTTAAAGGCCATACTCTGAGAACCACTATCTCAGGGTTATGGGAGAGATGACATAGTCAATATACATAAACTCAGTGTCAGCAATGGCTGTTTTTATGACTGTTGAGCACTGTGCCTGGTTAGCTATGTTAAATGGTGTCAGTTATTATCTTACAAGTTGTCCATCAATTTACAAATTATAGTAAACTTGTAGTTGAACTGTGATGTAATCCTACCTAATAAAAAGGTAATATGCAAATTGACCGTACCATCGACACACCCACAAGCTACGCCCATAAGCCACGCCCACAAGCCAATCAGAGCGAGTATGCAAATTAACCCAATCAAGATGGCTAAAGCCACAGAGAACAAGGTTTCCCAGGTAACAGAGCAAGCCAAGCTTTCCGCGAGCTGTTGCAGGCCTAAGCCTCCACTCAAGCTACAAAGTTTCAATTATAGAAGGTAAACAAATTCAAACAGAAATGGTGGCAGAACGTGGCTTGAGAGAGCAAGCCATGGTTGCCGGCGGCAACAGGAGAAGCAAAGCTTTCCGCACACCCTCCACTTAAGGCTACAAAGTTTCAATTATAGAAGGTGAATTAATTGCCACAGAAATGGCTGCCGGCGGCGGAGGGAGCAGCAGGCTTGGCTCTGCTCCAGGCTACAAAGTTTCAATTGTAGAAGGAAAATAAATTCCAGATACCAGGGCCTCCGCTTGCGTTGCCAGGGGGCGTGGCCAGCCTGCAAACCACCACAGGCCCCTCGCTCAGGCCACCCCACGCCCCAAGAGAACCCCCACCCTGATCTGGGACACCCTTCAGGGCAAACCAGCTGGCCCCCACCCCTGCACCAGGCCTCTAGCCTATCTAATAAAAAAGTAATATGCAGATTGACCATCACTCCAACACACAATATGTCTGCCCCCATGTGGTCAAAGATCCTGCCCCCATGTGGACACAAGATGGCCACTACAAGATGGCCAGCAGGAGAGGGCAGTTGGGAGACACCCGACCTGCAAGGGAGGGCAGTTGAGAGGGACCAGGCCTGCAAGGGAGGGCAGTTGAAAGGGACCAGGCTTGCAAGAAAGGGCAGTTGGAGGTGATCAACCCTGCAGGAGAGGGCAGTTAGGGATAACCAGGCTGGCAGAGGAGGGAAGTTAGGGGCAAACAGGCTGGCAGGGGAGCAGTTAAGCATCAACCAGGCTGGCAGCGGAGTGGTTAGGGGATGATCATGCTGGCAGGCAGAAGCAGTTAGGGGCAATCAGGAAGGCAGGCAGGCAAGCAGTTGGGAGCCAGCAGTCCTGGATTGTGAGAGGGATGTCCGACTGCCCGTTTAGGCCCGATCCACTGGGATCGGGCCTAAACGGGCAGTCGGACATCCCTCCAGGGGTTCCAGATTGGAGAGGGTACAGGCTGGGCTGAGGGACAACCCCCTACCGTGCACGAATTTCGTGCACCGGGCTTCTAGTCTATAATAATAAAAGTGTAATATGCTAATTATACCGGACACCCTTTCAGATGATCTTCTGGACCAAGCCAAGGTGACTGGGCCAAGACAGAGGTGGCTGAACCCCTGCTCCCCTACGCCCCCCGACTGCAGCGGGCGGGGCTGAGCCCCTGCACAAATTTCCACATTGGGCCTCAAGTCTATTATAAGAAACCTCAGTACAATAGTTAAGCTCCTAACAGAAATACCCTTATTATAAAAAGGGCCTCAAGTCTATTATAAGAAACCTCAGTACAATAGTTAAGCTCCTAACAGAAATACCCTTATTATAAAAAGCATATACACTCATGAGGGGTTGTAAGTGGTTTTAAATACTTAAAAGCAATTCTGTAGATCACTGGGCCCCCCCACAAAAAACATTTTGTCAGAAACCATCTGTACATTTACTGAGACAGAAGAGAAGCGGACACAGCTACTTCTTGAGGTTTCATTTTTCTCTTAGTTATGGTAAAAGTGCCAAACTCATTTAGTTATCATGATCAAAAAGAATCCAACTGGCTTCCAGTAATTAAGGAGCCGGCAAATGTGGGCCTTGCAAAGGCAACTAGAACCGTCCAGGGATCCTAAGGGGCCTGGGACACGCAAGGGCTGAAGACAAGAGGTCCTTAGGAAGCTCTCCACGACCAAGGAAATAAACGCAACCCCAACCTGTGGGCGGCCAGCAGCTCTAAAAACACAGGTAAGTGCTCTGAGGAAGAGCTGTGGGTGTTCAGCTTTGCGCAGAGAATATCAAACCTGATGTGGAAGAGGAGAGGTTTTCTCTGTAGGGCTCTGGCTTGAGTCTGAACTAGACCGAGGGGCAGGGAAGCCCCAGTGTCCTCTCCCTGCCACGCACCATCCTCCCAAGGAGAAAACTTTTCAATAAACTTAGGTCCAGTGCCTCTTCCTTCTAAGAACAGTGATTCGAGATTCAGACAGTCAGCCAGTCTTGGTAAATATGTAGCTTTTACAATTCAATCAGATTTACACGTTTGTTAAAAAGTCTCCAATGAAACATGAGAATTAGAACATCCTAGCGTCGTGAAGCTCTTGAAAATTCAAACAAAGGGCACATGTTTACCGGAATGCAAGGTGACGCCTCGCTTTGACAGTTTTCGGGTGTGACACAGAAACGTTTCCCCGACACTTCTTTGGAAAACGTGCGTGATTCTCTCACTGAGCCTTCGGCGGACTCCGCCAGGGTGGCTCTCCATTGCCCGCAGGTTCGGGCCCAGCAGGGGCAGCTCTGCGAGCGCTCTCCCCGCACCCGCCCTCCAGCCACAGCCTCCCGGCCCGGGCGGCGGAGGGAGCGCACGGCCCCAGACGGGACTCACCTCGCCAACTTCTCCGGGCTCGGCGCGCCCCGGCGGCGGCCGGCTCGGGGGCGCGGACGCGGGGGCCGGTGCCTCTGGGCGCCCGGGCCCGCCCCGGTGGGGGCGCCCCGGCCCGCGGGGCGCGCGGGGGCCGGCGTGGGAGAGCGCTGCGGGGCGGACGCGGGGCGCGCAGGCGGCGGGGGCGCAGGGCCGGGGCGCAGGGCCAGCAGCGCGAGCAGCAGCGCCGACAGCCCGAGCAGCAGCAGCAGCGCGGCCGCCCGGCAGCGGAGCCTCATGGTGCGCGGCTGCCCGGGCGGCGGCCCCTCTGAGCGTCGGCGCCCGGGGCAGCGGCGGACGGGCAGCTGGCGCCTCCCCCACCGTCCGCGGGGACTGGGGGGCGCGGGCCAGCGGGGAGGAGGCTGCGGGCGCCACGGCCGAAGGAGGGGCCCCCACGCCTACCGTACTGTGTGGAATAGCTGCCCTCCGCGCTCCGGGCGCAGGTAGCGCAGCCTGGGAGCCTCTTACTTACTCACCCACTAGGTCAGGGGCCTCATCCGGCCATTCGCTCACCCTGCTCACCCCGCGCCACCGGCCCCCTGTACTCACTCGTTCGCTCACTCATCCTCTCACCCTCGCACTGCCACGCACTCTTCCATCTGACTCTACTTATTCCAGGCATTTCCCCTGTAATTTAGTTCTATCCGGCTATCCCAGCGCTAACCTACCTCTCCAAACATCCACCAGGCAGGCCTGACACTGATGGATAGCTGTTGGATAAAATAAATTCAGGTCCATGTAATCGAAAGAATTTACAGAATTAATTCCAGAGTCTAGGTTTGAAATCTGACTCTGCTGCTTACTTGGTCATGCTGAGCAAGTTGCACGGTTTTCCTGGTTTCAATCTCCCAGCATGCAAGTGGGGGTGCTGGCACTGCTGTCCATGGAGTGCTGTGCAGAGTTACATTAAATAATGCCTCAAAGAAACCAGACAGCGCCAGGCTACCAGTGCCCCGTAAAAGCTCTGTGGTAGTTAGCACAACATAATGTAGCTTGTTCATCCTATATAATAAAAGACTAATATGCAAATCGACCAAATGGTGGAACAACCGGTCTGCACCAGGGTGCAGACGCTCAATGCTGGAGCTGCCCCGTGGTGGTCAGTGTGCGCCAAGGTGGCCAGAGAGGGCCTAAGCCAGTTGTCGGCAAACTCATTAGTCAACAGAGCCAAATATCAATAGTACAATTGAAATTTCTTTTGAGAGCCAAATTTTTTAAACTTAAACTTCTTCTAACGCCACTTCTTCAAAATAGACTCACCCAGGCCGTGGTATTTTGTGGAAGAGCCACACTCAAGGGGCCAAAGAGCCGCATGTGGCTCTCAAGCCGCAGTTTTCCAACCACGGGCCTAAGCCATCAGTCAGACATCCCCAGAGGGCACCTGGACTGCGAGAGGGCTCAGGCCAGGCTGAGGGACCCCCTGAGTGCTCAAATTTCATGCACCGGGCCTCTATTATAAACGTAAATGCCAATGTTAGTTTTTTCTGATATAGAGTTGAGACAGAGTAATAACTTCACAACCAAGTGGAGGAAGGATTCTTCCAAGACTTTATTAGCCACAATCACCAGATCAAGATTTCAGAATTCCTCAGCTAATGATGTAGGACATCCCCAGTCACAAACCTGAAGCCTTAAGGTATTCATCTTATTATTCATCAGGAATCAGAAGCCATCATTCTACTGATTCTCTTTGTAGCATGGCAACAGAACAAGAACACTGGTAATATCAATATCTCTGAGTTTCTACAAGATTCCATGTTGCCTTGTAAATCACCTAAATGCAATTAAATTCTGAATTATTCTCATATTAGCATTACTTTTTAGTTCTTTGAGAACTCATTGTATTTATGAATACACTTATGAAATTTATTTTATTTTATTTTATTTTTGCTGGAAATAAGTACATGTCTCTTCTAGATGTATGTCCAAGAGTGGAATTTCTGGGTCCTATAATCAGCATAAATTCAGTTTTAGATGCTGCCGGTGTTTGAAATGGTGGTGCCCATGTACACTCTTACACAGCAGCTAAGCACACCAGTTTACTCTACATCTTTAGTGATACTTCATCTTGTGTTCATTTTAGCCATTCTCCTGCGTGGGGGAGCATCTTGTTATGGTTTTAATTCCCATTTTCCTTGAGCACCTTTTATGTATTTATTTACCACATAGCTATCTTTTTGTGTGAAGTGCCTCCTCATGTCTTTTGCCCCCTTTTCTTATTGATCTGTGGGAATTGTTCACATTATGAATGAGCAGCTCCTTTAATGATATTTTCTGATGAACAAAAACATAAAGTCCTTAATTTAATAAAGACCAACTTATCAATCTTTTATGGTTGGTATATTTTGTGTTTTGTTTAAAAAACCTGGCCCTGGCAGGTGTGGCTCAGTGGATAGAGCGTCAGCCTGCGGACTGAAGGTTCCTGGTTTGATTCCAGTCAAGGGCATGTACCTCGGTTGCAGGCTCCTCCCCGACCCGGGCCCTGGTCGAGGCTCCTGCAGGAGGCAACCAGTCGATGTGTTTCTGTCACTTAGATGTTTCTCTCTGTCTTTCCCTCTCTCTTCCAAACTCTCTAAGTCTTTTCTCAATAAAAAAAATATCCTTGGGTGAGAATTAAAAAATAAATAAACAAACAAACAAATAAATGAATGAATAGAACAAGGGGCTAGTGGCTGTTGTATTAGCTAGCACACTATCTGGTTTTAGTTCTCACATGTATACCTACCGCCCATCACAGATCATTTTCATGTGTGAGGATAAAGTGAAGGTCAGGGTTTATAAGGTTCTATGTGGATCGTTAATTGACTCATTTGTTGAGAAAATTAACTCCCCTCCCCCCCAGTGAGCTGGTGGTGCCTGTGTCATAAGTCACTGTCCTTCTGTAACAATAAAAATGACGTGGAGGGGTCCATTCGTAGACTGGACATAGTGGAGGAAAGAATCGTGCGCTCGAAAATATGTTCATAGAAACTTCCAAAACTGAAAAAGAGAAAAGCAACAACAACCAGAATATCCAAGAAACTTGGAGCAATTACAAAAGATATAACATACATGCACTGGGAATACCAGAAGGAGAAAAAAAGAGAGGAAAAAAATACCAGAAGAAATATTTGAGACAATAATGACTGAGAATTTTCCAAATTAATGTCATAAACAAAACTATCGATCCAGCTCAGAGAACACCAAGCAGGATAAATGTAAAAACAAACAAAAGAAACTATGCCTAGACATATCATATCCAACTACAGAAAATCAAAGATAAAGAAAAAACATCGAAAGCCTCCAGACAAAATGGCAGAATAGGTTAACACTGAGCTCACCTCCTTCCATGACCACATCCATATTACAACTAAGTTATAGAACACCCATAAGGAAAAGAAACACAAACATACATATGTGTCCATGCTGCTAGGGGAGAGGAGGCGGAGGCGGAGGAGGAGGAGGAGGAGGAGGAGGGGGGGGAGGGGAAGAGGAGGGGGAGGAGGAGGAGGAGACGGAAGAGGTGAAGGAGGCAGGGGAGGGGGGAAAAGAAGAGGAGGAGGAGGCGGAGGAGGTAAAGGAGAAGGGGGAGGGGGAGGAGGAGGGGAAGGGGGAGGAGGAGGAGGAGACGGAGGAGGTGAATGAGGCGGGGGAGGGGGAAGAAGAAGAGGAGGAGGAGGAGGAGGCGGAGGAGGTGAAGGAGGAGGGGGAGGGGGAGGAGGAGGAAGCAGAGGAGGCAGAGAAGGAAGAGGAGGGGGAGGAAGAGGAGGAGGGGGAGGGGGAGGGGGACGGGGAGAAGGAGGTGGCGGAGTGGGAGAAGGAGGAGGGGGAGGCACAGGAGGAGGAGGAGGAGGAGGCAGAGGAGGCAGAGGCAGAATAGGAGGAGGAGGCAGAGGCGGAGGAGGCGGAGGAGGAAGAAGAGGAAGAGGAGGTGGAGGCAGAGGAGGAGGGGGAGGAAGAGGAGGAGGAGAAAGAGAAGGTGGAAGAGGAGGCGGAGGAGGTGGAGGAGGAGGAAGAGGAGGAGAGGGAGGAAGAGGAGGCGGAGGAGGAAGAGAAGGCGGAGGAGGAGGAAGAGGTGGAGGGGGAGGAAGAGAAGGCGGAGGAGGAGGCAGAGAAGGAGGAAGATGAGGAAGAGGCAGAGGAGGAGGGGGAGGAAGAGAAGGCGGAGGAGGAGGAAGAGGAGGAGGGGGAGGAAGAGAAGGCGGAGGAGGAGGCAGAGAAGGAGGAAGAGGAGGAGGAGGCAGAGGAGGAGGGGGAGGAAGAGAAAGTGGAGGAGGAGGCAGAGGAGGAGAAGGAGGAGGCAGAGGAGGAGGGGGAGGAAGAGAAGGCGGAGGAGGAGGAAGAGGAGGAGGGGGAGGAAGAGAAGGCGGAGGAGGAGGAAGAGGAGGAGGAAGAGGAGGAGGAGGCAGAGGAGGAGGGGGAGGAAGAGAAGGTGGAGGAGGAGGCAGAGGAGGAGAAGGAGGAGGCAGAGGAGGAGGGGGAGGAAGAGAAGGCGGAGGAGGAGGAGGAGGAGGCAGAGGAGGAGGGGGCGGAAGAGAAGGCGGAGAAGGAGGCAGAGGAGGAGGCACCATGAGGAGACTGGTAGGAGGGTGGAGACATGAACTGGCAACGCCCACACCCACATGTGGCAATTAAGAACCTGGAGGGATATCTGACTATGAAGGTCTCCCTGAGTAGCGAGTGGACCCAGTTCCACACTAGGTTCCCAGCCTGGGCACCACTGCCAGGAGGAGGCGTCTGCATAACTTCTGGCTGTGAAAACCAGGGGGCCTTGCAATGAGTGAGATGGAGGGCTGCTGGAGTCCCAGGCGTTCCTCCTTAGGGGTCCGAGCTTGGAGTTGTTCGCTTACAATCTTATTTGCTCTAAGTTTGCAGGGACGGCAGCTTGAAAAGCATCAGAGACTTACTAGCACAGGAGGAATTGAGCTGACTGACTTCAGGCTGAGGGCAGGAGGGGTGATGAGGGTGAGGGCAGCTCTCTCCAGGGACAGAAGTGCTGGCAAGTGTCATGTGTGTTTGTTGAGCCCCCTCCCCCAGCCTAGTCAGCAGGCACAGGTAGGTGCCAAATCTTCCATCAGATGCCATGCACTTTCCCCATTGCTTAGTTTTATCCATCTCACACTCTGCCTGGAGATTCTCTGAGGCCTCACCCCACTCCATTTGCATGCCTGGTCCCTGCACTTCCAGCAGCTTTTCCACAGAAGTAGCCTTCTTAGACTCATGCTACAGTATTTCCCCACTCTCCAAAGGCCCACAAACCTGAAAGCAGCAGCAGCTGGCCTCAGTGTGCCCTGTCCCACTTGCTAAGTGGCCCCAAGCCTGGCATCCACTGTAGACAGTATTGGCTTGGAACATAGCTTCAACTAAGCAGCCACAGCTCAGCACAAGTGGTGGCTGGTCTGAGCACACATCATAGTGCCCTCCAAAGGACCCCAAATGTGGCGCTAGTGGCACCGGCCTCAGTTCACAGCATCCCCTCTCCCAGGCACCTCCCACCCAGGGGCAGGCTTCAGACCAACAAGAGCCCCACTCAACCAGCTTCACAAGTGACACACCCCATGGGTGGACACAGCTGGCACCAGAGCACCCGCTAAGTGACTCTTACACTGTGGGGTCAGCAATTACACAGCAACCCATCCACCATAGTCATGGCCAGCTCTCAGCCCGTGAGCCTGAGGTCAAGACCCCCCACTGAGGTGCTGACAGCGGTCAAGGCTCCGCTACAATAAGAGGCACACCCAGCACACACCAGGGACAGCCTTAGCGCTCGGACCTGGTGAAAAGGGAGACTGTCCTACTGGCCCCACAGGGTACATTCCATCCAGACTGGAAGACATAGCAGATCTACTGAGTGCATAGAAGCAAACACAAGGAGTCAGGCAAGGTGAGGAGACAAAGAAACAAGTCCCAAAGAAAGAACAGGAAAAGAACGAGAGGAAATGGAGTCAGGCACCCTACTGGATACAGAGATCAAAACACTGGTCATATGGATCCTCAATTACCGTATTTTCCAGTGTATAAAACGACTGGGCATATAGAAGATTTTCCTGGGTTAAAAAGTTGTCTTATACGCCAGAAAATACGGTAATTTAGAGGAAGACTATGCGCTCAGTGAAAACTTCAACAAAGTGATAGGAACCATGAAAAAGAACCAATCAGAAATAAAGAATACAATAACTGAAATGAAGACTACATTAGAGTATCAACAGCATATTATATGAAAAAGAGGACTGAGTCAGCAATCTGAAATACAAGACAGCAGAAAACACCTAATCAAAACAGCAAAAAGAAAAAAGAATGAAGGAATTAGTATTGTTTAAGAGACCTCTGGGGCCTAGCCAGTTTGCCTCAGTAGATAGAGCGTCAACCTGAAGGCTGAAGGGTCCTGGGTTCAATTCTGGGGAGGGGCACATGCCCAGGTTGCAGGCTCAATCCCTAGTAGGGGGTGTGCAGGAGGCAGCCTATCAATGATTCTCTCTCATCATTGATGTTTCTATCTCTCCCCTTCCCTTCTTCTTTCTGAAATCAATAAAATATTTTTTTTGGAAGAAAAAGAAGACTGAGAGACCTCTGGTACAACATCAAACATATCAACATCCACATCATAAGAGAACCAGAAGGTCTAAAGAGAGAGCAAAGAATTGGAAAACTTTTTGAATAATGACAGAAAACTTCCTTAACCTGGTGAAAGGGATAGACATATAAGACCAGGAAGGGCAGAGTCCCAAGCAAGATGAACCAAAGAGGCCCACGCCAAAACACATCACAATTAAAATGCCAAATGTTAAAGATACAGACATAAACTTAAAAATAGAAAGAGAAAGCCTGGCTGTCATGGCTCAGTGGTTGAACATTGACCTATGAACTGGAAAGTCACCATTTGATTCCCCGTCAGGGTGCATGCCCAGGTTGCGGGCTCAGTTCATGAGGGGCGTGCAGGAAGTGGCTGACCCATGAGTCTCTCTCATCATTCATCCTTTTCTCTCTCTCTCCCCCTCTCTGTTGCTCTCTGAAATCAATAAAAATATATTTTTGAAAAAATAGAAAGTGAAAAGCAGTTAGTTATTGACAAAAAGTTCCCATAAGAGGGTTAGCTGATTTCTCAAGAGAAACTTTTCAGGTGCGAAGAGATTGACATGAAATATTCAAAATGATGAAAAGCAAGGGCCTACAACCAAGATTGTTCACTCAGCAAGGCTATCATTTAGAATCAAAGGGAAAATAAAGAGTTTTCCAGAAAAGGAAATGCTAAAGGCGTTTATCACCACTCTACCAGTATTACAAGAAATGCTAAAGGGACTTATTTAAGTAGAAAAGAAAAGATTTAAAAAATTAGTAAGAAAATATAGGAAAGAAAAAAAATGCTCATTAACAAAGACAAACACTTAACTAAAAGCAGTGGTCAACCAACTACAAAGGTTAAAAGGCAAAAGTAGAAAGCACATGTGAAATTAAAATAATAAATCAAGGGATAGACACACACACTGACAAAAGAAGTGAGAAAGAAGGCCAAAAAGATAAACGTGGAGGGAATAAGCAAATAATGTATTAACTTTAGATGGTGTTAAAACATAAGCCACCATCAACTTAAAATATATTGCTATAAACATAGCTTGGTATACAGAAAGTACATGGTAACCACAAACCAAAAATCTACCATGGATATACAAGAAATAAAGAGAAAGAAATCCAAACACAGCACGTATTCACAGATGACATGATATTGTACAAAGAAAACCCCAATGACTCTATAAAAAAACTACTATCCTACCTTATAATAGAGAAACATGCAAATTGACCGCACCTCCGCTATGCCCATGATTGGGCCTGCGAGAGGCTGGGGGCGGGACTCCGGGTGGCCTATCCGGCCGTTGAGAAGACCAAGATGGCAGCGCCCAATCCTCTTAGTTCCAGGGGTCCCGGGCGGCGATCGCCACCCTGGGGGGGCGTGGCCAGGCCCAGCCAGGCGCTCCCGGGGGTCCCGGGCAGCGATCGCCACCCTGGGGCGCGGGGCCGGGCCCAGCCAGGCGCTCCCGGGGGTCCCGGGCGCCTATCGCCACCCTGGGGGGGCGTGGCCGGTCCGAGCCAGGCGCTCTAGGGGTTCCGGGGGCGATCGCCACCCTGGGGGGGGGGCGTGGCAGCACTCGCCCAGCCCCTCCCAGGGTCCCTGGGAACATTGCAGGCATGTGGTTGCTGAGACCCAGACCAGGCCTCTGGCCACAGATTCATAGCTTTGCGGAGACCTAGGGCAGGGATCTGCCTCATCTGCAGAGAGACAGAGGTTCTCCAGTGCCCCCAAGACGTGGGTGGGCCCAGATAGGGATCAAGGGGCATGGAAGGACTCCTGGCAGAGGGGCAAGGACCCTCACCCCTGAGGCGGGGGTTGAGGGGTGGAGCCACCTCAGTGAAGGGGTGCTGCACTGCAGGGTACTGGACTGACTGATGTGATTCAGAGAAGCTCCCAGTACTAACGGGCCTCACTCAGGCGGCCTTCACACTTCAGAGGCAGTGACTACTGCTCCTGCCTTCACCCAAAAGCAAGCCCACGGTGCCCTGCCCCACGGCAGAGCATGCCTAGGCAGTGAGTGGGAAGCCTTCCACCTGCTCCAGAGAAGGGGGGGGCAGTAAAGAATGGGGGGAGAGGAAAGAATGTGGAGCATCCGCAATGAAGAGGTGCTTGAGAAAGAGACTGGGAAGCCTGACTGGAAGGTTTGTTCTGTTTGCTGGGCCGCTGCCCCTTAGGAAGCTCAAAGAGCATGGCTCTGAGGGCTTCCTGAGTCAAGTTCCACAGCCAACAGGAATTGGCCTCAGTTTCCTGGTCTGTAAAATGGATGAAGCGTGTCCCAGTGCCTTCAATGAGCTTTGATGGCCAATTGAGATACTATATAAAGAAAATGAGGGAAGAAGTGAGAAAGAAAAGGAAGGATGAGAAACACAAAAGAAAGACTAAAAGGAACCTGTAAACCCATTGTCACTTAAATAGGGAATATAGTCAGTAGTGTTGTAATGATGGTATGATGCCAGGTGGGTACTAGAAATATCGGGGAACACTTTGTAAAGTGTATTATTGTCTAACCACTATTCTGTAACTAATATAAAACCTGAAACCAATACAAAATAATGTTGAATGTAAAGAAATGAAATTTGGAGTGAAATTTTTATAAATTTCAAAGTTTAAATAAAAGCTGTAAAGGAAGGAAGGGGAGAATAAAAAGTGTTTTTCATTTTGCCACTTCATTAAAAAGACAGTTGTCTTTATGTGGTGCTTTTATACTTTTCTAAGTCATTATCTCATTTTAATTTCCGGGCAACTTAAAGACAAGATAAGTATTCCCTCCACTATTCAAAGAAAGGAAATCTTGGTGTCTGGTCCTAATGATTCAATCGTCAAGCCCTTATTGTAAAGTAGGGTTAGTAAAATTTTCTGTGCAGGGTCATATCTATACTAATAAAAGCCTTGGGGGTGATCAGTCCAGCAGGGGAGGGTATTTGGGGGCAATCAGGCCCACAGAGGAGCAGTTAGGGGGCAATTAGGCCAGCAAGGAAGAAGTTAGGGGGCAATCAGGCAGGTAGGTGAGCGGTTAGGAGCCAGCAGTCCCGGATTGTGAGAAGGGCAGGATTAGGGCCTAAACCTGCAGTTGGACATCCCCCAAGGGGTCCCATATTAGAGAGGGTGCAAGCTGGGCTGAGGGACACCCTCCCCAGGGCACGAATTTCGTGCACTGGGCCTCTAGTACTTAATAAATGAATTTGGCAATGTAGCTGGTTACAACATTAACACCCAGAAATCTATGGCTTTTTTATAAACCAACTAGAGGCCTGGTGCATGAAATTCGTGCACTTGAGGGGGGCGTGTCCCTCAGCCTGGCCTGCACCCTCTTGCAGTCCGGGAGCCCTCAGTGGATGTCTGACTGATGTCTTAAGCCCGTCTAATTTATGGTCCAATTTCTTAACAAGGGTGATTGCTTCTCATGCGCTGCTGGATGGCCATAAGCGCAGGTAGTTCCATTTCCCCTTGGATGGGGTACGGATCCCGCGGAATGTATTACATGCTGGCCCTGTACCAAGACAAGGTTGCATGGGGAAATGAGAACTGTAGGAGTCTGTCCTTGCTCTTTCCCACTCTGTGATGATCAGGCCCTTGGGCAATCCCTTCTTTCTCTATAGGGAATGTGGACTATTCCTCTTGCCTCTCTAGGCAGAGGCAGAATTCACTAGACCCCTTGGGAGAGCTGACCAGTTGCACCAATGTCTTAAATATCATGAATGGGTCAAACCTTGGCAATTACTCGGCTCTCTGCATACTCCAGGCTGATGTCTGGTGGTATTGTGGGAAAAGAAACCTCCATAACTCATTACCATCCAACTGGACTGGGACCTGTGCCCTCGTTCAATTGGCCATTCCATTCACCCTGGCATTCCACCAAGAATCCAGACAGAATTGTCATGGAGCATGAAGAGCAGTGGCAAGATCTTTTGACTCCAATATTATATTGATTCAATAGGAGTCCTGGGACAGGGGGGTCCCTAATGAATTTAAGACCTGGAACCAGATAGCCACTGGATTTGAGTCTATACTTTTCTAGTGGTTCACTATCAATAAAAATGTGGACTGGATTAACTACATCTATTATAATAAGCAGAGGTTTATCAACTACACCTGGGATGCTCTTCAGGTGTAGCTATTCAGTTGGATGCCACTAGCCGGATGGCTTGAGAAAACAAGACAGCGCTAGGCACGATACTGGCAGAGAAAGGGGGGTCGTGTTATGTTGGGAGGAAAATGTTGTACCTTGATTCCCAGTAACACAGCTCCCCATGGCATCATCACAAAGGCCCTCCGGAGACCGATGACTTTGGCTAATGAACTGGCAGAAAATACCAGCATCGATGAACCCTTCACAGGATGGTTGGAAGGATGCTTTAGAAAATGGAAAGTCTCAATAACCTCAATTCTTACATCTCTCATCATTGTAGCAGGAGTCCTGACAGTGGTAGGTGCTGTATTTTCCCCTGTGTAAGAGGATTAGCACAGGGACTAATTGAGGCAGCTATTAACAAGCAGATGCCCAAGAACTATCAGCAAAATAATTTGCTATTCTTAGAAACCAAATTAGACTCACTCTCCTATGATGAGGAAAGTCAACAGGTTCTAGAGCAATTTGAAAAATGAAAAATACAAGTGTGAAAATAAGACCAATAAAGGTAAGAAGAAAAGAGGAAGGAATTTGTTAGAAATAAAGCCAGAGGTGGTCCATCTTCAAGGCAAGGCATTTCACCCGGAATGGAAAATTGCTGCCTGGCGGCCTGTGGACATGACAGCTCATGCACCTGGAGAGCCCCCAGGCAAACAGGATGCTAGAAAGAGCCCTCCAGCAGGGGAGGATGGATCTGGATGACGTGAGGAAGTGGGTAAAGACTGTATACTGTCAGAAGGCACACCCCAGGAAGGCCTCCTGCCAGAGAGACAAAGGGGGTGGAGACACCCAAAAAGCCCACAGCCCACTTTTTAAATAGCCCAATAGGAAACTGAGGTGACATCCGGAAGAGTGCACACCCCATAGTGCTCAGCCAATGAGGAACCGGGGGAGGGACTCACGCACTAGGGATAAATTGCTGTTGTAACTGCCCCAGGTGTGCCTGCCCACCAGACACCTGATCTTGCAAGACGGCCATTAAACGTTTCACTTTTGCTGCACTTCATGTCTCTGAATCACTATCTGAGTGTGGACAGGTGAGCGTTTCTGACACAATTCAACTGTGCTCTTTATGAACCAATTCTAAGAATTTCCTCTAGAGGTACACACACACACACACACACACACACACACACACACACACACACACACCTGATAGTTTTGTTGCTTAAATATTTCAGCCTTGAAATGGGTACAATAAGGCAAAACCATACCAGTTGGAATAAGTTAACTTGTTCAGATGTCTAAAACTTGAAGATTCTTTCCCATTTTTTTCCTTTGTTTTGTTTAGTCTTAGGCAGCTATGGGCTGTGTTTACATTTCTGATGATCTGTTAGAAAGGCCTTGGAAAGTTACTGAGGAGACTTTAAACTCCTATTTGAATGAAAAATCAGCTTACAGTTTTTCGAAATTCCTGATCAGAGTTATTAAATTTTTTGAAATATCTTGTCAGGTTTCAGGTAGGACAAACATTAAGAAATGTTCAAGTACCTACTCAGATGGCCAGTTTCTTTCTGAATTCTTTTACAGAAATTATTATCTTTTAGAAACTTCTGCTTATCAATCAAAGAATAGATTTCATTGTTCCCAAGAGCAGGGGTCCTCAAAGTTTTTAAACAGGGGGCCAGTTCACTGTCCCTCAGACCGTTGGAGGGCCGGACTATAGTTAAAAAAAAAAAAACTATGAACAAATTCCTATGCACACTGCACATATCTTATTTTGAAGTAAAAACACAAAACGGATAAATGTCC
Organism: Eptesicus fuscus; assembly: GCF_027574615.1. Classification (NCBI taxonomy): domain Eukaryota; kingdom Metazoa; phylum Chordata; class Mammalia; order Chiroptera; family Vespertilionidae; genus Eptesicus; species Eptesicus fuscus. The sequence goes on along the minus strand of NC_072490.1, from coordinate 59,393,497 downwards.
TCGGCGGGCCACATGTGGCCCGTGGGCCGTAGTTTGAGGACGCCTGCCCAAGAGGATTGGATCAAGCTGAATAGGGGACGCCTCAGTAAGCCAAATGTGGAGTCTTTATTACGCCGGCGGACTCAGAGAAATATTGCTTCGGGAGTCTGAGCCAAAACAACATGGAGGCAGTTTTCTTGTTGTACTTTCCTAGGTTCTTTGTCTCCCAAATATGGGGTTTCCAGGCCTTTGCAGGCTTTACAAAAAAAGTCTCATGTGCTGGGATGGGGCAGTGCGCTTAGCAGCTATCTGGCAGGAAACGTGTGGCCTTGAGCACAATAAGATTCAGATAACTAGGAGGCACCTGGCATGGGAGGAACGAGCAAGTGTACTTACAGAAGCCAGAGGTAGAAGAATTAATTAAGAGAAAAGGGAACATCTGTATTCAGTGGAAAACTTCTAAACAGCAATTCTAACAAGCTGGGTTCACCCTCATGAAATCTTTTTCTATGACAAACAGCATAGCAGGCAGAGGCAAGGAAAAGAAACAAAAGGCCCTTCACTTTTTCCCTATTGTTTCTTCTTTCAAATATGTGATTGTACTAACTCTTTCCATATGAAAGAATTCTCCTCATTTAAAGAAAAAGAAAGTTAACAAACAAAAAAAAAGAAAGAAAGAAAAGAGCTCTCAACGGAATGAGAACTCCTCCATGGGGAGACCCCTGTGAGCTACTTACCCGCAGGGCACTTCTTACAAGGGTAAGAGCTCTGAAAGGTCCCTCCTGAGAAGAAAGATCTGGCACCAGGACACTCACCCCAGGACAAATCGCCCCACACCCTGAGGGAAAACGCCTCCTGGTCTCAAATAAAGGTATTTGACCTCAACAGAGAAGGCGGGGCTTCCACACCTCAGAGGGCTTCTCCAGCTCAGGAGGAAGTGGTCCATGGAAGCCAGGAGCACAAAAGAGGCGCTGGGTACCACACCTGGTTCCAGGGGATGCGAGTCCTTGAAGGTGAAACCATTTCAGATCTCACTCCTCAAATCAGATACGTTAACCTAAAAATCAAAGCCCAGACTGAAAGGAAATAACCATTTATTTGAGATTTTAAAAATAGCTATTTCGGAAGCACAAATCAGGCAGAAACCCAAATAGTGCTCCAATTGGGAGATAGAGGCAAGGGGTGTCTATGAGCAAGGGAAGGGGACAATTACATCAGCAGAAGGAAAGCACGGCTTTGGTGCAGAAAACGTAGTGACACTAATTCTAAAGAATGTGTGTTTTTTGAACCTCACCCGAGGATATTTTTTCCACTGATTTTTTAGAGACAGTGGAAGGTAGGGAGAGGAGGGGGGAGAGAGAGAGAAACATCCATGTGAGAGAGACACATTGATTGGTTGCCTCCTGCTCGGCCCCAACTGGGCTGGGAATCAAACCCATGACCCTTTGGCTTGTGGGCTGATGTTCTAACCATTAAGAAAAACTGGCCGGGGCAAGAATGTTTTTAATTTTTAGTTTGATAGCCACCAGTTGGTGGCCATAATATGTGCTTTCTTGTTATCCTTGTAAACAGTTCTTTGGGGAAGAATCTTGATTTAGACCCAGCTCAAAGGTTATTTTGCCCTGTTTCAATATTGCAAAGAGTTGAGGCATAAGACATGCAAAGCAGTTCCCCTGGGATGATAGCTCTGATTCCATTTTAAAGTGACACTGTTTACATTTTTTTTTTTTTACAGAACTTATAACTTGTATAATTGATCACTAATTGTAAATACAAAACTAAAGTGAACTATAGCTTGCAATAAAACACCAACAAAAACCTCTTTACATATAGTTACAGCTATCAGTATTTTGTGATACAGCAGATGCAATACTGAATATATTTCTTATAAATTAACAACAGCAATGAACTATACAGTCTGTTAATCTGTGTTCAATCCTGTGTGTGTGTGTGTTTCCAAGCCCACAATAAAATATCTAGAAAGTTCATAGCTCTTTGTAAAGTGCTTTCAATTTAGAGTGTCCATGTGGATAGCATAGCTTCAGCATCAGCTAATGTTCTTGCATTAATAATTTAAAACATTAATGCTTGTGACCTACAGGAACAACTGCCATTGGTAATTAATTATAAAGATTCTTTCTAGAGAAGCTCATTTGAAATGATCCTGGCACAGGCCTATCTCAAGGAACCCTTTGAGGGCTTTGCTAATTCCAAGTTTGTAACTTATCGGTTGCAATATTGAGCGCCTATTATCTGTAAAGCTCAGTATGCCCTAAAGCAGGGAAGCTTGGGCTCATAATGTGAAACAAGTTGGGTAGGTGGGGATATTAGAGGGAGTCAGTTCCATAGAATTTTAGAAACTGGGCCTAGAAATCAGAATCACTGGGTTTCAATTCCCCTTTCACCACCCACCTGCTGTGCAATCCTTTGTAAATCCAGGGACATATAATGCCTATTTTATAGATCTGTCAGGAGGGGAAATAAGACCAGTATAAAGGACTGTGTACAGTGCTAGCACATATTACCTGGTAAGTATTCAATTAAGCTCTGTGCTACACATGACCTCTTATTTTGTCTCAAAACTTCCAGATTTAAGCAGAGTGTTTTTTTTTTATTTTATTTGTTCCTGTTAATGTATTTTTCTGAATCCTAGTTAGTTTCCACTCATGAAAAACTGGAGTTTGACAAAGCTTTTGAGGTTATTTGGTCCACTGTCTGAGGACAGGACTTTCCCCCCTCCTTCACTTATACTTAAAACCAGTGATACCGAATTTTTGCTGGAACCCGGATTCTTTGTCCGACGGAATTGAAGAATGAATCCACGGACAGAAAGTGGTATAGCAAAGGTGGAGATTTATAAAAGAATGAGTACAGACTCCCACGTGGGGAGAGGGAAGAGTCCCACAGAATGGACTCCCATGTGGGGAGGGGAAAAGGGTCCCACTGATTCCTCTTCCCAAAGCCTTATGAAGGCTGCAGATCCAGCCTTGATATCCCCTCTGATTGGTCACTATTCCCTTAGACTGGTTACTATAGCAACTCCTGGGCTCAAAGGTCGGAACTCACATGGCACATGTAATATTCCCACCCCCCTTCCTAATTGTTTCCCTATTCCCTTTGGGCTTTCTTCCTCTCCTTCTGAATGAAGGGCTTCCTTCTCTTTATTTTGTAAATATGGCTACTTCCAGTTCCCTTGACTTATGGAAATACTAGTAGCCCATTTGCAGGAAGAATCCTGCAAGTGGCTGCTGTGGCCGCCCACCCTCCTCCGCCCCGCCCTGCCCAGGCTTTTCCTCTGGCAGCCACCTTGCTTTCCGCTTTTCCTCCCTCTTCCTTCTAAGTTGTCTTCAGTCTTCACTGATCCCTCCCTCAGCATATGCAAATTAACCTCCATCTTTGTTGGGTAATTTGCATACTCAAATTTGCACGCCCTGATTGGCTGGTGGGCGTGGCTTTAGCTGGTGGGCGTGGTCTGGGCATAGTGAAGGTGTGGTCAATTTGCATATTACTATTTTATTAGGTAGGATACCTGTTGCTGCCTCCTTGTCTTATGGAAATGTAACTGCACCTGGCTTCCTTGTGTTATGAAATGTACCTTCTCCCAGTCTGCAGCCCCATGCTTTTCAATGGAACCCAATTCTAAAAAACCCCTAAGCCTGCCTATGTCCCCCTAAAATTCCTGCTTCACCAGGAAATATTCCTATTTCCTGGATTATTCTAGCTATTACTGGAATAACAGAAATAAAATGATAGGAAATATGTGTAGGCAAAGAGATTAATTGGAGAGGTCTGGGAGAGTACGAGGAGCTTAGACCAAAGGGAAGAGAAGGAAAAATGAGACAGGGAAGAGGACCTCAAACAAGTCTAAGGAAGGGGAAAGTATAGACTGTAATTTGTCAATACAGGTACTAACTGGCTTTAAGAGACAGACGTTCTGTTTTCTGGTAATTGTAAAATGCATGATTATTATAAGACTAGAGGCCCGGTGCATGAAATTCGAGCACAGGGGTGTGTGTCCCTCAGCCCAAACTGCACCCTCTCCAATCTGAGACCCTTCAACTCCCAACTGCTCGCTTCCAACTGCTCGCCTGCCTGCCTTCCTGATTGCCCCTAACTGCTTCTGCCTGCCAGCCTGATTACCCCCTAACCACTCCCCTGACAGCCTGATTGATGCCTAACTGCTCCCCTGCCAGCCTGATTGATCCTAACTGCCCTCCCCTGCAGGCTTGGGCACCCCTAACTGTCCTCCCCTGTAGGCCTGGTCACCCCTAAATGCCCTCCCCTGCAGGCCTGGTCCCCCCTGCCAACTGCCCTCCCCTGCAGGCCCGGTTGCCCCCAACTGCCCTTCTCTGCAGGCCTGGTCACCCCTAACTGCCCTCCCCTGCAGGCTTGATCGCCTCCAACTCCCCTCCCCTGCTGGCCATCTTGTGGTGGCCATCTTGTGTCCACATAGGGGCAGCCATCTTTGACCACATGGGGGCAGCCACCGTGTGTGTTGGAGTGATGGTCAATTTGCATATTACTCTTTTATTAGATAGGATGTATTGCTCTGTGTTGTATTCTTTGGAGTTTATAGTGCAGATTAAAAGAGATTAGTTGTGCCCGGCCTGCATAGCTCAGTGGTTGAGCCTTGACCTATGAGCGAAGGAGGTCACAGTTGGATTCTGTGGACGAAAGGGGCCACATGCTAACCTGACAAGCTCAGGGGAGTCCTGTGTGACAGTGTTGCAAACTCAGAGACCTAAACCACAAAGGATGGTCTGAAATTAAACTCTAACTAAAGCAGTTATGGTGGGCAGTCACCTCCTAGGCCCGTATGTTCACTGACAAGGTCAACCTTTACCTTAACTGAGCCCATCTGTCTTTTTGCATCTGTGACAACATACCCTTGAAATGTCTGGGTAACTTGTAACTTCCCTTTTTCTGGACCCCTTGGGGCACAACCTAATGTGCCTGGGCGCCAGGACAGAGACCACAAACTCCTTCATTATCATGTTAACTGTTCCTGCACCCACCTAAGTATGTGTCCATCATTTTACCTTTTATCCAATCCCAGGGGTTTCCCCGCTTTGCTTTCTCCTGCCTCTCTAGTCTATCACCAATGGATTTCATGTACCCACCTACGTCCATTTCCTTTTATTGCAATGTATAAATACAAATGTAACCCACCATCCTCTGGAGCATTATCTCAATTCATTGAGGTTCTGCTTTCAGGCATATGTCGACAATTTGGCTCAAATAAACTAAAAAAATTCTTTACAGGTTTGAGTGTTTTTTTTATGTTAACAATTCCTCACCAGGGTCCATGCCCAGATTTCAGGCTTGATCCCCAGTGTGGGGTGTGCAGGCAGCAGCCCATCAATGATTCTCTCTCATCATTGATGTTTCTATCTCTCTCTCCCTCTCCCTTTCTGTCTGAAATCAATATATATGTGTGTGTGTGTGTGTGTGTGTGTGTGTGTGTGTATATCCTCTCTAATAAAATGGTAATATGCAAATTAACCATCACTCCGCTACACAAAGCCATGCCTACCAGCCAAGCCACGCCCACCAGCCAATCAGGGCGAGTATGCAAATTAACCGCATCCAAGATCGCTACAGCCACAGAGAGCAAGGTTTCCCAGGTAACAGAGCAAGCCAAGCTTTCCATAGCCATTGCAGGCCTAAGCCTCCACTCAAGCTACAAAGTTTCAATTATAGAAGGTAAACAAATTCAAACAAATGGCGGCAGAATGGAGGTTGAGAGAGCAGGCCAGGGTTGCTGGTGGCAACAGGGGAAGCAAAGCTTTCCGCACACCCTGGCTGGGCTCACCTGCGTAAGGCTACAAAGTTTCAATTGTAGAAGGTGAATTAACTGCCACAGAAATGGCTGCCCCTCCAGAGGGAGCAGCAGGAGGCTTGGCTCTGCTCCAGGCTACAAAGTTTCAACTGTAGAAGGAAAATAAATTCCAGATACCAGGGCCTTCTCTTGGGTCGCCAGGGTGTGTGGCCAGCCTGCAAACCACCACAGGCCCCTCCCTCAGGCCACCCCATGCCCCAAGGGAACCCCCATCCTGATCCGGGACACCCTTCAGGGCAAACCAGCTGGCCTCCACCTGTGCACCAGGCCTCTATCCTATCTAATAAAAGAGTAATATGCAGATTGATCATCACTGCAACACACAATATAGCTGCCCCCATGTGGTCAAAGATCCTGCCCCCATGTGGACACAAGATGGCCACTACAAGATGGCCAGCAGGAGAGGGCAGTTGGGAGGCACCCGGCCTGCAAGGGAGGGTAGTTATGAGGTGATCAACCCTGCAGGAGAGGGCAGTTAGGGATTACCAGGCTGGCAGAGGAGGGAAGTTGCGGGCAAACAGGCTGGCAGGGGGGCAGTTAAGCATCAACCAGGCTGGCAGTGGAGTGGTTAGGGGGTGATCAGGCTGGCAGGCAGAAGCTGTTAGGGGCAATCAGGAAGGCAAGCAGTCAAGCAGTTGGGAGCCAGCAGTCCTGGATTGTGAAAGGGAAGTCCGACTGCCCGTTTAGGCCCGATCCCACCAGGATCGGGCCTAAATGGGCAGTTGGACATCCCTCCAGGAGTCCCAGATTGGAGAGGGTACAGGCTGGGCTGAGGGACAACCCCCCGCCGTGCACGAATTTCATGCAATGGGCTTCTAGTATATATATGCGTGTATTTGTTTGTGTGTGTGTGTGTGTGTGTGTGTGTGTGTGTGTGTATATGCAAATAAGGAAACTATTCAAATATTGTTTGATATAAGAGAGAGGAAGAGGGAGGGAAATGTGGAGGGGAGAGGAGTGGTGGGGAGAATTGTTAGCCAAACAGATGAGAATTAAGGAAACCACAGTATGGATATTTCTTGGCTGCTGGGGTGACTGCTTCATCATACCGAGCATTGACAACTTGCCAGGCACGTTCGTTCTTAGAGCTTTACAGAATTTTATGTTATCCTCACAGTATTTCTATGAGGCTGGGTCCTAGTGTTAGCCTCATTTTATAGAAGAGAATGCTGAAGCACAGGGAGGTTTTGTAATTTTCCCAGTCTTACAGCAGGGAAGTGGCTGAGAGGGATTCAAACGCAGGCCTCTACCTGGGAAGCCGATGCTATTAAAATCATCTCGAAGCATCGCGAAGGGTTGAGTGCGTCTGAGGTGGACACATGCCCTGGTTTTTCCAAGTTATGCCCTGAGCACATTGCCCACGCACAAAGCCCCGCTCCCGGCTCCCTCTGTGCTGCACCAATAGCGTCCCGTCTCCATGGAGATAGCGGTGGGGCGGGACTTCCTCTCCCACATAGGAGCACTTCCGCCGTGATCCGGAAGCGCTGGGGTAACCGGAGTGGTGGGCGAGCGAAGATTTCTGGAGGATCTGAGTGGGGCCGCGGCGATGCTAACACCGGCGTTCGACCTCAGCCAGGACCCCGACTTCCTGACCGTCGCCATCCGCGTGCCCTACGCTCGGGTCTCCGAGTTCGACGTCTACTTCCAGGGCGTCGACTTCAGGTTCTACGCCAAGCCGTACTTCCTCAGGCGAGTGGGCCGCACGCTTCCCTCGCGGTCCAACCGCTCCCCCGCGGAGGGGCGGAGCCCCGAGGTGTCCGCCGCTGCTGGGCGCCCGGATCCGGGCCCTCGGGCGGCTGGACGCGGCGGGAGCCCGCTTTCCCCTCGCCCGCCCCTCCCTCCGTCGCACTCACCCCACGTTAAGGGGACCCTGGCCCCTGCGAAGCGTGTCTTTGCGACCCCGCCGCCTTCCGGTTTCTGTTCTTTCCGCTCCGCGCCTGTCCGTGCCTGACCGCAGGTCCAGGGCGCTCTCCGAGCCGCGTCCTGAACTTGGACCTCTTACCCGAGCGTCCCCGGCGGCCCGCTTCCCTCCGGGAGCCTCGGCCCGCCTCCTCTGCGCCTCCGCCTGGCTTTCCCGGGTGGTGGCGCCGGGACCGGCGGGCCGCCGCTGGAGCTCCGGTGCATTTCACCCGCACCGCGGTTCTGGCGACGGGCACGGTTCTTGGCCCGTTTCCCAGAGGGCACTGCCGGACTCTCCCTCCAAACAGGGTAGGTTCCTTGTCTCCGCTCGCTCTCGGAGGAGGGGCACCCACCCTCGGAACCTTTCATTTACGTTTCGGCTGCTCAGCCCACCTTCCCCACCACGTACTTTCCGAATACAAACCTTCCTCTCCCGGCAAGCACGTGCCTTCCCTGGGCTGAACCGGTTCTGCTCAGATAGCCGTTCGGCTTAGCTGAGATCCACCTCCTTGAATATACTGCCCTTCCCTATTTCCTTACTCATCTATCTGATTTATTTGTCGAGCCCATGGGCTGTACCAGGCTTTGTTTTCAGCATTGGGGATGTGGTGGAGCCTCGGGCAGTTTACGTGGGAGCGGGGAAGGAAAAGTAAGTAAACTTCTGGCCACACATCGCAGCAAGTGCTCTGTAGGGAGAGGGGAAAAGGGCGCCCGTGTTTATCTGAGGTGCTATTGAACACAGGAAGGACAGGAAGATGATGGTGGTGGTGCTGGCGAACATGTACCGCATTTTTACTCCGGGTTGGTGCTTAATGTGAATGACCTCTTGGTATTTTAGGGAAGTCCGGCAAAATAGGTTCTGTTATTTACCCCTGGTACAATGAGGGATCGGAGGCTCAGAGAAAAGCTCTTAAATGAGATAGGGTTATACTAGTAACATAAAGACAATAAAGTAAAAAAATTCCAAGTGAAAATCTCTCTGCTTACGTGGGGGAGTTTTGATGAAGACGGAAGAGGACGGGTGAAACAGTTTAAGGAGGACTCACTCTTCGCACGAAGGGATCCATTCCTTGGGTAGCGGAGGCTTGGGAGTTGGGCATGTCTGAGTCTCGGCACAGTTAGAGCCCTGTGACTTCAGGCAAGTTATTCAGTCCCAGTTTCCTAATTTGTAAAGTGGGACTAATGTTAGTGATCTTAAAGAGCCGATAGGAGGACTGAGATAATGCATACAGAGTCCTCATTATCATGCCTGGTATTTATCCATGTGTTCAATAATCAGTCGGCATTGTTGATTTCTGGGTTCTCTCTTCTGTTCCATTGGTCTATATGTCTGTTCTTGGGCCAGTACCATGCTGTTTTGAGAACATTGGCTTTGTAGTATAACTTGATGTCTGGTATTGGGGTCCCTCCAACTTGTTCTTTTTTTCTCAAGATTTCTGTGGCTATTTGGGGTCTTTTTTATTCCACATAAATTTTTGGAGAGTTTGTTCTAGAACTGTGAACTATGCCTTTGGTATCATAATGGGTATTGCGTTGAATCTATAGATTGCATTGGGTAGTATGGACATTTTGATGATGTTGATTCTACCAATCCATGAACATGGTATATTCTTCCACTTGTTTTATCTTCCTTATCTCTTCTTTCAACAACTTGTAGTTTTCCGAATACAGGTCTTTTACCTCCTTAATTTTTTTTTTTTTTTGCAATGGTAAATAGGATTGTTTTTTAGTTTTTCTTTGTTTTTTTAAAAATTTTTTCATTTTTTTATTAAGGTATTATATGTGTACATATCTTACCATTGCCTCGCCCCACCACCTCTCCACTCCCATACATGCCCTCACTCCCCAGAGTTTTGCGTCCATTGGTTATGCTTATATGCATGCATACAAGTCCTTCGGTTGATCTCTTATCTCCCCCACCTCTCCCTAACCTTCCCGCTGTAATTTGAAAGTCTGTTTGATGCTTTACTGTCTCTGTATCTATCTTTCTGTTCATCACTTTATAATGTTCTTTACTATCCCTAAATGAGTGAGATCATGTGGTATTTTTCTTTCATTGACTGGCTTATTTCACTTAGCATAATGTTCTCCAGTTCCATCCAGGTTGCTGCAAATGGTAAGAATTCCTTTTATGGCAGCATAGTATTCCATTTTGTAGATATACCATAGTTTTCTGATCCAGTCATCTGCTGACGGGCACCTAGGCTGTTTCCAAATCTTAGCTATTGTAAATTGTGCTGCTATGAACATAGTGGTGCATATATCCTTTCTGATTGGTGTTTCTAGTTTCTTCGGATATACGTTTTCCCAGGAGTGGGATTACTGGGTCAAATGGGAGTTCCATTTTTAGTTTTTTGAGGAAACTCCAAACTGTACTCCACAGTGGCTGCACTAGTCTGCATTCCCACCAGCAGTGCACGAGGGTTCCTTTTTCTCCCCAAATGACATTTTTCTCGCCAACACTTGTCGTTTGTTGATTTGTTGATTTGTTGATGATAGCCATTCTGACAGGTGTGAGATGGTACCTCATTGTCGTTTTGATTTGCATCTCTCGGATAATTAGTGACTTTGAGCATTGTTTTCATGTGTCTCTGGGCCTTCCTTCTGTCTTCTTTTAAAAAGATTCTATTTAGGTCCATTGCCCATTTTTTTTATTGGATCATTTATCTTCCTTTTATTAAGTTGTGTAAGCTGCCTATAGATGTTGGAGATTAAACCTTTATCAGTGATAGCATTTGCAAATATGTTTTCCCATGCAGTGGGCTTTCTTGTTGTTTTGTTGATGGTTTCTTTTGCTGTAAAAAAGCTTTTTATTTTGATGTCGTCCCATTTGTTAATTTTCTCTTTAGCTTCCATTGCCCTAGGGGCAGTGTCAGTGAAGAAGTTCTTTTAGCATATGTCTGAGATTTTGTTGCCTGTGGATTCCTCTAGTATTTTTATGGTTTCCCGTCTTATGTTTAAGTCCTGTATCCATTTTGAGTTTATTTTTGTGTATGGTGTAAGTTGGTGATCTAGTTTCATTTTTTTGCATGTATCTGTCCAATTTTCCCAACACCATTTATTGAAGAGACTGTCTTGACTCCATTGTATGTTCATGCCTCCTTTGTCAAATATTAATTGAGCATAGTGGTTTGGGTCGATATCTGGATTCTCTATTCTGTTCCATTGATCAATATGTCTGTTCTTGTGCCAGTACCAGGCTGTTTTGAGAACAGTGGCTTTGTAATACAGCTTGAAATCTGGTATTTAGATCCCACCTACTTTATTCTTCTTTCTCAGGATTTCTGTGGCTATTCGGGGTCTTTTTTTATTCCAGATGAATTTTTGGAGAGTTCTTTCTAGGTCTGTGAAATATGCTGTTGGTATTTTGATGGGGAGTGCATTGAATCTGTAGATTGCTTTGGGTAGTATGGACATTTTAATGATGTTGATTCTACCAATCCATGAACATGGTATGTTCTTCCATCTGTTTACGTCTTCCTCTATCTCTTTTTTCAGTGTCCTGTAGTTTTCTGCGTATAGGTCTTTTACCTCCTTAGTTAAGTTTATTCCCAGGTATCTTAATTTTTTTGGTGCGATGGTAAATGGCATTGCTTTTTTAGTCTCTCTTTCTGTAAGTTCATTATTGGTGTATAGAAATGCCATAGATTTCTTGGCGTTAATTTTGTATCCCGCTACATTGCCGAATTCATTTATTAAGTCTATTAGTTTTTTTATGGAATCTGTTGGGTTTTTTATGTACAATATCATGTCATCTGCAAATAAGGACAGTTTTACTTCTTCTTTTCCAATTTGGATGCCTCTTATTTCTTCTTCTTGCCTAATTGCAATAGCTAATACTTCCTGTACTATGTCAAACAGGAGTGGTGAGAGTGGGCATCCCTGTCTTGTTCCTGTTCTTAGGGGAAATGGTTTTAGTTTTTGCCCATTGAGTATGATGTTTGCTGTGGGTTTATCATATATAGCTTTTATTATGTTGAGGTATGCTCCTTCTATTCCCACCTTGTTGAGAGTTTTTATCAAGAAAGGGTGTTGGATTTTGTCAAATGCTTTTTCTGCATCTTTTGATATGACTATGTGATTTTTATCTCTCAGTTTGTTTATGTGATGTATCATGTTTATTGATTTGCGGATATTGTACCATCCTTGCATTCCTGGGATAAATCCTACTTGGTCAGGATGTATGATCTTTCTGATGTATTGCTGGAACCAATTTGCTAGGATTTTGTTGAGGATTTTGGCATCTATGTTCATGAGGGATATTGGTCTGTAATTCTCTTTCATTGTGTTGTCTTTATCTGGTTTTGGTATTAGGGTGATGCTGGCTTCATAGAAGGAGCCTGGAAGTGTTCCTTCCTCTTGAATTTTTTGGAATAGTCTGAGGAGGATAGGTTTTAGTTCTTACTTGAAAGTTTGGTAAAACTCTCCTGTGAAGCCATCTGGCCCCGGGCTTTTGTTTGCCAGAAGGTTTTTGATGACTGCTTCAATTTCTTCCATAGTTACTGGCCTGTTGAGCTGTTTAGATTCTTCCTGATTGAGTTTGGGAAGGTTGTATTTTTCTAGGAATATGTCGATTTCCTCCAGGTTGTCCAGTTTGTTGGAATAGAGTTGTTCGTAGTATTTTGTAACAATCCTTTGTATTTCGTCGGGGTCTGTTGTTATTTCACCTCTTTCATTTCTGATTTTGTTTATTTGGGTCCTCTCTCTTTGCTTCTTGGTGAGCCTGGCTAGAGGTTCATCAATCTTGTTTATCCTTTCAAAGAACCAGCTCTTGGTTTTGTTGATCTTTTGTATTGTTTCTTTGGTCTCTATGTCGTTTATCTCCGCTCTGATCTTTATTATTTCTTTCCTTCTGCTTACACTGGGCTTATCTTGTTGCTCTCTAACTCTTAAGAGTTGTTGGGTTAGGTAATTTATTACCATTGTTTCTTGTTTTTTGCAGTAGGCTTGTAGAGCTATGAACTTCCCTCTCAGGACTGCTTTCGCTGTGTCCCATAGATTTTGGATTGTTGTGTTTTCATTGTCATTTGTTGCCATGATGTTTTTTATTTCTTCCTTCATGTCTTTGGTAACCCAGTCATGGTTTAATAGCATGCTGTTTAGTCTCCATGTGTTTGATTTCTTTGGGTTGTTTTTATTGTAGTTGATTTCCAGTTTTATGCCACTGTGATCTGAGAAGATACTTGATATGATTTCTATCTTCTTGAATTTGGAGAGACTTTGCCTATGTCCTAATATATGGTCTATCTTTGAAAATGACCCATGTGCACTTGAGAAGACTGTATATTCTGTGGCTTTGGGGTGAAATGTTCTGAAGATGTCGATTAATTCCATCTGTTCTAGTGAGTCATTTAGGATTGATGTTTCTTTGCTGATTTTTTGGTTAGAGGATTTGTCCAATGGTGATAGTGGGGTATTGAAGTCTCCTACTATGATTGTATTGCTGTCAATCTCTCCTTTGATATCTTCCAGGAGTTTTTTAATGTATCTTGGTGCTCCTGTATTGGGTGCATATATGTTTACCAGAGTTATTTCTTCTTGTTGGATTTCTCCCTTTAGTATTATGAAGTGGCCTTCATTATCTCTTGTTATGTCTTTCACTTTGAGATCTAATTTGTCAGATATAAGTATTGCTACCCCAGCCTTTTTTTCATTTCCATTCGCCTGGAAAACCTTTTTCCAGCCCTTTTGCTCTCAGTCTGTATGCGTCCTTTTTTTTGAGGTGGGTTTCCTGTAGACAGCAGATATATGGGTTTTGTTTTCTTATCCAATCTGTTACCCTGTGTCTTTTGATTGGGGCATTCAATCCATTTACATTTAAAGTTATTATTGATAGGTACTTATTTGTCGCCATTTTTATTCTATACCCCTGTGTTCCTTCTTTGATTCCTATTTCTTTCTTTTCTTTTTTTTTCTTTTTTACAGCAGACCCTTTAGCATTTCTTTCATTGCTGGTTTGGTGGTGATAAACTCCCTTAGTCCTTTTTTGTCTGTGAAGCTCCTGATTTCACCTTCAATTTTGATTGATAGCCTTGCTGGGTACAGTATTCTTGGATTTGGACCCTTCCTTTGCATGACTTTGTATATTTCATTCCATTCCCTTCTGGCCTGATGAGTTTCTGTTGAGAAATCAGTTGCTAGTCTGATGGGGGTTCCTTTGTATATAACTGTCTGTCTCTCTCTGGCCGCTTTTAAGATTCTTACTTTGTCGTTGGTGTTTGCAAACTTTATAATGTGCCTTGGCGTCGGTCTTTTGGGGTTCATTTTGCTTGGAACTCTGTGAGCTTCTTGGATATGTGTGCCTATATCATGGAAGTTTTCTGTTATTATTTCTTCAAACAGGTTTTCTATTCCTTGCTCAGTTTCCTTTCCTTCTGGTACCCCTATTATCCTGATGTTGTTTTGTTTTGTGTTGTCCCGAAGTTCCCTTAGGCTCTCCTCAAGCTTTCTAATTTTTGTTTCTAGAAGCTGTTGTAATTGGGTATTTTTTTCCATCTTGTCTTCTAGCTCACTTATGCGGTCCTCTGCTTCTTCTAGTCTACTCTTGATGCTTTCTATTGAGTTCTTTACAGCAGCGATGTCATTTTTCATTTCTTCTTGGTTCTTCTTCATTTCTTCTTGGTTCTTACTCATATTGTCGAATTTGTCTTCCATCCTTTTCAGCCACCTTATGACCATTTCTCTGAATTCTTTCTCTGATAGGTTGTTTGCCTCTAATTCGTTTACTTCCTTTTCTGGTGATCCCTGCTTTTCTTTCCTATGGGGGCTATTTCTTTGTCTCTCCATGGTCTCTCTTCTCCGGATGTCTGGTTATATAGATCTCTCTCTCCGGCGTTGATTTAAAGGTACAAAATACAACACAACCAGGCACAACAGACAAGGCACTGAACAGAATTGTATTCACGATATTAATATCCTCCAATAAAGGTAACCACCAGAGAAAGACAAATTAGGGAATAGGAGTGGAAGAAGGAGAGTAAAAAGAAAGAACAAACAAAACAAAAAAAAGAGTGTGAATCTGAACTTGGGAAAAGAGCAGAAAGAAAAAGAAAAAAAATGAAAAGAAAAAAAAGTAAGAGAGACAAGAACGATACTAAGAGAGAAAAGGGGAACAAACTATATATATGGGGAGTAAATTCCACTAGAACAACCACTATTCCCAGCAAATTCCAGCAACACGAGCCTGGAGATTAATACAAACTGTAACACTAACTAATATCAAGTGAGGCAAGGGAAAACAAAAGTAAAAAACAAACAAAAACAAAGCAAACAAAAGAACCAACCAACCAAACAAAAAGAATAATCAAAACAATCTCATAAAAAAGCATAAAAATTCAATCTAATCAACATTCAAGCAAACAACAACAAAAGGCCAGAGAGAAAAATAATTTTTTTAAGGTAGCGTAGAGAGAGGTTTGTATGGATTTGGAGCAGGGGTTTGGGAATTAGATATATAGGTAGGGTGAGATTTTAGCAGAGGGTAAACTGAAAAAGTAGGGAAATCTAAAGCCAGAAAGGGTTAAGATAAACAGGAGACCAAAAGGGGAAAGGTTAGGAGGAGAGTGATGGCATAATGTTAGTGTTGAGATAGGGTAAAACGATTGTAAGGGAAAGATGCAAATAGAATGTAGGACACTAATCCCAAAATAAAAGAAAGAGAAAGTCAAATGACATTTAAAAAAAAAAGTAAAATAATAGTAATAATAATGCTGATTGAAAATAAAAATGTAATAATTAAAAAGGTGAAAATCGAGTGAGGAAAAAGAAAAAAATTTAGTTTCTTAAGTAAAAGATGCAAAAAATGAAAATAAAAAAATGAGAATAAAAAAATTAAAAAAAAATTGAAAAAATTTAAAATTAAAAAATAGGAAGACTAAAATGTGCAGTAGCGGCTGTCCTTCACTTCCTCTATTATTCTGTTTGGTACGCCTGTTTCCCAGTCTGGGTGGTATTTCAGTTCAGCTTCGTTCCACAGCTCCTCAGTGTTGTAAGCCAGTCCTGCTTTTTAAGCCGGCCGTGTCTTAATTTCTCGTATATATTTTTGATTACACCAGAGACAATTAGCGTTTCAGCCCCTGGGTGGCAGTGGTTCTGAATTGACTTCCGGGCCTCTCTAGCTTTCTTTTTTTTTTTTTTTCTTCCCTCTATGGCACTCACTACCGGTTTGTGGAGGTGTGTACCTCAGAGCTGCCTCTCTGATGGTCACACCCAGCTCTGGTCCCCAGGTTCCGAAAAAACAACTTCCCCCTGCAATCTTTCAGGGTTTTTCCACCTGGGTTTTCCTATGTATTGGGCTTAGTAATCAGAGTCGGAAAGAGCCCAAGTGTGCAGACAGTGGGTCTGTGCGCCAGACTTAGGATCCTGCACTCCTTTGAAAATTCTTAGTCTGACCCTCCTCGTCAGATTAAAATGAGTTGCTTTTAAGAGGGCACTTCTGTTAGCAGCTCAGAGGACCCCCTTCCACATTCACGGATCACGGCAGTTCCAACTGCCGCCGATTTTTCTAGGCACAGACCTCCCGGTTCCTGCCGGTCTTTCGGCTCTCGCGCTTCCCTCACCCAGCGCTTCCCTCACCCACCGTGGGGATTAGAAACCACACCTTATTTCAGGAGAAATCTGACCTTTCCGTGGTGCAGTGAAGAGTTCCTTTGAATCCGAATGTTTGCGCCGACAGGGGGCCGGTGTTCTGGTGCTCGCAGCTGTTCAGTGTTTGCAGTTGTCGCAGAAAGTCAGGTTTCCGATAAAATCCTCTTTCCCTTGCAAGATGGCGAGGCCCCCGGTGAGCCCGCAGCTCTGGGAGGGGACCCAGCCGCTGTGGGTGCTGCACGGTCAGGGGAGCCCTGCCTAGCACTCCCCCACCTTCTCCTGGAGTTTAGCTGTCCTTGGCTTGCCAACATATACTCCCCCTGTGAGCCTCTGCTGCTCCTACTCTCCGCCCCAGGACCAGCCTCCAAACACGACTCTATTCAGTCGCCATTTTTTCCAAGTCCTCTACATCCTATTTTCAGGGCTTGTTTTCTTATCCAATCCATTACCCTATTTCTTTTGGGCCATTTAATCCATTTACATTTAAAGTTATTATTGATAGGTACTTATTTGTCGCCATTTTTATTCTACACCCCTGTGTTCCTTCTTTGCTTCCTACTTCTTTTTTTTTACAACAGACTCTTTAGCATTTCTTCTTGTTTGGTGCTGATAAATTCCCTTAGTCTTTTTTTTGTCTGTTAAGCTCCTGATTTCACTTTCAATTTTGATTGATAGCCTTGCTGGGTACAGTATTCTTGGATTCAGACCCTTCCTTTGCATGACTTGGTATATTTCATTCCATTCCCTTCTGGCCTGATGCGTTTCTGTTGAGAAATCAGTTGCTAGTGTGATGGGGGTTCCTTTGTATATAACTTTCTGTCTCTCTTTGGCCGCTTTTAAGATTCTTACTTCGTCGTTGGTGTTTTCCAATTTAATTATAATGTGCCTTGGCGTCGGTCTTTTGGAGTTCATTTTGCTTTGGACTCTGTGAGCTTCTTGGATTTGTGTGGGTTTTTCTTCCCTATATCAGGAAAGTTTTCTGTCATTATTTCTTCAAGCAGGTTTTCTATTCCTTGCTCAGTTTCCTTTCCTTCTGGAATCCCTATTATGCGGATGTTGTTTCGTGTTGTTCCAAAGTTCCCTTAGGCTCTCCTTCTCCTTTTAAATTTTTTTTCTAGAAGTTGCTCTACTTGGGTATTTTTTCCCATCTTGTCTTCTAGCTCACTAATGCGGTCCTCTGCTTCTTCTAGTCTATTCTTGATGCTTTCTATTGAGTTCCTTACAATAGCTATGTCATTTTTCGTTTCTTCTTGGTTCTTCATTTCCTCTTGGTTCTTACTCATATTGTTGAATTTGTCTTCCATTCTTTTCAGCCACCTTGTGACCATTTCTCTGAATTCTTTCTCTGATAGGTTGCTTGCCTCTAATTTGTTTACTTCCTTTTCTGGTGATGCCTGCTTTTCTTTCATATGTGGGCTGTTTCTTTTTCTCCCCATGGTCTCTCCTGTCCGGATGTTTGGTTATGTAGTTCTCTCCTTATCCCCGGCGAAATCTGACCTTTCCTTGGTGCAGTGAAGAGCTCCATTGAATCCGCGTGTTTGCGCCAATTGGGGACAGGTGTTCTGGGGCTCCCAGCTGTTCGGTGGTTGCTGCAGTTGCGGATTTTCAGGGTTCCGATAAGATCCACTTTCCCTTTAAAGATGGTGCTGTTTCCCGGTCCGAGTCCATAGCTCCGGGAGAGGACGCAGCCGCAGTGGGGGCTGCCCAGTCAGGGGAACCCTGTCTAGCAGTCCCCCAGCTTCTCCTGCAGTTTAGCTGTGCCTTAGCTTGCTAACAAACACTTCCCGTGCAACCCTCAGCTGTTCTTTCTTTCTGCTCCAGGACAAGGCTTAGAACACATCTGTCTATTCAGCCGCCATTTTTTGGCTCCCTAGTTTTTCTTTCTGACAATTCATTATTGGTGTATAAAAATGCCATCAATTTCTGGTTGTTAATTTTGTATCCTGCTACATTGTCAAATTCATTTATTAAATCATTTAGTTTTTTGATGAAGTCTTTAGGTTTTACAATGTGCAATATCATGTCATCAGCAAATGACAGTTTTACTTCTGCTTTTCCGAACTAGTTCGGATGCCTTTTATTTCTTCTTCTTGTCTGATCACTGTGGCTAGCACTTCCAGTACTATGTCAAACAGAAGTGGTGAAAGAGGGCATCCCTGTCTTGTTCCTGTTCTTGAGGGAAATTATTTTATTTTTTGCCCATTGAGTATGATGTTGGCTGTAGGTTTGTCATATATTAAGGCTTTTATTATGTTGAGGTATGATCCCTCTATTTCCACTGTTGAGAGTTTTTTTTGTTGTTGTTGTTTGTTGTTTTGTTTCTTAATCCTCACCCGAGGATATTTTTCCATTGATTATTTTATTTTATTTTATTTTATTTTATTTTATTTTATTTTATTTTTTTAGAGAGAGGGAGGGAAAGATTGAGAGAAACATCGATGTGAGAAAAACACATCTGTTGGTCATCTCCTGCATGAGCCCTGACCAGGGCCAGTGCAGGGAGGAGCCTGCAACCATGGTATGTGCCCTTGACCGGAATGGAATCTGGAACCTTTTGGCCAACTCTCTATCCCCTGAGCCAAACTGGCTGGGGCTGCTGAGAGTTTTTATCAAGAAAGGGTGATGAATTTTGTCAAATGCTTTTTCTGCATCAATTGATATGATCATGTGATTTTTGTCTCTCTGTTTGTTTATGTGATGTATCATGTTTATTGACTTGCAGATATTGTCCCAGCCTTGCATCCCCAGAATATATTCCACTTGGTCATGGTGTATAATCTTTGTAATGTAATGCTGGATCCAATTTGGTAGAATTTTGTTGAGGATTTTAGCATCAATGTTCATCAGGGCCATTAGTCTGAAATTCTCTTTTCTTTGTAGTGTCTTTATCTCATTTTGGGGTTAGAATAATTCTGGCTTCATAGAAAGAGCTTGGAAGTGTTCCTTCTTTTTGAAATTTTTGGAATAATCTGAGGAGGATTGGTGTTAGTTCTTTGAATGTTTGGTAAAATTCCCCTGTGAAGTTGTCTGGACCAGGGCTTTTATTTGCTGGAAGTGTTTTGATTATTGCTTCAATTTCATTGGTAGTTAGCTGGCTATTCAGGTTTTCTGATTCTTCGTGATTGAGTTTTAGAATATTGTATTTTTCTAGGAATGTCCATTTCATCTAGGTCAGGGGTCCTCAAACTACGGCCCGCGGGCCACATGCGGCCCGCCAAGGACATTTATCCGGCCCGCCGGGTTTTTTTTGCCGCCGCTGCCTGTCTTGTTTAGCAGCCGACTTAGCAGTGTGCATAGGAATTGGTTCAAATTTTTTTAAACTATAGTCCAGCCCTCCAACGGTCTGAGGGACAGTGAACTGGCCCTCTGTTTAAAAAGTTTGAGGACCCCTAATCTAGGTTGTCCAGTTTGTTGCAATAGAGTTGTTCATAGTATCTTTTTTCCCAATCCTTTCTATTTCTGTGGGGTTGGTTGTTACTTCACCCTTTTCACTTCTGATTTTGTTTATTTGGGTCCTCACTCTTTGCTTCTTGGTGAGCCTGGCTAGACGTTCATCAATCTTGTTTATCCTTTCAAAGAGCCAGCTCTTGGTTTTATTCATCTTTTGTATTGTCTTTTTGGTCTCTCTGTCATTTATTTCCTCTCTGATCTTTATTATTTCTTTCGTACTGCTTCTCTGGGCTTTTTGTTTGGCTCTCTTTCTAATTAAGTTGTAGGGTTAGATAACTTATTACCAGTTTTTCTTCCTTTTTTGGAGGTAGGCCTGTAATGCTGCGAACTTCCCTCTTAAGACTGCTTTCACTGTGTCCCATAGATTTTGGATTGTTGTGTTTTCATTGTCATTTGTTTCTAGGATGCTTTTTATTTCTTCTTTGATCTCTTTACTAACCCCATTGTTTAATAGCATGCTTTTTAGTTGATTTCTAATTTTATGCCATTGTGTTCTGAGAAGATGCTTGATGTGATTTCAGTCTTCTTGAACTTGAAGAGACTTTGCCTATGTTCCAATATGTGGTCTATCTTTGAAAGTGTCCTCTTTGCACTCAAGAAGAATGTGTATTCTGTAGCTTGGGGTTAAAATGTTCTAAAGATGTCAGTTAGTTCCATCTGATTTAGTGAATTGTTTAGGATTGCTGTTTCTTTGTGGATTTTTTTGTCTAGAAGATTTATCCAGTGATGTCAATGGGGTATGAAAGTCCCCGATTATGATAGTATTACTGTTGATCTCACCCTTGGTATCTTCCAGAAGGTTTTTTATGTATTTGGATGTTTTTGTATTGGGTGAATATATGTTTACTAGACTTATATCTTCTTGTTGTATTGATCCCTTTAGTATTATGAAATGGCCTTCCTTATGTCTTGTTATGGCCTTCACTTTGAGATCTATTTAGTTAGATATAAGTATTACCACACCAGTTTTTTGTTAGTTTGTTTTTTCATTTTTGTTTGCCTGAAAACATTGTTTCCATCCCTTGACTTTCAGTCTGCGTGAGTCCCTTGTTCTGAGGTGGGTTTCTTGTAGACAGCATATGTATGGGTCATGTTTTATTATCCATTCAGCCACTTGATGTCTTTTGATTGGAGCATTTAATCCATTTACATTTAAAGTTATTGATAAGTACTTGTTTGTAGCCATTTTTATTCCTTATGCCTGTGTTCCTTCTTCCCTTCCTACTTCTTCTTTTTAAACTTTCCCTGTAGCATTTCTTGCACTCCTGGCTTGGTAGTAATAAACTCCCTTAACCTTTTTTTTTTTTGGTCTGTGAAGCTCTATTTCCCCTTCAATTTTGAATGATAGCCTCGCTGGATAGAGTATTCTTGGATCCAGTCCCTTGCTTTGTATACTTCATTCCATTCACTTCTGGTCTGATGTGTTTCTGTTGAGAAATCATTTGATAATCTAATAGAAGATCCCTTGTAGGTAACTTTCTGTGTTTTTCTTGCACCCCTTAAGATTCTCTCTTTGTCACTAATGTTTGCCATTGTAATTACATGTTGTGTTGTGGGTCTTTTTGGGTTCATCTTGTTTGGGACTCTGTGCTTTTGTGACTTCTTCCCCAAATCAGGGAAATTTTCTGTCATTATTTCTTCAGATAATTTTTATAATTCTTGCTGCTCTTCTTGTCCTTCTGGCAACCCTATTATATGAATGTTGCTTCTTTTCATGTTGTCCCAAAGCTCCCTTAAGCTATCCTCCTGCTTTTGAATTTTTTTCTACAGTTACTGCTCAGCTTCTTCTAGTCTACTGTTGAAACCTTCCATTGTGTTCTTTATTTTAGCTATATAATTCTTCATTTTTACTTCGTTCTTACATATGTTGTTGATTTTTCTCATCCAGCCAGTTTTGGAACTGTATGTCCATTATGCAGAATTCTCTCTCTGACATATTGTTTATCTCCATTTCATTTAGTTTCTTTTCTGACTTTTCTTTCTTTTGGGGTTTGTTTCTCTGTCTCCCCATTTTTGCTGTCTATTTTTGGTCCTGGGCTCCCTGCTTAGGGTCTGAGGAGTTGAAGTCCCTAGCACAAACATGTCAAACTCAAAGGGCCAAATAAAGTTTAAGTTTGTGTGGGCCGCAAAAAAAACCAAAAGCTTTAATTTTCATAGAAATGTAGGTTTATTTTGATAGAGACATGCTGAATACAAAGGGCTGAAATAAATGAGTAATCATTAACATAGAATAATAGAACATTTTATTAAAATTAATGTTTTCTTAAACATTAACTTACCAGACACTGAATAACTGCACAAATTAACCCTTTGCACTCGCTTGCTTTTTTCTCGATTCCTTTATTCTAATGCTTACCGTGTCAGGTCACACTCGACATCCGAGTGCAAAAGGTTAATAAGCATAATGCAAATAAACCTATTTTTCTTGTTCTCCGAAAGCAAAATATTTCCTGTTGTGCACACCAAACAAGTGAGTCCAAGACTAATGATATGGCAGTTGGCTGCTAAAATATTCACTGTGGAGAGAAATGGTGTGCCTGCATGTAAGGGAAATAAATGCAACACGCTTATAGTGATTAGTCATTAGCGAACGTTGTAGTTTGTTATTAATAATTATGTATGACAGGATATTGTAAAAATTAAGTTATGGAATTTTTATTAAAACGTTTCTTACATACCGTTATATTGGCTGGACCACAAAAATATTCGTTGTGGGCCACATGTGGCCTGTGAGCCACAAGTTTGACATGCTTCCCCTAGCTAGCCTGGGGGCTGGGTCTGTCTTGAGTTTCACTTTTTTATTGTCTCTCTTCTGAGTTCTATCTCCTCCCACGGTCTGGTACCTCAGTTGTCCACTTCAGATTCTTGAGGTCGGTGGGCGAGTGCACAGTTCCTCTGGTGTGGGACTCTCTGAGAGGGCCCAAAGCCCTGTGGCATGCACTTCACTGTGCGGCCCCAGCACCAAGGCAGGACGGTGCCCTAGATCTCTCTGGCAGCGCACTTGCAGTGTGGTCCTGTCACATGTGGCTGGGCACACCAGTTCGCACCAGCAGCTCTGACCTGGGCCAGGGGTAGGATGCGTGCCAGGGTGACAGCTCTATACTGCGACTGGGGATGGAGCGGGGTGTGGCATACCCCTGGCTTGCACTTGCAGCGTGGGGACCTGAAATGCGGGATTGGGCTCCTGCGAGGAGGCGCCCCTCAGCAGGTCTTTCTGGCATGCACTCGCTGCAGAAGTCTGGGTGGGACCCATGGTGTGGTACCTTGGCTGCTCACACTTAGCAGTGGTTATGGCTGGCAGGTGGCTCCCTGCACAGGTCCAGGGATGGTATCTGAGGTCGGTGTGGATGTTGGCATGGCTGTACTCCTAGCCCCTATTGCCCCCCTCTACCAGATGGCATGGGTTTGGTGCCAAAGCTGCGCTGGCCTTGGAGTGCCCGCGGCGGTAGCCCGTCTAGGAGAGCCCAATCTGCCAGTCCCTGGGATTCCTGAGATAGCTATCTGTCCCTCATTCACCCACACACATACCACCCGTGTCCACACACACCCCTTATCCTTTATTCTGTCACACGCTCTCCCTCCCAGCTGTCCTTTTGGCCACCATGTTCGAATTCCCTGTAGTCCAGACTTCTATTTTAGAATAATTATTTTAGGGCCTCAATGGAAGACTGACAGAACCAGAGTAAAGCTGGAAACAGGAATCAGTTCATTTCCTTTAGTATGAAAGAAAAGAAAATCCCCATGTAGTAATTACAAGATTTGAGAAAAACATTTTTGTTTTGTTGTGTTTTTTTTTAGTAGTAATTTGCCCCACACAAACAATTGGTTTTGTTGTTTCTTTATTGTCTCTCCTCACCCCTCTTTTTTGGTAGCCAATTAGTCTACTTTTATTGGGCCCACGCTGTGGCAGGCACCAGGCATATAAATAACTCATTCATTAGGAAGCTGGAAGTACTGTAACAATGGTGATAATTATATTGTGGCTTTCGTAGTATTTAGACAGAGGAGTCATCTCTAATTTTTTTTTATCTTAGCTAGGAAAGAAATCTGTTATTTACTTTGTAAAATGTTAAATAAATGCTGAGGGATTTCCTTTTAAAATGGTTGATAGTTTTCAATGTATACTGGTCACTTATGCTTTGTAGTTTAAGGACTTAATGAGCTCTTATATTAAATTTGCAGATTAACTCTTCCTGGGAGAATTGTAGAAAATGGAAGTGAAAAAGGGTCCTATGATGCAGATAAAGGTATTTACTTTGGAGATTTTGTTAGTTTTGTTCTTTGGATTCTTCATGTTAATGTTACTATGTAAAAATCTTTCAAGACTAGAGGCCTGATGCACGAAATTCGTGCAAGAATAGACCCTCACAGCCCCGGCTTTGTGCGGAAGGTTGTCTGGATGGCCGTTCCGCTGTTCGGCCGTTCAGTCGATTTGCATATTATACTTTTTTTATTAGAGATACTGTGAGGACCTTTTAGGTGTATTGCAAGTGCAGTCTGTCCCTATGACTAAAGTTTTTCAGTGTCCAGTGCTGTTATTAATGGATTTCTTAAAAATGACAATTTTTTTTAGTCTTTGGAAGTATTTCCCAGTATTCTTCACAGTAAACTTAACAATCTGTGTGTGTGAGGAAATAGACAACATAGATGATTTTAGCTGTGAATCAAATCTTTCTTGTACAATTTCAAACTCAAAATTTAATTATATGTAGATGAGAAAGAAGCTGTTCCTAGGTGGCATTTAAAGGCTGACAGAATTTTCTTCTCGTGAATAAGTCGTTCAGCTGGCCCTAAAACCATTTTTTATCTTTATGTAAGTAGTTTGTTATTGGGTAGGAATAAGAATACACTGTGTGCTCTTATGTATTTGCCCAGGGAGTATTATCTATTGGCCTTCATGAACTAGGGAAAGGGAGGAAAGATGGGATGACAATGTGAAGTGACAATAGTGCAATATAATTAATGTGATAAAGAAGTATAATGAAACTGCCTTCCTAGGTTTAAATCTGCTTTTAATTGCATATAAGTTGTTATTACATTTTAAAAGGACATAGGACTTGAGGAAGGTTGCTATATGTGGAAATATTTTGTGTTAATTGCATTTAATATATTTAGATAAGAATAACATGTTTTAAAATGTAAGAGTAGTAAATAATGTAATGAGTGCATAGCTGAGCCTAGTTGAAGTTTGATAAACCCAGTCAAGGAAAGAAAAGAAGTACATAGGTATAATTTGTGTCTGCCTTAGACTGACTTTGGAATGTAGCTCTTAAGATAGTAAAGGATTTTATTAAGCTATAACTGCTTTTTGTGTATTTTTGAAATTGCTGCTATTCTGTATAGGATAATGTATCCTGATTTTTTTTGCCTCCCTAGTCCAGAAATACATTTTATAAGTAGCTGCTATTACCCTCTCAGGCTATTGAGTTTTGGACTTTTAATATTATCAATAGTTAGGGTGATATTGCAGTAAGACTAAAGCATTCAGCAGCTTTAACAAATTAATTTCTTATAGTGGTGACAGCTGAATTAGTGGTTCTGAAAAACCCAGTTGGAACTTTTCTGATTTTCAGTCACTAAATTTATGTAAGGCCATAATTTTGGAGCTTTATAAAATAGAATTATATCTAAACATATATATTACATAGATATATTTGTGAAGTCTTTGAGTATTTTAATCTTGTTAACCATAAAACAAATTTATGTTTAAGGAATTTTTACCATTCAGTTACCCAAAGAAACTCCTGGTCAGCATTTTGAGGGGCTGAACATGTTAACTGCGCTTCTGGCACCAAGAAAATCCAGGACTGCAAAACCACTTGTGGAGGAAATAGGTATGTTTATTGCAGTTGGAACAGCAAAAAAAAGAAAAGCAGAATAATTGGAATGTTGTATATTTCCAGTGGAAAAGGAATATAGCAAATAGGAGATTGGAGAAAATATTTCAGGTGACAAGATAAGGAGGTTATGTGAAAATAGTTCATTTGGCAACATATAATTTATTTTTTTAAAAATATATTTTATTGATTTTTTATAGAGAGGAAGGGAGAGGGATAGAGAGTTAGAAACATTGATGAGAGAGAAACATTAATCAGCTGCCTCCTGCACACCTCCTACTGGGGATGTGCCCACGACCAAGGTACATGCCCTTGACCGGAATTGAACCTGGGACCTTTCAGTCCACAGGCCGATGCTCTATCCACTGAGCAGGGTGGCAACATACAATTTAAAGACATAAAGAACTCCATTGAACCAGTAGGTCGGTCATATTTTTGAATAAATTAAAATAGCATCTCTGTCTCTGGCAAAAAATTGGCCACTTGAGCTAAAATTAGAAGTGTACAATTCAGTGAGCTACATGAAGTGAACACCAATATTGGAGTAGAAATGGAACATTTCCAGTACCCTGGAATCCTACCTGGGCCTCCTCCCTTTACTTCTCCCTCCTCCTCTCCAAGGTACCCACTGTCCTCAGTTTTGCCTGTTTTTGAATTGTATATAAATATAATTTCACAGTATGTGTTCATTTTTGGCTGGCTTCTGTCACTTAACATTTTTGTGAGATTTATGCATATATGGCTGAGGTCTGTTTGCTTTTACTGTATTTATTATGCATACATCCTATCATGGGTGGATTGTGGGTTAGATCCATTTTTTTGCTACCTAGTATATGAATATTCTTTTACTGTGTTTTGGTGCAACACAGGCAGTCATTTTTCCTCCATTTTTTTCTTCCTTGAGTTGTACCTAGGAAATCCAGTATTTTAAAAAGTTAATATTTAACCCATTAGGTGCTTCTGAGGTTTCTGAGGAAGGAGTAGAAGATGACGATGGAGACTTTGGCTGGGAAATCGAACAGTCCCCCTATGAAGAGGTGCCAGAGGGTGCTGTGCGCCCGCAGGGCCACTATGGATTTGGAGGCCTGCGATCGGGAGTGTTTCAGCGGTTACAGGTACGCTGTCTTCCCAGAAGACCTGGGCACTTAGGTTTTACACGTAGATATTGTGGTCTCAGTTCTGCTCATCCTGGGAGTGAGTTTGTGAACGTTACAGGAGGTGACCTGTTGAGAGCACAAAGCTCAGCTCCTGTCCGCACACATGATAGGTGCTCCTGCCTGTCCATTGCTCGGCTGCGTGGCCCAGGCTCCACGCATCCAGGTAGATGACGCTCTCCAGCTCTTTGTTCTGCGCTTGGTTCAGGGTTCTAGACATTAAGTTTTAAAACCCAAAGTGGAACCACCTCTCCTCATACTTCTGGAAAGCTTTGTGTTTTATATGACAGTCATGTGCTTATGGCGGGTGTCCCTCAGCCCAGCCTGCGCCCTCTCGCAGTCCGGGGCTCTTGCAGTCTGGGACCCCTCGCTTCTTATTGCCTACCTGCAGCGGAGGTGGGAGAGGCTCCTGCCATTGCCGCTGCGCTCGCCAGCCATGAGTCTGGCTTCTGGCTGAGCGGTACTCCCCTGTGGGAGCGCACTGACCATGGGGGCAGCTCCTGCGTGAGTGTCTGCTCCCTGCTGGTCAGTGTGTGTCATAGCGACCGATTTGCATATTAGGGTTTTATTAGATAGGATGTTCCTGGTGAGAGTGAGTTTGTGTTGCTTGATCAGATCGTTTAGTTTTTGGTGTACGGTAGGCACTTCTGTCTCTTTACTCTTGATGGGGATTGAATGTAATCTCTTGTTAAAACC
Organism: Eptesicus fuscus; assembly: GCF_027574615.1. Taxonomy (NCBI): domain Eukaryota; kingdom Metazoa; phylum Chordata; class Mammalia; order Chiroptera; family Vespertilionidae; genus Eptesicus; species Eptesicus fuscus. The sequence continues at coordinate 59,366,057 of NC_072490.1, read as the reverse complement.
CGATTATATGTCAATTAGGCTAAACAAGAATGGCATCACTTTCTCTTCCTCAAATAATGTAGGAAATTTGTCTTCATTTTAGATTATCTAGGAATATTGAAATGAATGAAATGGAGAGGAAATATTTTGGATTACTTTGTAATATTGTTTTATAGAAAATGTATTCCTAGAATGCTGTGTGATGAAAGTGTTAATGAACCACTCTCTTAGGTTCTTGCCTTTTTTTAAATGAAAGAAACAGCAATGAGCAGTTTGTTTTATTTCATTCCTGTCTGAGTAGAGAATGTTAAACCTGTTGTAATGTGGCTTATTATAGTAAGACATATTTGAGTTTACCAAGGAGAGGTAAATGACCTATGCTGTAGTCCCACTTCTACCTGTGTACAGGAAAGTTTCATTTCCGCTTTGTAAAACAGAGAGAACTTTGTTCACCTCTTAGGAGATGCTACATTGTGTAAACTCTTTGAAAACAACTATAAGATGCTAGAAAGACCTCTGCCCTTGAAAAATATAAAATTCTCTTAAGATTCCTTAAAGGGAACAAAATTGGGATTTACTTAGGAGCAAACAATTCTGATGAACTTTTTCCTTAAAAAACCTGTGACACTTTTCTGCTGAATTATGATCTCTCTATTTTGTTACGATAGATGCCTGAGATTTTGTTGTCTATGGTTTCTTCTAGTATTTTTATGGTCTAATGACTTACATTAAAGTCTTTTATCCATTTTGAGTTTATTCTAGTATATGGTATAAGGTGGTGGTATAGTTTCATTTTTTTGCATGTTGTATCTCTTCAATTTTCCCAGCACCATTTATTGAAGAGACTGTCTTGATTCCATTGTGTATTCTTGCCTTCTTTTGTTAAATATTAATTGAGCGTGATGTCTTAGGTTGATTTCTGGGTTCTCTGTTCTGTTCCATTGATCTATATGCCTGTTCTTGTGCCAGTAGCAGGCTGTTTTGAGTACAGTGGCTTTGAAGTATAATTTGATATCTGGTATTTTGATTCCTTCAACTTTGTTCTTCTTTCTCAAGATTGCTGCGGCTATTCAAGATCTTTTTTGGTTCCATATAAATTTTTGGAGTATTTGTTGTAGATCTGTGAAATAGTGCTGTTGTTATTTTAATAGGGATTGCATTGGATATGTAGATTGCTTTGGGTAGTATGGACATTTTAATGATGTTAATCCTACAAATCCATGAACATGATATATTCTTCTACTTGTTCATATCTTCCTCAATCTCTTTTTTTCAATATCCTGTAGTTTTCCGAGTACAAGTCTTTTACAACTCCTTGGTTAAGTTATTCCTAAGTATCTTAATTTTTTTTGTTGCAGTGGTAAATGAAAATAATTGTTTAGTTTCTTTTTTTGTGAATTCACTATTGGTGTGTAAAAATTCCATTGATTTCAATTTTGTACCTTGCTGCAATGCCAAATTCACTTATTAAATCTAGTAATTTTTTGATTACTAGTCTTTAGGGTTTTCTGTGTACAATATCATGTCATCTTAGAATAATGACAGTTTTATCTCCTCCTTTCCAATTTGGATGCCTTTTATTTCTTCTTGTCTGATCCCTGTGGCTACAACTTCCAGGACTATTTTGAATGAGAGTGGTGAAAGCAGACATTCCTATCTTGTTCCTGTTCTTAGGGGAAATGGTCTTAGTTTTGCCCATTGAGTATGATGTTCGCTGTAGGTTTGTCATGCATGGCCTTTATTATGTTGAGGTATGATCCCTCTATTCCCACTTTGCTGAGAGTTTTTATCAACAGTGTGTGTTGGATTTTGTCAAATGAGTTTTTTGTGTCTATTTATAGGATCATGTGATTTTTGTCTTTCAGTTTATTTATGTGATATATCATGTTTATTGACTTGTGAATTTTGTACCAGCCTTGCATCCATGGAATAAATCCCACTTGGTCATGATCTTTTTAATATATTGCTGGATTCAAATTGCTAATATTTTGTTGGTGGTTTTAGCATCCATGTTCATCTAGGATATTGGCCTGCAATTCTCTTTCCGTATGGTGTCTTTATTTGTTTATGGGATTAGGATAATGTTGGCCTCATAGAAAGAAGTTCAAAGTGTTGCTTCCTCTTGAAATTTTTGAAATAGTTTTGAGGAGTATAGGTGTTAGTTCTTTGAATGTTTGGTAAGACTACCCTGTGAAGCCATCTGGACTAGGATTTTGTTTTCTGGGAATTTTTAAATTACTGATTCAGTTTTATCCATTGTTATTGGCCTATTCAGGTTTTCCTGATTCTGTTTTTAGAGGTTTTATTTTTCTAGGAATTTGTCCATTTCATCCACATTGTTAGCTTGTTGGCATTTCGTTGTTCATAGTATTTTCTTACAATTCTTTGTGTTGCTATGGTATCAGTTGTTACTTTGCTGCTTTCATTTTTTATTTTACTTATTTGGGTCCTCTCTTTGTTTCTTGATGAGTCTGGCTAATGGTTCATCAATCTTGTTTACCTTTTCAAAGAACCAGCTCTTGGCTTCATTGATCTTTTGTACTTTTTTTGGTCTCTATGTCATTTATTTTTGCTCTAATCTTTATTATTTCCTTCCTTCTACTTACTCTGGGCTTTTCTTGTTGTTCCCTTTCTAGTTCTATAAGTTGTAGGGTTAAATAGTTTATTATTAATTTTTGTTGTTTTTTTGATCTAGGCCTGTAGTGCTGTGTACTGTATTTTCTGGCGTATAAGACGACTTTTTAACCCAGGAAAATCTTCTCAAAAGTCGGGGTCGTCTTATACGCTGGTGTCATCTTATAGGGCGGGTATACCCCAAACTCTACATTTTAACTGGAAAAGTTGGGCGTCGTCTTATACTCCCAGTCGTCTTATACGCCGGAAAATACGGTACTTCCTTCTCAGGACTGCTTTTGCTCTGCCCCAGAGATTTTTGGTTGTTGTGTATGTGCATTTTCATTTGCTTCCAGGAAGTTTTTTTATTTCTTCCTTGATGTCATTGATAACCCATTCATTGTTTAATAACTTGCTATTTAGCCTCCATTTGTTTGAATGTTTTTGGGTGTTTTTAATATAGTTGATTTCTAATTTCATTCCACGTGGTCTGAGAAGACGTTGATATTATTTCAGTCTTCTTGAACTTGTAGACACTTGTTTTGTGTCCTAACTTGTGGTCTGTTTTTGAGAATGACCCATGTGCACTTGAGAAGAATGTATATTCTGTCTCTTTGAGGTGAAGTCTATATATATATAAAAGGCTAATATGCTAAGTGTCTTGACTGTCTGACTGGTCGCTATGATGCACACTGACCACCAGGGGGCAGACGCTCAACTCGGGAGCTGCGAGCTGCAGTGACTTAGCAACGGTGGTACTTGGGTGACTCACCCGGAAACCAGAGAGGAGGGAGCCAGATTCCTCTCGGGGCTGCACATTTCCACCTTCAGCCATGGGTTATGTTGTTGCTGGGGCACTGTCTTTCAGAATCTGGTTTACTGCACACTTGCATTTGTGTTCCACACCCTGTACAAAAACAACTTTGCAGAGTGCCCTCTCACATTCCAGGAACCCTCGGGGGATGTTGGAGAGCTGGTTTCGGCCCGATCCCCGCAGGCTAGGTCAAGGAACCCCACCTGCTGGAGGGACTCCGCTCATTCTACAGACGTCAGGGAGGGACTGCGGGAGGTTGGCTCCAGGGTGGGTCTGGCTCATCTTGCCCAGTCCCACCCCGCTGGCCACCTTCTAATTAATTTCCTTTCAATGTGCACGAATCCCGTGCACCGGGTCACTAGTGTTTTATAAATGTCAATTAAATCCAGCTGATCCATTGTGTCACTTAGAGTTACTGTTTCCTTGTTGATTTTTTTTGTCTGGGAGATGTATCCAGTGAAGTCAGAGGGGTATGAACAATATATGACTACTAGAGGCCTGGTGCATGAAAATTCGTGAACTCTTGGGGGGCGGTCACTCAGCCAGGCCTGTGCCCTCTCGCGGTCCAGGACCCCTCGGGAGATGTCCACCTGCCGGCTTAGGCCCTCTTCCCCGGGGATTGGGCCTAAGCTGGCAGTCAGACATCCTCTGGCAACAGAAGCAGGAGAGGCTCCCGCCACTGCTGCTGTGGTAACCAGCCATGAGGTGGCTTCTGGCTGAGCGGCTCTCCCCCTGTGGAAGCACACTGACCACCAGGGGACAGCTCCTGTGTTGAGCATCTGCCCCCTGGTGGTCAGTGTGTGTCATAGTGACCGGTCGTTTTGTCGTTAGGATCAATTTGCATATTACCCTTTTATTATATAGGATGTTTCCTTAAAATCCTCCAGAAGTTCTTTTATGTATTTACTAGAGGCCTGGTGCACGAAATTCGTGCACGGAGGGGGGTTGTCCCTTAGCCCAGCCTGTACCCTCTTCAATCTGGGACCCCTCAAGGGATGTCCGACTGCCCGTTTAGGCCCGATCCTTGGGATCGGGCCTAAACGGGCAGTCGGACATCCCTCTCACAATCCAGGACTGCTGGCTCCCAACTGCTTGCCTGCCTGCCTGCCTGATTGCCCCTAACCGCTTCTGCCTGCCTCTCACAATCCAGAACTGCTGGCTCCCAACTGCTTGCCTGCCTGCCTTCCTGATTGCCCCTAACCGCTTCTGCCTGCCAGCCTGATCACCCCCTAACCACTCTGCTGCCAGCCTGTTTGCCCCCAACTTCCCTCCTCTGCCGGCCTGGTCACCCCTAACTGCCCTCTCCTGCAGGGTTGATCACCTCCAAGTGCCCTCCCTTGCAGGCTTGGTCCCTCTCAACTGCCCTCCCTTGCAGGCCAGGTACCTCCCAACTGCCCTCTCCTGCTGGCCATCTTGTGGTGGTGATCCTGTGTCCACATGGGGGCAGGATCTTTGACCACATGGGGGCAGCTATATTGTGTGTTGCAGTGATGATCAATCTGTATATTACTCTTTTATTAGATAGGATAGAGGCCTGGTACAGGGGTGGGGGCCAGCTGGTTTGCCCTGAAGGGTGTCCCTGATCAGGGTGGGGTACCCTTGGGGTGTGGGGCGGCCTGAGCAAGGGGCCTGTGGTGGTTTGCAGGCCAGCCACGCCCCCTGGCAACGCAAGCGGAGGCCCTGGTATCTGGAATTTATTTTCCTTCTACAATTGAAACTTTGTAGCCTGGAGCAGAGCCAAGCCTGGGGCTCCCTCCGAGGCCCGAAGCCATTTGTGTTGGGGTTATAATTGAAACTTTGCTGCCTTAAGCGGGTGGGCCTGGCCAGAGTGTGTGGAAAGCTTTGCTTCCCCTGTTGCCAGCAGCAACCCTGGCCTGCTCTCTCAAGCTCCATTCTGCCGCCATTTGTTTGAATTTGTTTACCTTCTATAATTGAAACTTTGTAGCTTGAGTGGAGGCTTAGGCCTGCAACGGCTGGCAGAAAGCTTGGCTTCCTCTGTTACCTAGGAAACCTTGCTCTCTGTGGCTGTAGCCATCTTGCTTTGGGTTAATTTGCATGCTCGCTCTGATTGGATGCTGGGCGTGGCTTGTGGGCGTGGCTTGTGGGTGTGTCGGAGGTATGGTCAATTTGCATATTTGTCTATTATTAGATTAGACTAGGTGTAGCGGTTTATAATGCGGATTTTTTAAAATAGATGGAGTTACACATATGTTGATATATATGCGATTTGATATGTATGCTATTTTGTTGTATTGACAACAGATTTGAAAACTTCACTTCATATCTCAAATTTTCTGAAGGTGTTAACATTATAGATATTTTTACACTTAAAAATGTCAAATTTTGCGCCAAAAAGCATCTGCGGGAAGTTTTAATTCATTACTTTATTTTGAAGAAAAGTGCTGCTGAAAGTTATTGTAGATTTTGGGAAGCTTATGGTGAACGTGCTCCATCTCAAGATACTTGTGAACTCTGATTTAAACACTTTGAAATTTATGATTTCAATGTGAAAGACAAAGAATGTCCAGGTCAATTTGAACCATGCTTTGATTGTAAAACGACCAGAATGGGCCAGAAGACACAGCCAAGTAATTTTGCTTCATGATAGTGCACCATCACACACTTCAAAACCAGTTAAAGACACGTTGAAAGATCTTGCCTGGGAAGTATTAACCCTCCCGCCGTATTCACCAGACCTTGCTTCTTCAGATGACCACTTGTTCCGATCACTGGCACACGCCTTTTCTGCAAAGCACTTCAAAACTTACGAAGAAGTGGAAAATTGGGTCTCTGAATGGTTTGCCTCAAAACAAGAAAAGTTCTATTGGGACGGTATCCACAAATTACCTGAAAGATGGGGGAAACGTGTAGCTAGCAATGGACATTACTCTGAATAAAGCACTTTTGATGTTTCTCTTGAAATTATTGTGTTTTTCTTTGATTTCAAAATCTACATTATTAACTGGTACACCTAGTAGGTGCTCCTATATTGGGTGCATATGTTATAGAAGATTGGAGAAAAACAAGCTATGCTTAGAGAAATGGAGTTATAATTTATTATTATTATGTTCAGGCCCAGAGAAAAATGCCTTTCAAATTCTGAGCAGCAACATAGAGGAAGCTGTTCCTTTTTATATCTTTCCCAGTCCTTCGTTTCCCAAATATGGGCTTTTCTGGTCCCCTTTGCAAGTTCTTTTTTTTTTTTTTTAATATATTTTGTTGATTTTTTTTTTTTTTACAGAGAGGAAGGGAGAGGGATCGTTAGAAACATCGATGAGAGAGAAACATCCATCAGGTGCCTCCTGCACATCCCCTACTGGGGATGTGCCTGCAACCAAGGTACCTGGCCTTGACCGGAATCGAACCTGGGACCCTTCATTTCGCAGGCAGATGCTCTATTCATTGAGCCAAACTGGTCAGGGTCCCTTTGCAAGTTCTTAAAGAGCCCTGTGTGCTGGGGCTTTGATACCTCAACTAAAGGCCTGACCTGGCCCCAGCACTGATAACTTCATCTGGGGATGGCTTATAACCTCTCTAAAATGGGAGTAAACAGGTCTTGCAGGACCAGACAATTAAAGGGGCAGTGACTAGATTCAGATTGCTAGCCCCCCAAAATGTCTCTTTTTCCCCATCACATATATGTGTACCAGGGTTATGTCTTCTTGCTGGGTAAATCCCTTTAGTATTATGTAGTGACCTTAGTGTTCACTTGTGATGGCCTTCATTTTGAAGTCTATTTTGTCAGATAGGAGTATTGCTACCCCAGCTTTTTTTTTTTTTTTTTTTTTATTCCCATTTGACTGGAAATATTTTTTCCATCCTTTAACTCTCATCCTGTGAGCCTTCTGTTTTGAGGTAGGTCTCTTGTAGATAGCATATAATTGGATCATGTTTTCTTTATCCATTCAGCTACCCTATATCTTTTGATTGGAGCATTTATTCAATTTACATTTAAGGTTATTATTGAAAGGTACTTATTTATTGCCATTTTAATTCTGTATGCCTATGGTTCTCTTTCTCTCTCTATTCTTCTCATTACAGCAGTCCCTTTAGCATTTCTTGTAATGCTGGCTTGATGGTGATGTACTCCTTTAGCCTTTTTGTCATGGAAGCTCTTTTTTTCAACATCTATTTTGAAAGATAACCTTGGTGCATATAGTAATCTTGGTTTCAGATCCTTGCTTTTCATTACCTTGAGTACTTCATGCCATTCCCTTCTGGCCTATGGAGTTTCTGTTGAGAAGTCAGCTGAGAGCCTTATGGGAGCTCCTTTATAGATAACAAATTGCTTTTCTCTTGCTGCCTTTAAGACTCTCTCTTTGTCTTTAACTTTTGGTGTTTTAATTATGATGTGTCTGGGTATGGGCATGTTTGGGTTCTTCTTGCTTGGGACTCTGTGACTCCTGAACTTGTGTGACTTTTTCCTTAACCAGGTAAGGGAAGTTTTCTGCCATTACTTCTACAAACATGTTCTCTATCACTTGCTAGTTTTTTCTCCTTCTGGTATTCCACTTAGGTGAATATTGTTCTGTTTCATGTTGTCTTACAGTTCCCTTAAGCTGTCCTATTTTTTAATTGTTTTTGGTTTTGGTTTTTTGAGGAATTTTTCCCCACTCTGTCTTCTAATTCACTGATCTGATCCTCAGCTTCTCCCAATCTGCTGTGTTTTCCACTGTGTTCTTTATTAGTGCTATGTCATTTATTTCTGACTGTTCTTTTTGCATAGTTACTATGTCTTTTCTCATGCTGTTGAGCATATTTGCCACCATTATTCTGAACTCTATATCACATAAATTTCTTATCTCCATTTCACTTATCTCTTCTTAGAATTCTCTTTTTCTTTCATTTGGGGCTTGTTTTTTATCTTCCCATTTTGGCTGCCTTTTGTGTTTGTGTCTGTGTAGTATGTAGAACTGCTAGGACAGTGGTTCTCAATCTTTCTAATGCCGCGACCCTTTAATACAGCTCCTCATGTTGTGGTGACCCCCAACCATAAAATTATTTTCGTTGCTACTTCATAACTGTAATTTTGCTACTGTTATGAATCGTAATGTAAATATCTGTGTTTTCCGTTGGTCTTAGGCGACCCTGCTAGCGGTTCACAACCTGACCCACAGGTTGCGGCATTAGGAAGGTTGAGAACCACTGTCCTAGGACTTCTAATATCTAGTGCAGTACATTGTCAGACCCTGTATTTGACTAGCCCTGAGTCCCCTGTTTGGAGCGATCAGCAATCCACAGCCTGTGGCTCCTCTGCTGGGGCTGGGTGCCTTTGGAAAGGACTAGAATGTGCACCAGGGTCTGCTTTTCCTATCCCTGGGCCAGAAGGAGGTCAGGCAAAGACTCAAAGCCTCAGGAGATCCACCTCCATCTTGCACTCTGAGTGTTCTCAGCCTTGATTGTGCTCAGGCTATCAACCGCAGAGTGGGGAAGAGGTCTTCCAACAGCATGGGACAACTGCCTTTCCCCCAGTCAAAACCACCTGGACTGCAAAGATCCTCGGGGGAAAGATCGCCACGGCTTGAGGGAATGACTCAGCACAGGAAACTGAGGTGGCTGCCCTCAGTGCTACAAACCCAGAACCCCCAACCATGGACTCTCCTCACATGGCTGCAGTCCACTCTGCCCTCCCTCTGCTGGAGCCCCAGGTGAGTGGCTGCATACAAGATTTTGTGCATTGGCCCTTTAAGAGGCATTTCCAGCCCTCTCTCCCTGAAAAGCAGTCCTATTAGTTTCACAGCCAGATGTTACTGGGTAGCCTTCTGAGTTCTGGTGCTCTCTGCTGGGGCACCCAGCCTGGGGATTAGACCCCAGAGTTCTCCGGGGGAATCCCCCCATAGCTGAGATATCCCTCTGGAACTTCCCAGTTGCTGTCTATGGGAGCCTAGCCACCCCTTTCTTGTCTCCACGCTTCCTACCAGTCTCTGTGAGGTCTCCACTTTCTGTCCTTGGTTATCAGGGTTCTCTCCAGCTAGAACTCAGTTGATTTGTCAGCGTTGTTTTTCTGCATTTCAGTTGTATTTCCAGTTTGGTCCTGGGAGAGTGTCAGTGTAGCTTCCACTTACTCCACTGCCATTTTTAATCCTCTTTTTTTATTTTTAGATTCCACATATAAGTGAAACTCTACGGTATTTGTTGTTCTCTGTCTGATTCATGTAGACAGATACCAAAGAAATGGTTACTAGAGAGGAAAGGGTGAGGAGATGGATGAAAAGGTGAGGGGTAACATAGTCAATCATACTGTTTAAGTTTGTTTGGTGACAGGTGCCTACTAGAAATAGTGGGATGATTACATTGTAAGATAAAAAAAAATCAAATCACTGTATGATACACCTGAAACTAATATAACCAATAATATAACATTGTATACCAACTATCTATAATAATAAAAGCGTGATATACTAATTAGGTCAGACGTCCTCCTGGATGTCCTTCCTTCGGGACAAAGCTGCAGCGGACATCCTGGAGGAAGCTGGTGCTGTGAGGGAAGCATGGGCCCAGGTGCCTGCCAGCGGCCGGAAGGAAACCTGTTTCCCCGGTGTCAGAGGGAAGCCGGCAGCTGGGGGAAGGCCTAATGTTGCACAGGTTTTGTGCACCAGGCCTCTAGTCTATAATAATAAAAGCGTGATATGCTAATTAGACCGGATGACCTTCCGGACAAAGCCGTCGCAGTGGGGGCCAAGGTAGAGGCAGCTGCTGCAGCGGCCGGAGCTGAGCCCCTTGTACGAATTTTGTGCATCGGGCCTCTAGTACTTAAATAAAAAATTAAAAAAATAAATACAGGTTTGTCTAACTTCAAAGTCATGTTTTTGTACTTCATCATGTTGCTTTGAGAATGTGTGTGTGTGTATGTGTGTGAGCATTCAGGGAACTTCTTGGGGCTAGAAGGAAAGAAAGCAGTGACTCAAGGGTGCTAGGGAGAGGGACTTGGGGACCAGGGGCAGGAAATGACTCTCTTCGTAGTCATCTAGCTGAGGTAAGTCCTGCAGGTAAAGTATAACTTGTCTCCTCCAAGCTCTACAGCAGCGCCCTTTCCAGCTCTATGGCTGGAGGAGCTAATTTTCAGCGGACGAAGAAGGTTGAGTCTAGGTTGCATTACTGGGGAAGAGATGTTTCTGGTGGATTAAACTGGAACTTAGAAAGTATTTTCCCATGAAGCATTGCTGAGTGCTTATTAAACAACTAGAGGCCCGGTGAATGAAATTTGTGCATGGGGGGGGGGGGTGTCCCTCAGCCCAGTCTGCACCCTCTCCAATCTGGGACCCCTCGAGGGATGTCCGGTAGGATCGGGCCTAAACGGGCAGTCGGACATCCTTCTCACAATCCAGGACTGCTGGCTCCCAACTTCTTGCCTGCCTGCCTTCCTGATTGCCTCTAACCGCTTCTGCCTTCCAGCCTGATCACCTCCTAACCACTCCCCTGCCAGCCTGATTGATGCCTAACTGCTCCCCTGTAAGCTTGGTCACCCCTAACTGCTCTCCCCTGCAGGCCTACATCCCCCCACCCCCCAACTGCCCTTCCCTGCAGGCCCGGTCGCCCCTAACTTCCCTGCTCTGCCAGCCTGGTTGCCCCTAACTGCCCTCCCCTGCAGGCTTGGTTGCCCCCAAATGCCTTCCCCTGCTTGCCTGATTGCCCCCAACTGTCCTCCCCTGCAGGCCTGATCCCTCCCAACTGCCCTCCCCTACTGGCCATCTTGTGGTGGCCATCTTGTGGGTTGGAGTGATGGTTAATCTGCATATTACTCTTTTATTAGATAGGATAGAGGCCTGGTGCACGGGTGGGCACTGGCTGGTTTGCCCTGAAGGGTGTCCCGGATCAGGGTGGGGGTTACCTTGGGACATGGGGCGGCCTGAGCGAGGGGCCTGTGGTGGTTTGCAGGCTGGCCACACCCCCTGGCAACCCAAGCAGAGGCCCTGATATCTGGGATTTATTTATCTTTTATAGTTGAAACTTTGTAGCCTTGAGCAGAGCCAAACCTCCTGCTTGCTCCGTGGCTGCAGCCATCTTTGTTGGGATTTATTTATCTTCTATCATTGAAACTTTGTAGCCTTGAGTGGAAGCCTGGGCCATCCAGGGTGTGCGGAAAGCTTGGCTTCCTCCATTGCCGTGGAAGCCCAAGCCTCCTGCTCATTCCGTGGCCGCAGCCATCTTGGTTGGGTTAATTTGCATACTCGTTCATGATTGGCTGGTGGGCGTGGCTTGTGTGGCGGAGTGATGGTTAATTTGCATATTACTCTTTTATTAGATAGGATTTGTCGTGAGTATTCTGTATAGTTTATTAAGAGTTGAAGACATTTATGGGTTGCCCTTAGAACCTAACTATTTATAATAGTATTTCTATAGGGAAATATATTCTAAGTTTTCAAAAAATAAATTGAAAAAGAACTTTAGAATACACATTTCTATAAGGTTGGGGATGGCCAGATATCTGGTTTTTGCTGTGAATGTTTCTTTAGAAGTATTAGGATGTTGTGGCTGCAACTTCCAGAAATGTCTCTGGCTCCTTATCTTGTATTAGATTGTGCTTAGATTATATGTCACAACTGGGTCACTTCAGCTCAATGGATGGTGGTAGGGAGGAGCGAATTTTTTATTCAGAAATTTTGATTAGGTCGGGAGTGTGTACCCTAGTTTCTCCCTGGCTAATTCAGCATAGCTCATTTCATTGTAGGGAATTTTGCATTACCACAATGGACTTGAAGCCTGATTGGTAGGCACTAACCTGTCATTCCACTTACAAAATCTGATTTAATAGTTTGCTGTACATCTCTCTGCCAAATTATTTATCTTTATTTCTCTTCAGTTAATATTCTTTAAGCTTTTTCTAATTTCCATACTTCTCACTTGGGGTTGTTAGTAGAAATGGGAGGTTGAAGAAAGAAAAAAGGTATAGTTTTAGAAACATTTTGTGTGGTATAAGTTTCTTCATAATTCTGACTGGAATAAAAAAGAACATAAGGCAGTTTTCCCAATATACCTGTTTTCTGTAGGATTTGCTTAAGGAAACATGCTACATATAAATATGTATACATCTAGGAGAAGATGGTTACAGTAAAGTTGAATATTACTTAGATTAGATTTTTAGCTTTTTAAATGGAAAGTCATATCCATCAAAATTGCTCTTAAAATTTCTTAAATATGCTAATAAAGTAGAATGTATAGTTCTGTGTGTTTTATATAGTGCTCCTTGAGACCAGCTGTGCTAGACCAAAGGAAGAAACGAAAGGAAAGTCTGTGTATAAATGACTGATATTCAAATCATTCTGTCTGTTAAAAAATAAAGGTGATGATGTAGGTGATACAAACAACGTTAATGCTTCATGAAGCGGACAACTTATTTGGAGAACTGCAAAATGAGATGGAAGACAAGAAGCTATTATAGAAGAAAGAATCAAGAACAAAGAAGAAAAAAATAAAATATATCCGATTGGCAGGGGCCCCATAGTCAACTTTGTTTTGGGCTAGAAGGAATAAGAAAGTAAAGTGCAGGGTGGGTTTGGTGTCTGGGGATTGGCTGGCTGAGGGAATATACTGCATTCTGGTCAAGCAGAGCACTTACAGGGACACAAAAATTATCACCTAAGTTCTAATTAGCTTATTTGACACCTGGGATAGGAACACTTACATCTTGAGTCTAGAAATTTATTTCAACAGTAGTGACCCAGTTGTGCACATTGAAAAGAAATTAATTAGAAGGTAAGGTGGCTAGCGGGGCGGGACTGGGCGAGATATGCCAGAAACCTCCTGCAGTCCTTCCCCCACCAGCCACACCTGGGGTGGTACCGTGGTTTGAAGGGCAACTGCGGAGTGAGCAGGGTCCCTTCAGCAGGTGGAGTTCCTTGGCCTGGCCTGTGGGGATCGGGCTGAAATCGGCTCTCTGAAATCCCTCGAGAGGGATTCCAGAGTGCGAGAGGGCACTCTGCAAAGTTGCTGTCGTACCGGGCAGTAAATCCACAGTGCCCCAGCAACAACATAACCCATAGCCAAAGGTGGAATCACGTGGCCCCGTGAGGAATCTGGCTCCCTCCTCTCTGGTTTCAGGGTGCGTCACCCGAGAACTACTGTTGCCAAGTCACTGCAGCTTGCATCTCCTGTGTTGAGCGTCTGCCCCCTGGTGGTCAGTGTGCATCATAGCTACCCATCGAATGGACACTTAGCATATGAGCCTTTTATATATGTAGACGAGTGGCATGGTGCGCAGATTCGTGCACATTGAAAGGAAATTAATTAGAAGAAATATTTTAATATCGCTATTCACCCTTATATAATGGAACTATCAACCAAATTCACAATCAACAATGACAGATTGAAACACACATGTGATTGGCGCCAATGAGAGCTTTATATGTATTGTGCATGTGTGAGTCAACTTAGCCTTTTATATAAATAGAACTAGAGCAGTAGTGCACGAATTTGTGCATGGGTGGGGTCCCTAGGCCTGGCCAGTGATAAGGACTGATGAGGTCCAGGCCAATCAGGGCCTGCCAGCTGGGGGAAGGGACAGGATGCAGGAGGTTGCCCATTGGCCCCAAGGAGGAAGCTGGTCCTTGGCCCCTGGGTAAGGGGCTGCATCCGCCACCACCTATCCCGGGTTTTCTGTCCCAGCCTGGGGCCAAAGGCCCCAGCAGGGTTGGTAGAAGAGGCGACAGTAGGCAAGCTGGGGACGGAAGGAACTGATGTTGACGCCGCTGGCCAGACAGCTGCAAGAGGTTGGATGTGGAAGCAACTGACGACTGGGGGCAGCTCCTGTGTTGCGGTTTGCCCCCTGGTGATCAGTGTGCGTCATAGTGACTGGCCGACCGGTCGTTCCGGTTCCGGTCTCTGCTTAGCCTTATATAGATAGATAGATAGATAGATAGATAGATAGATAGATAGATAGATAGATAAACTTGCTTAATTAGACCTGCTTTCTGATTTAGGTAAACTTTTTCCAGCCCAGTGAAGCACCCCAACTTCCCTTTCAGGTAATTGTCAGCAACACAGCAGTAAATATCAACACGGAGCACATTATTATTATAGATCATGCAGGGAGAACAAAGGGTAAAATATTTAAGTGCAGCAGTGTTTGACTATTTTCTGCGTAGTGAGAAAACCTGAAGTCATTTTCAACATCCACCATTTCTTCTTTTAAGTGGGGTCAAGTTTCTAAACTTTCTAAATCTCCATTTTCCGGCTAATGAAAAGAAACTAGGATTTCACTGTGTCTCCTATCTACATACTGCAGGACTTCTGTGAGGATCAAATGAGACGAGGCACAGGAAAACACTTCACAGACATTTGGTTAAAGTGTGAAATGTTTGCACCTGGCTATAAAGTCATGTTCCTGGGCTGAAGAAATGGCGAGTAGGGTAGTTGCTAGGGAGAGGAAGCCGGATGTTGTTACGTGATGTCATTACTCGGTACCCACAGTGACTGTTTCTGGGCTGTGTACCACATTTTGCATCATGGGGTCCTGGCATTGGCTGCAGTTTGGTGGACTGTTGCTCCGGGATGGTGGTGGGGCCTGTGTCCCACTTGGGGGAAGCTGAGTTGTGCTTTTTGGGAGCCAGGTTCCCGATGCCAGTGTGTGTCACGGCAGCTCCTGTGTTGAGCGCCTGCCCCCAGATGGTCAGTGCGCATCATAGTGACTGGTCGGACACTTAGCATATTAGCCTTTTATAAATAGACTAGAGGTCTGGTGCACAGAATTTGTGCACTTGGGGCATTTCTCAGCTCAGCCTGTGCCCTTTCGCAGTCTGAGAGCCCTCGGGGGATGTCCGACTGACGGCTTAAGCACGGGGAGTGGACCTAAGCTGTCAGTCGGATATCCTTAGCATTGCCACAGATGCAGGAAAGGCTCTCACCACAGCTGCTGCACTTGCCACCCGTGATACTGGCTCTGGCTGAGCGGTGCTCCGCCTGTCGGAGTGCACTGACCATCAGAGGGCAGCTCCTTCATTGAGCGTCTGCCCCCTGGTGGTCAGTGCGTGTCATATCGACCTGTTTTTCTGCCATTCGGTCGGTTTGCATATTAGCCTTTTATTACATAGGATGAGAGGCCCAATGCAAGAAATTCGTGCAAGAGTAGACCTTCCTTCCCCCAGCTGCCTGCACCAGCTTCCTTCTGGCACCCGGGACTCAGACTTCCCTCCAGATGCCGGCAGGCACCCGGTATCCGGGCTTCGCTCCGGCTTCAACAGGCACCCGGAAACGGGGCTTCCCTCTGACCACCGACAGGCACCCGGGACCTGTGCTTCCCTCTTAGGCCCGGCTTCGTCTAGAAGGACGTCCGGAAGGATGTCCAGTCTAGGTAGCATGTTACACTTTTATTATTATAGTTGTTCGTAATAAAACCTTCACATCTCTAAGAGTAAATGGGGAGTAATGGGGAATTAAGTGTTCTGCCAGCTTACAGGGCTTTGTTGCATTCTGTTTTTTTATTTGAAGCTTATATAGCCTTAATATATCTTTAAAAGCTTGTTGTAAGGATTAAATCAGATAATATTTGCTTGGCACATTGTAGATGTTTAACAAACATATGCTGGATTGGAATCAAAATGTCACAGGTAGTACCATGGCTTACTGATCAATTAGATTCTTCCTGTGTTTTCACAAATTTTTGCAAAATTAGACTTGCCAGTGCTAAAATAAGAGATAGTAATTATTTTTTCTTGGTGTCCTTAGGATGAATTCAGTGATGTCATCGATATTAAGGATCCAGATTTTACTTCTGCAGCTGAACGCAGGCAGAAACGCCTGGCTGCTGAGCTGGCCAAATTTGATCCTGATCATTATCTGTGAGTATTGAGTTTTTTGAGGATTAAATAATTTACTTGACATTTATTTATAAATTTTGAGTGTTTTTTTAACTATGTTAGGTATGTGCTTTTTGGATTCTGGAAATTAGCAAAGGCTTAAAGCCTTAATTGACAATCTGAATTAACTTACCACTGTAAAAACCTTTGCGATGTTTGTAGAATGTTGCTTCTTAGAAGTTCATTCTAGCAGAGAACATACTTCTTTGAGGTTTTTCTATCCAGGCTTAAAAATAGAACACTGAATCCAAACATAGTTGCACTTTTTAAAGTATGCTTTTTGTTATGATTAATGGTCTTTATGAATTTAAATCTACATTTTCTGCATTTCTTGGCTGATCTAGGATTTTCCTAACACTTTCACCCACTGCACCAGTATCTAGTTTCAAATTAATAAATAATTACTTTCTATAGTAGGGTATAAATAAAATCTAGTTGTAAGTTTTGTTGCATTTTATTCCCTACCTGCATTAATTGTGTCTTTAACCATAATGCATCTCTATGAGGCTTAAATTTGCCCAAGGGCCTTATTTAAGCCTATTTAATAAAAGGGTAATATTCAAATTGATCATCATTCCAACACACAAGATGGCTGCCCCCATGTAGTCAAAGATGGCCACCCCCATGTGGACACAAGATGGCCACCACAAGATGGTCAGCAGGGGAGGACAGTTGGGGGTGACCAGGCCTCCAGGGAAGGGCAGTTGGGAGGGACCAGGCCTGCAGGGGAGGGTAGTTGGGAGGGAACAGGCCTGCAGGGAGGGGCAACCAGGCTGGCAAGGGAGGGCAGTTAGGGTTGACCGGGCCAGCAGAGGAGGGCAGTTGGGGGCGACCAGGTCTGCAGGGGAGGACAGTTGTGGGGGACTCAGGCCTTCAGGGTAGGGCAGTTGGGGGGCACCGAGGCCTGCATGGGAGGGCAGTTGGGGGCGACCAGGCCTGCAGGGGAGGGCAGTTGTTGGCGACCAGCCCAGCAGAGGAGGGCAATTAGGGACTACCAGGCTGGTAAGGGAGGGCAGTTAGGGGTGACCAGGCCGGCAGGGGAGGGCAGTTAGGGGTGACCAGGCTGGCAGGGCACAGCAGTTAGGGTCAGTTGGGCTGGCAGGGTAGCATTTAGGCGTCGATCAGGCTGGCAGGGGTGTGGTTAAGGGGTGATCAGGCTGGCAGGCGGAAGTGGTTGGGGCAATCAGGCAGGCAAGCAGGCGAGCGGTTGGGAGCCAGCAGTCCTGGATTGTGAGAGGGATGTCCGACTACCCGTTTAGGCCTGATCCCACCAGGACTATGCAAGACTGGCCGGACATGCCCTGGAACATTCCCGCGGTCCCTCCCCAGCCCCGATCGTGCACCCGTGGGATACCTCGGCCTGGCCTGTGCCCATGCAGGTGTCTATTCTGTCTAATAAAAAAGTAGTATGCAAGTTAACCATCACTCCACTACACTCACAAGCCATGCCCACCAGCCAATCAGGAGCGAGTATGCAAATTATCCAAACTAAGATGGATGTGGCCACGGAGCAAGCAGGAGGCTTGGGTTTCCCTGGCGATGGAGGAAGCCAAGCTTCCTGGCCTGCTCTGGCCTCCACTCAAGGCTACAAAGTTTCAATTATAGGAGATAAATAAATCCCAACAAAAATGGCTGCGGCCACGGAGTAAGCAGGAGGCTTAGCTCTGCTCAAGGCTACAAAGTTTCAATGGTAGAAGATAAATAAATCCCAGATTCTAGGGCCTCTGCTTGGATCGCCAGGGGGCGTGGCTGGCCTGCAAACCACCACAGGCCCCTCGCCCAGGCCGCCCCACGCCCCAAGGGAACCCCCACCCTGATCCAGGACACCTTTCAGGGCAAATCAGCCAGCCCCCACCTGTGCAACAGGCCTCTATCCTATCTAATAAAAGAGTAATTTGCAAATTGACCATCACTCTAACACATAAGATGGCTACCCCTATGTGGTCAAAGATCCTGCCCCCATGTGGACACAAGATGGCCGCCACAAGATGGCCAGCAGGGAAGGGCAGTTGGGAGGGACCAGGCCTGCAAGGGAGGGCAGTTGGAGGTGATCAAGCCTGCAGGGGAAGGCAGTTAGGGGTGATCAGGCCGGCAGGGGAGTAAAGTTGTGGGCAATAAGGCTGGCAGGGAGCAGTTAGGCATCAATCAGGCTGGCAGTGGAGTGGTTAGGGGTGATCAGGAATGCAGGCAAGAAAGCAATTGGGAGCCAGCAGTCCTGGATTGTGAGAGGGATGTCCGACTGCCCATTTAGGTCCGATCCTTCCAGGATCCTACCGGGATTGATCCTAAATGGGCAGTCGGACATCCCTCTAGTGGTTTCAGATTGGAGACGGTGCAGGCTGAGCTGAGGGACACCCCCCCAGTGCACGAATTTCGTGCACCAGGCCTCTAGTCCTACCTTATAATCGAGAAACATGCAAATTGACCGCACCTCCGCTATGCCCATGATTGGGCCTGCGAGAGGCTGGGGGCGGGACTCCGGGTGGCTTATCCGGCAGTTGAGAAGACCAAGATGGCGGCGCCCAATCCTCTTAGTTCTGGGGGGTCCCTGGGGCGATCGCCACCCTGGGGGGGTGTGGCCGGGCGCTCCCGGGGTCCCAGGGTGATCGCCTCGCTGGGGGGGCGTGGCCGGGCCCAGCCAGCCACTCCTAGGGGTCCCGAGGGCCATCGCCACCCTGGGGGGGTGTGGCCGGGCCGAGCCAGGCACTCCCGAGGGTCCCGGGGGCGATCGCCACCCTGGGGGGGCGTGGCCTGGCCGAGCCAGACGCTCACCGGGGGTCCTGGGGGCGATCACCACGCTGGGGGGTGTGGCCGGGCCAAGCCAGCCATTCCCGGGGTCCCAGGGCGATCGCCACCCTGGGGGGCGTGGCTGGGCCGAGCCAAACACTCACCGGGTGTCCCGGGGCGATCGCCACCCTGGGGGGGCGTGGCCGGTCCGAGCCAGGCGCTCCCGGGGGTCCCAGGGGCGATCGCCACCCTGGGAGGGGGGGGCGTGGCAGGACTCTCCCAGCCCCTCCCAGGGTCCCTGGGAACATTGCAGGCATGTGGTTGCTGAGACCCAGACCAGGCCTCTGGCCACAGATTCATAGCTTCGGGGAGACCTAGGGCAGGGATCTGCCTCATCTGCAGAGAGACAGAGGTTCTGCAGTGCCCCCAAGACGTGGGTGGGCCCAGCCAGGGATCAAGGGGTATGGAAGGACTCCTGGCAGAGGAGCAAGGACCCTCACCCCTGAGGCGGGGGTTGAGGGGTGGAGCCACCTCAGTGAAGGGGTGCTGCACTGCAGGGTACTGGACTGACTGACGTGATTCAGAGAAGCTCCCAGTGCTAATGGGCCTCGCTCAGGAGGCCTTCACACTTCAGAGGCAGTGACTCCTGCTCCTGCCTTGACCCAAAAGCAAGCTCGCTACACCCTGCCCCATAGCAGAGTATGCTTAGGCAGTGAGTGGGAAGCCTTCCACCTGCTTCGGAGAAGGGGGGGCAGTAAAGAATGGGGGGAGAGGAAAGAATGTGGAGCATCCGCAATGAAGAGGTGCTTGAGAAAGAGGCTGGGAAGCCTGACTGGAAGGTTTGTTCTGTTTGCTGGGCCGCTGCCCCTTAGGAAGCGCAAAGAGCATGGCTCTGAGGGCTTCCTGTGTGCTGAGTCAAGTTCCACAGCCAACTGGAATTGGCCTCAGTTTCCTGGTCTGTAAAATGGATGAAGCGTGTCCCAGTGCCTTCAATGAGCTTTGATGGCCAATTGAGATACTATATAAAGAAAATGAGGGAAGAAGTGAGAAAGAAAAGGAAGGATGAGAAACACAAAAGAAAGACTAAAAGGAACCTGTAAACCCATTGTCACTTAAATAGGGAATATAGTCAGTAGTGTTGTAATGATGGTATGATGCCAGGTGGGTACTAGAAATATCGGGGAACACTTTGTAAAGTATATGATTGTCTAACCACTATTCTGTAACTAATGTAAAACCTGAAACCAATACAAAATAATGTTGAATGTAAAGAAACGAAAATTGGAGTGAAATTTTTATAAATTTCAAAGTTTAAATAAAAGCTGTAAAGGAAGGAAGGGGAGAATAAAAAGTGTTTTTCATTTTGCCACTTCATTAAAAAGACAGTTGTCTTTATATGGTGCTTTTATACTTTTCTAAGTCATTATCTCATTTTAATTTCCAGGCAACTTAAAGACAAGATAAGTATTCCCTCCACTATTCAAAGAAAGGAAATCTTGGTGTCTGGTCCTAATGATTCAATCGTCAAGCCCTTATTGTAAAGCAGGGTTAGTAAAATTTTCTGTGCAGGGTCATATCTATACTAATAAAAGCCTTGGGGGTGATCAGGCCAGCAGGAGAGGGTATTTGGGGGCAATCAGGCCCGCAGAGGAGCAGTTAGGGGGCAATCAGGCCAGCAAGGAAGCAGTTAGGGGGCAATCAGGCAGGTAGGTGAGCGGTTAGGAGCCAGCGGTCCCGGATTGTGAGAGGGATGTCCAACTGCAGGATTAGGCCCGATTCCACAGGATCGGGCCTAATCCTGCAGTTGGACATCCCCCGAGGGGTCCCATATTAGAGAGGGTGCAAGCTGGGCTGAGGGAAACCCTCCCCAGTGTACGAATTTCGTGCACCAGGCCTCTAGTATATATATAAAAGCCTAAGCGACCGTTCGACTGGTAGCTATGATGCACACTGACCACCAGGGGGCAGATGCGCAGCGCACAGGCATGGAAACATGGAACAGACTGATGAATCTCAGAGGGAAAGGGAGAGGAGGGAGGATAGAAATAGATTAACCAAAGATCTTATATGCATATTTAGCCCTGGTACATGGATTCCTGCACTAGTGGGCTCCCTTGGCGTAGCCTGCGGGGATCGGGCTGAAACTGGCAGTCCAACACCACTTGCCACTCCTGCTCATCCCGGCCCCCCTTCACCTGCTGCTGCCACCACTTGGTAGGCTCCCTGCTGCCCTGCTGCAGTCTCCGGGCTGCAGCGGCCAGCCGTGAGCCCTGTATCTGGCGCTTATTGGTCAACTGAGTGGCGCTCCCTCTGTGGTAGCACGCTGACCACCAGGGGGCAGCTCCTGCATTGAGTGTCTATCTCCCGGTGGTCAGTGCACATCATAATGACCGGTTGACTGGTCACTTGGTCACTTAGGCTTTTATATATATATAGAGTAGAGGCCCAAGGTCCCTTGGCCTGGCCTGTGGTGACAGGGCCGAATACAGCCTGGTGCACAGATTCGTGCACTGGTGGGGTTCCTCGGCCTGGCCTGTGGGGATTGGGCCGAAACCGGCAGTCCAACATCCTCTGAGGGGTCCCGGATTGCGAGAGGACGCAGGCCAGGCCGTGGAACCCCATTGGTGCACAATGGGGACTGGGGAGGAATGTGGGAGGTTGGCCACCTGGGCAGGGACTCCAGCCCGTCTAACTCTGTCCCGATCAGCCAGACCTCAGCAGCAAGTTCACCTACTGGGCAGAGCATCTTCACCTGGTGGTTAGTGCACGTCATAGCGACTGGTCAACTGTCTCCCCTCTGGTGGTCAGTGAACATCATAGCGAGCAGTTGAGCGACCTTACCATATCATTAGCATATTACGCTTTGATTGGTTGAATAGCCTACCAGTCGACCAGACACTTAGCATATTAATCTTTTATTATATCGGATTTTGAATAACAGTGATGACAGTGGACATCTTTGTCTTGTTCTTGACCTTAAAGAAAAAGCTTTCATTGTTTCACCATTCAGTATAATATTAGCTGAGGGTTTGTCATTGATGGCCTTCATTATGTGTACGTAATTTCCTTCTATACATGCACTCTTTTATTGAGTGTTTGAATCATGAATGGATGTTGTATCTTGTCAATTGCTTTTTCACTATCTGTTGATATGAGCATATAATTTTTATCTTTTATTTTGTTAATGTGCATTACATGGATCGATTTGTGTATACTGAAACATCCTTGTGCCCCTGATAGTATTTTGTTTAGGACTTTTGCCTCTGTATTCATCAGAGATATTGGTCTTTAATTTTCTTCCTGTTTGTGATCCTTGCCCAGGCTCACAAAATGGGTTAGTAGGTATTGCTGCTGCTTCAATTTTTTGGAAGAGTTTGAGAAGAATAGGTATTAAATCTTTCAATGCTTGGTAGAATTCACTAGTAAAGCCATCTGGTCCTGGACTTTTGCTTCCTGGAAGGTCTTTAATGGTTATTTTAATTTTCTCACTGTGACTGGTCTATTTAGATTTCCCAGGTCTTCATGATTTAGTCTAGGAAGGTTATATATTTCTACAAAGTTGTCCATTTCTTTAGGTTATTGAATTTGGCAGTGTTTAGCCTTTCATAGTATTCTTGTATAGTCCTTTGTATTCTGTGGTGTATGTTGTAACTTTGCCTCTTTCATTTCTGATATTGTTTGAGTCTATTCACTATTCTGATACTAGTGAATCTAGCCAGAGGTTTGCCAATTTTATTAATCTTTAAGAACCAGCTCTTTGTTGCATTAATTTTTTTCAATTGTCTTTTTGTTTTCTATTTTGTTTAATCCACTCCAATTTTTAATATGTCCTTCCTTCTACTGAATTGGGGCCTTGTTTTTTCTTTTTATAGTTCTTCAAAGTGAAACATTACATTGTTTATTTGAGATTTTTGTTGTTTCTTGAGGAAGGCCTGTAATGATACAAACTTCCCTCTTATTACTGCTTTTGCTGTAACCTCAGAATTTTGCTATGTCATATTGTTACTTTATATTTTCTGTATTTGTCTTTTGATAATTTATTTCTTCTTTGACCCAGTTTTTATTTAGTAGCATATGTTTTTCTTTAATCCTCACCCAAGAATATGCTTATTGATTTTAGAGAGAAGGGCCTGTTGGGGGGGGGGGGGGGGCGTGGGAAGGAAGAGGGGGAGAAAGACAGAAACATTGATTGATTGCCTTCTGTATGTGCCCCACCAGGGATTGAAAGTGCAACCTAGGTATGTGCCCTAATTGGGAATCGAGCCCATAATCTTTCCATATATGCGACAATACTCCAGCCAACTGAGCCACACTGACCAGGGCAGTAGCATGTTGTTTAATCTTCACCAATTTCTATTTTTCTCCCTTCAGTTTATTTCTAATTTGAAAGCATTGAGGTTGGAGATTGTGTGTGATATGATTTCAGTCTTCTGAGGATTGTTTTGTGTCCAACATATGGTCTATCCTTGAAAATATTCTATGTACATTAGAAGAGATTATATAACCTGGTTTTCTGGTATGGAAAACTCTTCAATTATCTCCAGTTGCTCTAGTGTATTATTTAAGGTCAATATTTCCTTATTTATTTTCTGTTAGAATGATCTATCCATTGTTGTGAATGGAATATATAAGTTCTCTACTGAAATTGTGTTTTTGTCAGTTTTTCCCTTTAGTTTAGTTAGTAATTGCTTTATATATTTAGGTGTTCAATATGTATATTGAAAAGTGTTGTCTTCTTGATTTATTATTCCTCCCTCTATAAAATGTTCATCTTTGTCTCTTCTTACCTTTTTTTATCTTGAAATCTATTTTTTAGATGTAAGTGTAGCTAGAGGCACTTTTCTTTGGCTGCCTTGGAGTATTTTGTTTTCCACCTCAGATAACTTTTTAAAAAATTTCTTTATTGATTAAGGTATCGCATATTTGTCCTCATCCCCCCCATTCCCATCCCAAACCCCTCCCCACACATGCCCCCACCCCCTGTTGTCCGTGACCACTGGTTAGGCTCATATGCATGCACACAAGTCCTTTGGTTGATCTCTCCTTATATCCCCACCTTCCCCTACCTTCCCTCTGAGGTCCGACAGTCCGATTGATGCCTCCCTGTTTCTGGGTCTGTTCTTGTTCATCAGTCTGTGTTGTTCATCATTTCCCCTAGATGAGTGAGATCATGTGCTACTAGAAATATACTTATAAGAACCGAAAATGAGACAAGCAATAATGGTTATGGTGAGAGGCAAATGAATCAGTCTGTAGTGAGTTTCTTTCTGGGCCAACAGTTCTTTTGAGTCCCAGTTTCTATGTCAAACAGTTCCTTATGTGCACATGTCAGCAATGATATTTCAGTTCTGGATAGTGGACAAATGGTGGTAATGCAGGTTCGACCCTCTCTGGTTTGGTCCTGGGCAACCTGCAGTGATGCACAGCTGCTGACTGCTAGTATGGCAAGGCGACGTCAGCGTCTTCCATCTCTGGACTGTTTCTCTTCTGTCTTCATGGCTGGAGCAGTCCTGTCCATTCCTCTCTGTTGCAGGAATCCACATGGTCTCTGAGTTGTTTTCTGAAAATATACAAACATATTCTCGACCAAAAGTTAATAAAGGAATATTTTCTATAAATTTGACTTGGGATCCTTTTTCATTGTTTGCTCAAACGATTTTCCTTTGGCTTGTTTTGACACCATGTATGTTTTACATGGATGTCTTGCTGTTAGCATTACAAATGAAAGTTAATTTTCTAAAGTACAAATTTTCTAGATGTAATTTACTGGCAGGATATTTTTGCTTACAAGATATTCTTCTACTATCCCCCCTTTTTTTAATTTAAATATTAGGAGGCTTTTGGAAATGTTATAATGTAGTCTTAATAGCTTTTAAATTTTAATTTTTTGCACTAAAATATGACTGCTTTAGGTTCATTACATGTTACATAATTTTACCATGAGATGAACTACCAATAAAAATTTTAGTTAACACTTTAGGAACAGCTTTTTGTCCGGTACAATTAATTTTTCTAGAATATTCGCTTGTTTCAACTAGCCAATTTAAATTAGCCTGAAAACTTGACTACTATTTTACTGTCAAATTTGTTACTCTAACAACAATCTTATTTTACCCTGTAAATATTAGTGGAAAGGATTATTTGCCTTCTTGAATAGGCCCTGAGCATTCCTGGTGCTAGGCTGGATTTAGATATCAAAAACCCCACTTCCCCACATCATGGGTATAAGACAACTCAAACAAGTCTTGTTGCAGTGAGAGGGCAGCTGCTGTCAGCCAAGTCTCTGTCTGTTACCTGAGTCCCGATTTGAGCTGGGCATGGGAAGCTAAGCAGCTATGGGGACAGGAGACCTCCCTCAGAAGGGGTGAGGGTTCAGGCTCCTGAAAAGTTGGGGGGTGAGGGTCTGTGCCCCACCTCTGTTGACCCCCAAGTTCTCTCCTGATGACCCCTCTGCAACTGTGCCTGTCTTAGGTTGTTCCTTCCCTGAGGAATCTTACCTGTCTCTGGCTAAACAGCCATCCTCTGGGGCCAACCAGGGTGATGTGAGGTTCAGTTCTATCTCCTTGGTAGCCTACGCCCCTGTGGCCTCCATGCCCAGCACCTGCCTTGGGATCCCCTCGCCTGCTGGTGGGGCCCCGGCATTGATCACATATCTTGTGGAAACCAGGTTTCTTCTCCAGGGAGGGCACAGCTCTCCCCACTGAGCGAGAGACAGATCCATGGTACCAGCCATCACGAGGCTTCAACCTCGGCATGAACAGAAAGCTCAGGCAACAGCTGTGGGCAATGGGATTGTGAGAAGAGGGTCCCTCTTGGCCAAAAGGGCAAGAGGGGCCAATATAGAATGCTCAAGTGCCTTCCCAAGGGAAGGGATTAAATCCTTACATGTCCTTTTTAAACTGCTACCAGACATTCAAAGAATTAGTTTGTAAGTTTGTTCGGGATAATTGTACATTATGCTGTTGTAATTCTAAAATATCGAGAGATGTGTTACCTTTGTCTCCAAGCACCAAAAAGATGATTTTTTATTGATACCCAAGGGAGCGAGGTACTACTATAGGTAATGAGAGTGATCCAAATCTGGGGAAAATTATAATGACAGTGTAGAATAATATCATGTAAGGATATTCTTTGCTCTAGGCCATGGCAATTCCCTTTCAAACTGGCTGTCCATTTCTTTTTGTATAGACAAGGTCTTAGC